>NW_026596234.1:1710673-1855322 GCF_907164565.1 Psammomys obesus | reverse complement strand
GGGGCGGGCGGGGGCGCGGCGCGCCGGGCGGGGGAGGGGCGGCGCACTGCGCAGGCGCGGCGACACACACCGCCCCCGCCCGCGCCCCTGTGGCCTCTGATTGGCTACGGCCCGCTCTTAAAAGAGGCGGCCAATGGCTGCAAGCGCCAGAGGCCGGGAAGCAGGCGA
This sequence comes from Psammomys obesus, assembly GCF_907164565.1. Lineage (NCBI taxonomy): Eukaryota > Metazoa > Chordata > Mammalia > Rodentia > Muridae > Psammomys > Psammomys obesus. The sequence continues at coordinate 1,855,154 of NW_026596234.1, read as the reverse complement.
GGTGTCGAATGTTGTCCGGCTGTTCGAGCGCGGCTGGGAATGGCAGCCGGGCCGGGCGAGCAGCGGCGCTTAGCGCCGGGTGGGTCGCGGCAGGCGGCGGCGGGGCTCGCCCTTTGTCTGCGCCGTTCCAAAATGGCTGCGGCCAGGGCGGGAGGCGGCAGCTGCGCGGGTGCTCCCGGGCCCGGGCGGTCAGTGAGGAGCCGGAGTCTTGGCACGGAGGCGCTTTCAGGGAGGCGAGAGGTGCGCAGAGGACGCCGCGGGCGCGATGGTCAGCTCGCCTGTCTTAACCGCGCTGGGTACGAGAACCATGCACACACACCCCAGGCGAATCTGGACATCCGGAAGCAGATTTGTTCTTTATTTACTTTTTCCGTGAGGGAGGGGGTAATACATCCTCTAACCTGATGTTTGCGAGCACTTTATGGGAGTATTTTAGTGACCATTTCACCCCTTTTTATTTGGGTGTTTTCTTAAGCAAAAGGTCATCTTATTGGACGTTGCTATGGAGTTCTTCTTTCCGTTTTTTGGAAAGGCCTAGAAACAAATTTCAGATTGCAAAGCACCTTTTTGGGACCTCACTGCAACTCACCCTCCCGGGACTTCTGAAGAGATCTGCCAACCATCAGCACAGATCCAGCACTGGGGAGGGGGGGTGACATGGTCATCTTTTTGTCCTGCCTTAAAAGAGACTCTTCCCACCTGCCTGCGTGTACTACTCATACACAGCATCCCAGCACTTGGAAGATGAAGGCGGGAGGATAAGGAGTTCAACCATCGTTATATATTTAATTGGAGGCCAGCCTGGGGCTTCATGAGAACTTATTTCAAAAAGATTGGGCGAGGACTCTTCTCTCAAAAGCAGGATACAACTGAGCCCATGTGCTGATTCTCTCCTAGCCTTTTAAATTAAATGGCTTATTAACAACTGCTGAACAAACCCCACCCTACCCCACCTGTTTTCTAAACAGCAGTGTGCCTAAGGAACTGTACACATTGAAGCCCAAGAACAGTTTCCCACCTGTAAAGTGTGCCTGGGAATCCTTAAACAACAGAAATGTTACTCCTGAACATCAGCCTCCAGGCTGGGAAAGCCAGTAAAAAGAACAGGCAGACTACGAGGAAGCAGGTTTTGGGCTACAAGCCGCTGGGTAAGCTTGTGTACCCCTCTCCAGAGGCTTTGGCTTAATACCAGGAACAGAAATTCACAGTTGTAAATAAAACCCTTGAGTCTTCATGCAGCATAGGGGAGCACACTCAGAGCCAAGAACATGCTAGACAAGAGGAGCACCACTTAGTGGCATGCCCCCAGCCCCAAATCATGGAATTTTTCAATGCTGATGACCAGTTTGAAGATTTTAAAGTAGATCAAACCATCACCAGGTTCTTGCTTGTCCTCATGGTTTGTTGGTTAGTGGGAACTACCAGCTAGGTATGCAGCAGTCTGTACCCCAAAACCCTTAGATGAGAGAGGTGCCTATAAAAAGCCCCATGTTCTGGCAGTCACAGGCCCTTGGGTGTCTAGTGATTCCCATTCCCACACCTTTACCGTGTGTGTTCATTGCTGTCCTGTACCAAGACCTCTAATGAGGGTAAGCACTGTTATCCATAGACCCAGCAGGACCTCTATCCAGAGTGATCCCAAGCCTCTCTAAGAGGGCTCAGCCTCCTAAGTGCCTAAGCATCTGCAGGTGACACTTATGGGCCCTGAGCTGCACATAAGTCGCAGATATAAGGGCTAAGGGTCTGTGCCCACCAACACCTTAATTCCTTGCTGAAGGGTCCAGTGCTGGAGCCACAGCTCTGGCTGCTCTTCTCCAGAGCACTGCCCCTATGACTGAGGTGTGTGGAGGTAAAAAGCCCTGTGTTTCCTCCCCTCCTCCAAATGTATATGCAAGGGGCAGTAGACACTGTCAGCCTCTTAACCTTTGTTACTCAGGAGACTCTAAAGGACAAATTTTCTTCAGACGTCTCTCCCTTGGATACATTGCACAGGCCATTATGACTTCCGTAGTTTGAAGCTGAAAATCCCAGAACTAGCATTAAAAGAGAAAAGGAAGACTTATTAAGACAAGCTTACATTATAAAACACTTCATTTAGTTTGAGGTATGGCTCACTCAGTAGAATGCTTGCACAGCTTGCACAAAGCCGTGGGTTTCTTCCCCAGTCTTTCATAAACTAGGTATGGTTGCACATGCTTGTAATCTCAGCCCTTGAGTGGTAGAAGCAGGAATCACGGGTTCAAAGTCAGACTGCCATTCAGAAAGCTCCAGGCCAACCTTGGCTGCAAGACCTTGTTTTTATTTCTGTTTTGTTTTTCCAGACAGAGTTTCTCTGGGTAGCCCTGGCTGTTCTGGAATTCACTCTGTAGACCAGGCTGCTCTCGAACTCAACACAGATATCCTTGCCTCTGTCTCCTGAGTGCTGGGATTAAACGTGTGTGCCACCAGCACTTAAGAGAGACCTTGTTTAAAAAAAATTTAAAAAGAAACCACCATGTTTAAATGTAGAAGAATGTGACAGTATAGGAAGCAACACACCATGATGCTAATGAGCAGGGATGTGGGCTGCAGGCCATCAGCTTTTTAAACCTTTTAAATTTAAGCAGTATATTTCCAAGAAAAGTAGAGACGTTCTGATAAATATGAGAACAACCAACCAAAAGTTAACAATGTGTGCTCTTGTAGCTGTGAATGACACCATACTGTCAGCCACGCTTTTACTGTCTGCCTGAAATCCTTGCCATAATAAGGTGTGTGTGTGTGTGTGTGTGTGTGTGTGTGTGTGTGTGTGTGTGTTTAAGGGAGAGAGAGACTGACTTCAGGAATGTGCATGCAGAGACAGAGGACAACTTTTGGGAGTAAGTTCTCTCTACCATAGGTTCCAGGGATTAAATTCATATCAAGCTAGGCTACTAGAGCAAGTGCTTTTACTTGCTTAGTCATCTCACCAACTCCGTACAATGTTTGTTTAAAAAAAAAAAAAAAGGCACAGTGGAGGCTGAAGAGAGAGCTCATTTGGTAAAGTGATAAGGATCTGAGTTGGATCCGGCTAAGTGTAGCCGCATGCCTCTGTAACCCCAGCTATGCGGAGGTAGAGACCTCGGTATTCCTGGGTCTCACTGGCCCAGAGAGTGTAGTGAAATATCCCATCTCAGAAAAATAAGAGAATGATTAAGGAATACACCTGTGTACCTAATGTTGCCCTCTAGCCTCCTTGCCTGCACATACACATACAGAGTGCTAGATGGCAACTGGAGACTTCAAGCTGGTTCCCTTTTTCTGGGCCATTGTATCAGGCATCCTTGCCTTGTGGTAGAATCAGTCATCTCTAGCCTCACCTGGCTGTGGTCTCTCCCCTGTTTTGTTTTGAGACACTGTCTTGTATTGCCCATGCTAGCCTAAATAGGCTCATTCAGTCCTATCAGCCTGTCAAATAGCTGGCACTTCTCATCTTAGAATGACACCAGTCTCTGGATTTGGGATCTACCTACATCCAAGATAATTTTGAAAGGTCTTTAGCTCAGTAGCACATCTGCAAAGACAAATTCAGCACATAAGTTCACTTGTGTTCTGGGTGGGTGTGAATTGGAGGAAGGTCATTCATATTCAACCCTCTACACCAGTGTGTCCACATAAGGAAAGAAAGCTAGAAGGCATATGCTGACCAGTCTCTTATTCCTGGACAGAAGCTTGAAGCAACTGGAATAGACCTCTCCCTGCCCTGCATTCAAGTATGCCTTGTCAAGACTCCTTTGCTTGGGGCCAGGCTGGGGTGGCCACCAGTCCCGGGACTAATTTATCAAGTGCTCTCTACAAAGAAGGAGCTGAAGTTAGAAAGCTAAGTCTGTGGCTGGGTCTCACATTTGGTAAGGGCAGAAAGCGAAGTTTTGGACCCTAAAGTTGCTGGGCACTAACTGCACTCTGTTCTCACACTGAGGTCAGCTGTCCTTCTGTCAGCATGTTATGCACAGATGAATATCATGCATCTGATGCCTGCTCCTGCCCTCTCCCTCTGAAGCTGACCCAGGTCTCCAGAGCCAGCTATCTACACAATTTCAGAATGACTCATGGGCAACAGTCTCTTGGCTGACTCCCACAAAGGACTAACTATAGCTGTGCAACCGGGTTTACAGTTCAGCTCAAAGAAGCTTACTCAGCGTGCGTGAGGGAGCCCAATCTCTCAGCATGCGTGCACCCACCTTCCCCAGAGTCTCTGTGTCCCCTAAGTGCCTCAGCATCGTCCTAACTTCCCAGCGAAAAGCCAGCGATATCTCCTCGACTTGGAAGGTACAGTGGTGCTCTGCTCCATCAGGTGGTCTGGTTCCTTGGGATTTCTTTTTTTAGTTAATTTGTGATACAGCTTGTCCCTCATTCAGCTCATATGTCCAGTTTATGAAATGCAGACTCAATATGGAACAGGGTATAGTGGTACACACGTGCAATCCCAGCACTTCAGAGGTAGAGGCAGCAACTGTTCAAGACTAGCCTCGGCTACATAGTAATTTCAAGAGCAGCTGGTCCACATAAAACTCTGTCTCAAAAACAAACAAACAACAACAACAAAGACCCAGCAAACCTCAACTCTGGTTCACTTAGTACCACTCAGCTTAGTGCCACTACTTATTGAATGATGATATTAAAGACTTAGTGGCCTACATGGCACTATTGGGAAGGGCCAAGAACTAGTGAGATGTCCAGGTCACTGGGGATGCACCCTAAAAAGAGGGTGGACCCCAACACTTTCCTCTTGTTAGTTGCTTTTTCCCTTGCTGTGACAGAACACCTTACAAAAGAGCCTAAGTGAGGAAAAACTTATTCTGGTTCACAGTTTTGGGGGATATGGTCCAGCATGGTGGAGAAGGCATGGTAGAAGAGCAGCTCCTGGCTTTTGGTATCAGGAGCTTCTTGTTCACATCCAGGAGCATTATGAAACCCACAAGATAGGAAGCAGGACCTGTCAGCCATATTGAGCATCCTGCTTCATCTAGCTAGACTCCACCTCCTACAGGCACCACATCTCCCAAAACAGCTGGAGACCAAGTGTTCAAATGGTCGGCCACTTAGAATGTGAAATGCAAGCTGGGTGGTGGTGATCCACGTCTTTAATCCCAGCAGAGGCAGGCAGATCTTGAGGCCAGCCTGGTTCTAAGACAACCAGGACTACAAACAGAAACCCTATCAAGAAAAAAACAAAACAATTAAAAAGAATGTGAGTGCTCCCACTACATGGGCGACATAAGACTATTTCAAAACCAAAAATACCTTTAAGATATTTTGCATCTATGTATATGGCATATGTGAGAAGTGCATGCATGACACAGCATGTGTGGCAGCAAGAGGACATGTGGAATCAGTTCTCTTCTTCCACCTTCACATGGATTCCAACGATTTAACTCAGGTCCCCATGCTTACATGAGAAGCACCTTTATCCACTGAGCCATTCCACAAGCCCAAAACTTAAAGTAAGATCCTTTGGTGTGAAAGCAATGATGGCACACACCTTTAATCCCAGACTCCGGGGCAGAGGCAGGCAAATCTCTGCGTTTGAGGCCAGCCTGGTCTATAGGAGTGAATTCCAGAACAACACGTAAGAAACCTTGTCTCAAACAAACAAATATCCTTGGGTGTGGTGGCACAAGTCTTTAATCTTAGCACTCAAGAAGTTGACGCAGGAAGACAGTTTGAAGCTAGCTTTGGTTGTCAGAAAAAACAAGACCATTTATAATAGTAACAAAAAAAAATGCCTTGGGGCTGGAGAGATGGCTCTGTGGTTAAGAGCACTGGCTGGGTTCGAGTCTCACATGCTAGTTCCAGGGGATCCAACACTCTCTACTGGCCTTTGTGGGCACCAGACACGTACGTGGTCCACAGACATACATGCAGGTAGTCACACATAAAATAAAAACAAATACCTCTATGTGAAACTAATGAAAACCAAGAGATCTATAGTCAGATAATTGTAAACCGTAACTGAGACAAGTTGGGGGAGAGCTGTGGAGGAGGCCTCTGCATAAAGTACTTACCATGCAAACCTGAGACTAGAATTCAGATCTCCCGAGCTCATGTAAAAGCTAACAGGTTGGCAACCACCTGTTACCCCAGCACTCAGGAGGCAGAAACTACATTCCAAGATCAAGCCAACTAACAACTAGACAGCTGAAATTGGTGAGCTCTGGGTTCATCAAAGCGACTTGTCTCTGAGAATAAAGTAGGAAGCAATCAAGGAAAACAGGAAGAGACATCAACTTTAGGCCTGCACACACATGCAAACATTTACACTGCACACAGAGTAGATGCCTAGAGGAACATACCAAATTAAAGAATGAGAAGTCTTGACATTGTAAAAATGTCATTTCACCCCGGCATCAGCTATAGACTTGGTGCAAAATGAAGTTTAAACCCCATTTGTTTTGCTTTATTTTTAATCATTAAAACAGAAAAGTTAACAAGTTGAGCTTGTGTTTCCAATATAGCAAAACTAAGTCTCCCTCAGGTCACACCTCAAGCTCTGGGTGAAATTATATAACAACATTTGTCTGGTGTTCAGAGTGTGACCTCAGGTGCAGGCTCCGGAAAGGCACCAACGCAGGCAAGGGAATGTGCCAGGTGAGTCGCTAAGGTCAGAGCCCCATGGTCCAAGCCATTTGTGGGGAAAAAAAAAAAACTGTAGAGCCTGAAGTCTTCCTTGCCCAATGAGCTGGATGTCAAAGGTGGTATCATTCCAAACCCTTCCCAAGTACAGGGCATCCTAGAGAAGAAAAAGCTTGAGAAGAGGATGGTCAGAAATGGGTGTGTAAGTGTTGCCTCTCTCTCCTGTTGAACTCTGAGCCATGCACTAGACAGGTGCAAACAGCATAGCTAATGATAAGACATGAAAGGAGACATGAACAGCTGTCCAAGTGACAGATGGGGATTCGGGTCTCAGTGCCTGAAGTCAGTAATCAGCTGGCAAAACCCAACACTGTCACAGTGTCCAGGCGAGAACCCCAAAAGAACCAGTATCAAGATATTATCCTAAAATGGCACGTAATCCCTGCACTCAGGCAAAGGTAAGTGAATCTCTGAGTTCTAGGCCAGCCTGGTCTACAGAGTGAGTTCCAGGATAGCCGGGGCTACACAGGGAAACCCTGTCTCAAAAAAAAAATAAAATAAAAAATTATCCATTCTCAAAATAATAAGGAAATTGACCTGGTGGGATAAGGATGTAAGGTTTATAAAATCGCCGTGGGCTATAGAGATGGCTCAGTAAGAGCATTTGTCTTGCAAGCACCAGGAGCAAAGACGGATCCCCAACAACCACGCTTAAAAGGTTAATTTTTTAAAACTTTAAGCTACACATTATCCCAGCACCCAGAGACAGAGGCAAAGAGATCACTGAATTTGAGGCCAGCCGGGACTACATAATAAGACGTTGATTCAAAAAGACAAACAAATAAAAAGATTCAGTTCTAAAAAAAATAAGTAAATAAACTCATAATCCAGTGCTAGGGAATTGGAGACAGGTGGATTCTTGGGGCTCACAGCCTGCATTTTTCAGATGAGTGGAAGGAAGACCCTGTGTTAGGAAAAGACGAAGGCTGAATGAGGGTAGTGGACACAGATGCCTACTGTGCAAGCGTGAGAGTGTAATCCCACGCGTAATCCCAGGCACGGCCACATACACACCTCCACTGAGTGACACATTCCATCCCAAACACAAGGTCCACCTCTGGCCTCTGTACACCTGCACATACAAATGTGCATATCACATGCACACATGCATTCAAAAGCAAACAAACTGTCCTGAAGAACTCTGGCCTGCATGTGTATCACACATATGAACAAGGTGCACACACAAAGAAAATTGAATTATAAGGCAAGTGCAAGACCAGCAATGTCTGGCATAAAGGACAATGTGCCTTCAACCAATGAAAGTTTTTTTCAGCTCACAGCACAACTAGAAACTATATTTTAAGTGTATATGCTGGAACTGAAACAAAACTGGACGAATGAGCCAAGTATTGCTAGAACTCATCTGAAAAGAAATGAGGGGAAATGGGGCAACGTGACAGTGTCTATGTGTGTACGTTACTGGAAGAGAGAGGAAGGACTAGGAAAAAGCCCTGAGGGAAATAGTGGCTGAAATTCTGTTTAGTGAGAGATGTACAGTTATCTTTTTATGAAGTTCTCTGAACTACCACAAGAATAAACTCAAAGGAAACTAGAGGTAGATACAACGTGGTCTACTTAGCAAGTACTAGACCATGGAGGACTGCACAGTAAGACCTATCCCCGATGAACACAAGTAAAATGTTGGAAAGACATCTGCCAACCAATTTAGATATATCAGACTCTTTTAAGAATGAGTTGGATCTGAGTTGGACCTGATGGCACAGACCTGGAATCCCAGCTTAGGCAGGCTCAAGCAAGGAGGCTATAAGTTCAAGCCTGAGCAACTTAGTAAAATGGTCAAAATAAAAGGCAAGAATGGGGCTGTGAGTGTAGCTTAGAAGTAAAACACTCACCCCGCATGTGTGAAGCCCTAGGTTCTATCCCCAATACTAAAAAAAAAAAAAAAAATGGGCATGTAGTCAAGACATTTCCATATAAAATTAAGAGAAGCCACCATCAGCAGACCCCAAAATACTACAAGAAACTGCTCAGGCGAAGGAAGAGGATACCAGACACAAATTGATGACCAGGAAAAAAATAAAAGCCTCGGAAATGCTGAATATTGGGGGAAACATAAAGGGTGCTTGTTACTCTTAATTTCTTTGAAATGCACATGCCTTTTAAAGCAAAAACAAAACAAAAACAAAAACAAAAACAAAAAAACCACAGCAGCAATGAATGGTGGCAAGTCAGTGTAATGAAACAGCGCACCTATAATTTAAAAAAAGCGTAATGATAAAACACACCTATAATAAAAAGTTGTCCTTCATACGAAAATGCCTATGACAAGTAGCCACAGAAGACAATGGGCATCAGTTCACATGTCAGCAGCATTTTGAGGAGCCCAGCACTGCTGTGAGCAGCACAGGAATTCCTCCTTAGGTACTTCCCTTTGAGTAAAGCTGGATCCTTGGGACTGCCAGCACAGAAAAGAATTTTATGACCAGACAAGCTGAAGCAAAGTTAATGCATTTAGATTAAGTATTTAGACAGGGACAAGTAGAAAAGAGCACAGTCTACACACGGGTACAGGCTTCTGGAGACAGTTAAATTCAGGCAGCTATACATGTACGTGTGTGTGTGTGTGTAAAACCTCAGTAAAATTTTAAAATGGGGAAGGGCTGAAGAGTTGTCTCAGCAGTTAAAAGCACTGGCTGCTCTCGCAGAGGACCCAGGTTCACTTATCAGCATCCACATGGCAGTTCACAACCACCTGTAGCTCCAGGTCCAGGGCAGCTGACTCTTTCTTGGGCACCAAGCACACATGTTGTACACATACAAACAGGCAGACGAAACACTCATACACATAAAACAATAAAATAAGTAAACCTAGAATTGTTAAGTGTTAGGCTGCTTTGCTTGTATCTCTTAACAAAGTTTGGGGACTGTCAAGAAGGCTCAGAGAGTAAAGATGTCCACCACCAAGACTGATGACTAGAGTTCCATCCTGCATGCCCACTAGGTGGAAAGATATCCTCTGACCTTCACATGTGCATTGTGGCTCATGTGCACCTTCACATACATGTTCACTCACACACATACAGAGAGAGAGTCGGCTGGGGGGAGAGAGTGCAAAATGTAATAAAAATGTTTTAAATTTTGTTTTTGGAGCCGGAGAAACGGCTCAGCAGTGAAGAGTACATACTGTACTTGCAAAGGACTATTGTTCAATTCCCAGCACCTGAGTTGGATGGGTGGCTCACAACCTCCTAGAACTCCAGCTCCAGGGCTTTGGCACACTCTTCTGGCCGCCTTGGGTACCTGCACACACATGCACATACACAAATAAAGTAAAATAGAATTTTAAAAATATTTATTGTAAGGTGTTTTTATGAGGCACACTGCTTAGATTTAGGGAGCGTTATCAGTTAAACTGAAGGTCACAGACATTTTCGCCCCACGTAAACAAATGTGTATGTGTGTAGGCCCTTGTTCTGTGACATCTGTGCGGAAGTCAGGACAATCTCAAGGGTCTGCCTTCCCTTTCACCTTTGTTGGTTGATGCTGTGTATGAGGACCATGGAGCCTCCGGTCTCCACCTCCCATCTCTCCACGGGAGCACTGGAATTACAGATACAACATACATTACGGATTTTGATTTTACGTGGGTTCTGGAACTCCAAACTCAGATCCTCGTGATTACATGTTTTCTCCATTTGGCCATTTTGCAGACCCTTTTCTGCTTGTCAGATTCTAATAAAGCTATATGTCTAATAAAGCCAAAGTTCATATCTAGTCCAGTATTCTACCCCACATATCTCCAACAGACATGCACTTTTCATGTCCCAGGTTCACAGTGCTATTCTTGATAGCCCCACTGAGAACAGCCCCCACTTCTGCCGGTAGTAAAGCCAGTGAGGAGAGACAGCCTGTTCACACTGTGACAAGCGGTATCCTTCATATGAAGATCATTTGTGTAAGCAGTTTTCAGTGTGCTGTAGTTGAATGAAAGCCTGTGTAGGCTGCAGCTTTTCTGTGCATACTGACTTTCTGAGCTGGAAAGTCAAGAATAAACTCATTTTGTAGGAAGCAGAAATCTGAGCCTAGAGATGAAGTTGGCCTTTGGCCTCAAAAAAATGGAAGGCTGTGACCCCAAACCAAAATTTCTGTATTCTTGGCCAACAAACTACGCTCCTTGGTCATGTATGTGTCCGTCAATGGAGTGCCTACTGTACAGTACAAGAGCCTGAGTTTGAATCCCTGATGCCATGGAAAAGCCAGTGCTGGGTGTGTGGGGAGAGTCAGGCAGATACCAGGGTCTCACTGGCAGGCCAGCTTCAGTGAGAAACCATATCTCAAAAAATAAACAGAAAGTTGGAGAGGTGGTTCAGTGGTGCAGAGCATTTGCTGCTCTGGCAGAAGACCCAAGGTCAGTGGCAGCACCCATGTCAGGTGACTCCCAAACACCTGTAACTCCATGTCCAAGGGGATCTGACACTCTCTTCTGGCTCTTTAGGCACCTGCACACACATGCATATACACGGAGAGACGCACACATACATAATTAAAATTTTTTTAAAATCTTTAAAATATCATATACACGCAATGGGTTCCATTCAGCATTATGAAGGAAGAAAATTCTGTCAGTGTGGCAACATGAGTGAGCCTGAAGAGCATCGTGCTAGGGTGACAATAAGCCAAGCACAGGGGACAAAACCACATGGTCTCACTTACATGTGAGACCTAAAGAAAATCAAAATGGTGACTGTGGACAGCGGGGGTATTACCAGTGATTGGAAATGAGAAGGAGTACTGAGAGCAGAAAAGGTCAGCCAAAGGAGAGTTCATCTAAAGCATGAGGGGTAAGTTCTGATGACCTGCTGCCCAGGATGGGACCATAGCGATGAGCATAGCACTGTAAAGCCAGGTGTGGTAGTATATACCTGTAATCACAGCATTGAAGAAGCCAAAGCAGGAGCATCACTACGAGTTTCAGACCAGCCTGAACTGCATAGACAGACCTTGTCTCAAAACAATCAACTAACATAAAAACATGCTGTTGCTGTTATCAGGATTGCTGAAAGGTGGACTTTAAATGTTTCTACCTCTGACAGCAGATCTTGGTTATCAACTTGACTGCAACTGGAATCAACTAAAACCCAAGCACTGGGGCACAGCTGTGAGGGACTTTCTTGATTGGATGTCTGAGCTGAGAAGACACACCCTAAATCTTGGCCACACCTTCTGGCGGCAACCCACATAGAAGGGCATAGAAGAAGGAAGCTTTCGCTGTTTGCCTGCTTACCCTTACTCTCACTGGCAAGTTCATCTATGCTGTTGCTAAGGCACTCCTTCACTGGAATTAGAGCCTACTTATGCAGGATTCCAACACAGACTGAAGGCCAGAAGCTCTTAAGGAATCCTCTGGGATTCCAGCACCAGACTGGGACTGCTGAGACATCCAGCCTCATGGACGGAGCAACACATAGATTCTTGGCCTTTCCATCAGGAGATAGCCATCGCTGGAAGACCCTGACCACAGAACACCAGTCTAATAAGCCACATGTATGTGGATATATTACATATGTATATTATGTAATATACACACATTCATTCCATCAATTCTGTTCCCTTAAAGAACCCTAACTAATGCATAGAACCATAAGGATGGCAAATGTATGAGGTGATCCTTTGGCTAATTAACCAAATTTGGTTAATTATTCAATCATCCTATAGACTCTTACAATTATTATTTGACAATTAAAAATTTGATAATGGGATTTTAAATGTTTCATGTGGCCAAGATTTTTGTTCTTTCCTTGTGTAGGAGCTGGAGATCAAATGCGGGCCCATCTAATGGTTCTACCACTGAGTTGAAATGCCAGCGTGAAGGTTGTGTAGGTTGTGTGGTATGTAAATTATATGGGCATGACTGAATACGCATCTGTGTGCCCACACATGCTGAGGCCCAGTGTGGACAACAGGTGCCTATCCTTGACCATTTTGTACCTTTGTTTATTTTTTACGTATACTTTCTATTATGTATACAAGTGTTTTACCTGCATGCATATCTGAGTACCATGTACATGCCTGGTGCCTGCAGAGGTAAGGAGAGGGCATTGGATCCCTGGAACCAGAGTTACAGACAGTTGTGAGCATCCATATGTGTGCTGGGAATCAACCTGGGTCCTCTGCAAGAACAAGTGCTCCTAACCACTGAGCCATCTCTCCAGACCCTCCACCTTTGTTTGTCTGTTTGTATATTTTTGAGACAGTGGCTCTCACTAAACCTCATGCTCCACTCTATTGAGTCAAGTAGGCTGGCCAGCCAGTGCGCTTCAGTGATCTGACTTTTTTCATCCACCCAAACACTTGCAGACACTTGCCAGTGTGCCAGGCTTTTTAAGTGGGTTTTGGGGATCCACTCTTGGGTTCTCTTGCTTGCATGACAGGCATTTACCAACTGAGCCATCACCTCAGCCCCAATTTTAGCAGTTTAAAAAAAAATTAGAATATAACATTCCAGGCAGGGAAACAGGTAGACTAACTGCAGATCTTCACCTCGCCCCCAGTCCCCCAGTCTTATCTATTCTGATTGAGGTCCCAGACCCAGAAAGAGAAGTATGGTACTTATTCACTTATATGTGAATATTAGCTGTTAAGTCAATGATAATCAGGCTACGATCTATAGAACCACAGAGGTTAGGTATGGAGTAAGAGTAATAGGCAGGGACAGATAGAGCTCTTAAGAGAGGGAAAGAGAATGGATAGTTAATGGATAGATGGGAGGGTGGAGGCTGAAACAGGAGGATCAAGTGGGGGGGAGAGAAAAAGGGGGATGAGGGAGGGAGCATAGGGAGGGACAGCTAAAATTAAGGGCCAAATGAGGGGTAATACAAAAACCTAATGTAATAGAAGCTTCCTAAAAATATACATGTAACAAGGTGATACATGTATCTGGGTGCAGTGGTGCACTCTTTCAATCCCAGCACCAGGAAGGCAGAGGCAGGGGTTGTTGCTCTTTGAGTTTGAGGCCATCCTGGTCTACAGAGCTAGTTCCAGAACACCCAGGGCTATACCAAGGAACCCTTTCTCCAAAAATCAATAGATAAAGAAAGAAAGGGGAGCTAAATGAAATTGTCAAATAATGGGGGAAACAGAGCCCCAGCTGGCCATCTTTTTCACCAAATGAAGCTTTTAGTCCTGGGACTGGGTTACATCTTTGTCAGTCAAAGGGGTCCCATGGACCCCCAAACAACCCAGGCTGTTACCAAGATCATATATTGCTTTCTACAAACTGGCAGCAAGGTCTCATTGCTGAAGACAACATCGACACAACTCACTGAACATGAAACTAAACCAGGAGAAAAAGCTGATAAAAAAAAAAGGTCAAAACTACAGAGACGATCCTGTCCAGCCCCGCTGCTGGTCCCAGAGATGCCGGCCTTGAAAGATGCGGCCTTTTGAACTGTGGTAAACAAGAGGGAAAAGGGCCGAGTGATCGAGTTCTAAACTTGTGTGTCGTCTGAGAGAAAAATGCTGAAGCAGAAGAAAGATTACCTATTGGAAAATAGAATTACTGTTAGTCATTTTAAGAGAATGTTGAGAGGCGGGCACGGTGGTGAATGCCATTAATCCCAGCACCTGGGGAGGCAGAGGCAGGCAGATCTCTATGAGTTTGAGCCCGGTATACAAAGTAAGTCCAGGACAGCCAAGGCTACACAGAGAAAGCCAGTTTCACACACACACACACACACACACACACACACACACACACACACACAAAATATTTTTGAAAACTGGGCATGGTGGCACAGGCCCTTTAATATCTACACTTGGGAGGCAGAAGCAGGTGGATCTCTGCATTCCAGGACAGCCAGAACTGCATAGCAAGACTCCCCACACACACACACACACACACAAACAAAAACAAAAACTTGGAATGAGAGCATCAGCTGTCCCTATAAGAAAAGGGGAAAAGGAACTTCAAGGACTGTCCCTACCTGAAGGGTTGAAGATAGGAACTAGGAAAAAACTATCCTTCAGAGCCTTGAGAATGAGTCAAACCCTATTTTAGGGTTTCCAGCCTCCAGAACTGTAAAAGAATAATTTTCTTGTTTTGCTTAATGTTGAAAATTTACTAATAAATACACAGACCATGTAAGCAAACATTGATTATTGGTTGGCATTTCTTGGGCACCTCTCCAGGTTTCTATGGACACACCTTGGATTCTGGAGATTGCTGTACAAGCCAACTGAATGCAGATGTCAATTGGTTTCACACAGCTGCAGCCTCTAGCCCTGCTGTCATCATTTCCCACCCTGATTCCCAAACCCACCCAACACAAGACCAGAATGACTCAGGGCCCCCAAAGGATGGGAGGTTTGGGGCAATGGGAGCCAGGAGCCAAGGAACGACGCTTCAAGTCAGGACGCACTGGATAAGATTCAGTCTATGATCCGGACAAACCGTTCAGTCTCTCCAGCCGGTGAGCAAATCAGCAGTTCACTCAGGCTTTCCCACCCTCCCTGTCCATTCTGTCATTCCTCAGCCAACGCACTCACAGATGAGCCCCATGCTTGTAAGTCTGGCTCGAGCCCTGATCTCTGGGAGCCGTGGCTAGTAAATGACTACATAGCTGAAGGTGAGGGCGTCCAGAAATAAGCCAGGTCTATAGTTTTTCAACATAAAGGCACAAAGGTGGCATGGTAGGGTTTGTATTGGTCAGAGTTCTCTAGAAGCACAGAGGGACAGAACGAACATATCACATGGAGGATTTTCCACATTGCCTCACATATGGCCTGTGTAGGCCAACAGTGGCTCTCTGCGTGCTGGAGAGGCTGAGAACCTGCTCCGTCCACAAGGCTGGGTGTCTCAGCAGTCCCAGGCTGATGCTAAAGTCCTAGAGGGTTCCTGGAGAGCTAGCAGTTGGTCTTTGTCTCCACAAGAAGGTTGAAGAATCTGGGCTCTAACTTCAGAATAGTAGAGGCAGGAACAGAAACTCTCTGGGAAAAGGGTTGTCTCCCTTAGTTAATCCTTCCAGGAATTACCTTCCCATATTGTTCTTAATGCCTTTCTTTTGCTGCGATTAAACACTATGACAAAAAAAAAAAAAAAAAAAAAGCACCTTAGGGATGAAAGGGGTTTATTTGTTTATTTGGTTTATACTTCCAGGTCACAGTCCATTGTTGAGGAAAGTCAGGACAGGAACTCCAACTTGAAGCAGGAGGAATTCTGCTTGTTGTCTTGCTCACAGGCTCACAGCAAGCTCTCTAATTCAGGCCAGGAATGGTGACTGAGGAATGGTGCCACCCATAGTGGGCTGGTCTCTCCTTGATTAATAATCAAGCCAGTGCCTCAGAGGCCACGCTGATCTAGATAATCCTTCTCAGATGACCAGAGGCTTTGTGGAAAATATAAACAAGTGTATTGACTTTCTTTTTTGTCTTGTTTTCTTCTGTTTTTCAAAACAGGGCTTCTCTGTATAGCACTGGCTGACCTGAAACTCACTATATAGACCATGCTGGCCAAGAACTCAGAGATACACCTGCCTCTGCCTCCCAGGCGCTGGGATTAAAGGCGTGTACCACCATGGCATGGCTGACTTTTTATCAAAGGGTTAAATAAGATAAAACTCCATTTAAATTTTTGTAGAAAAGCCACTTGTCAGAAATTCAAACTTCCTCAGGGTCAGCACTTCTTGAAATCAAAGTATATGTTCCTTTCATTTCTTTATAGATACTGTGCTGCTATTAGCCAATCACATAGAATGTGAGGCGAGCTTTGACCACTCAGAGTGGGACACAGGACTCCTTTGCATAATAAATTAGAAACCCAGACATACCTTTTGTCTTGTTTTTCAAGACCGGGTTTCTCTATGTAGCCATAAATGTCCTGGAAGTATCTCTGTAGACCAGGCTGGACTCAAACTCATAGAGGTCAGCCTGCCTCTGCCTCCTGAGTGCTGGTGTGTGGCAACACTACCTGGCCAGACATACCTCTTGGATGTGCTTGTGTGCTTGCTTGCTTGCCTGCTTGCCTGCTTAAGCATGGCTACACACCCTTCTGCAGAATAATACTTGCCTTACCAAATACTTTGGATTGTGTAGTCATTTTCTGGAGACCCCAGAACCATTTCTGAAAGCTGTGTCAAGTCAACAGTGAAAGCTAACTCAGGCGTCGACCTTCCCATAACCTGTTAGATGATCCCAAACTCAATCGCAATAACAAGATCAGCCATCTCGGAGTTCTTAAGAACACGCCAGAGACTCAGCAATAGGGGTGTAGCCTTAGCAAAGCATCCTTAACACTGTTCCTTCATAGTGAAGATGTCAAACAGATGCATAGGTTCTATATACATATGTTGTGGCATATTGTTCCTAGACACGTGGCTAACCCATGATACCACAAGACGTGTCATACATGGAGACATAAAGCTACTGCTTTACAAGCTATTTATAGTGTTTAATTTTATAAGTAGAAGGAATACACGCTAGTGATAAAAGGTGCAGTACAGTAAATTCATAAACCAGTAACCAGTGTTTATCATCACTATCAAGCACTATGTACTGTACCAAATTATATGTTATACGTTTATAGGCAATGTGAAAAGTTTATCTACACCACCAGAAACACGTGAAGGGTGCATTGTCCCGTGATGGTTATGATGTCACTGGGAAACAGGGGGTTTTTAACTCTACTATAATCTTATACCTCCACTGTCTGTGCAGCCCAGCATTGACCAAAGCATCTTCATGCCTGAGACAGTGGCTTGCATGATTATGGAGGCTAAGTCCCATGCACAGCCAGCTGTAAGCTAGGAGTTTAGCCTTGATGTCCAAGCAGGGTTCAGAGGCTGTACTTGCAGGATGAGACACAATGAATCACAGTCCCAGACTAGATGTTAGAAGATGTGGTGATGAGAACATGATGAGGCAGCAAAAAAAAGTGAAAATAAATTTGTGGTTTCAACCACACAGCTCCCCAGGTGCTACATTCAAACGATGAAGGGTCTTGAGGTGGCTCAGTGAGGCCTGGAGGACAAAGGGCTCAGTCTGTGGAGCTAGAAAACATGACCACGTTAGTCACCTTGGCTTCCAAAGCATTCAGGCTATCTGAAGTGAGTTCTGGTTCAAAGAGGATAGGAGAGCTGAATACAAAGCATAAAAGGTGGGAGTTGGAGAGATGTCGCCATGGATAAGAGCACTTTTAGAGGACCTGGACTCAATTCCCAGTACCCACATGGTGGCCCACAACTGCCTGTAACTGCAGCTCCAGTAGATCCAATGCCCTCTTCTGGTCTCCATAGGCACCAGGTACATATTGTTGCTCAAACATATATTCAAGCAGAATACCATACACATAAAATAATAACTTTTTTTAAAAATTCAAAATAGAAAAAAGGCAAAGGGTCAGGGAGATGTCTCAGCAGACAAAAGTGCTCATAATGTAAGCCTGAGAACCTGAGTTTTAATTCCAAGAATTCATAAAAGTCAGGCTCTATGGCTCAAGTCTGTGAGCCAGGTACTGCTATGGGAAAATGGAAAGCAGAGACAAAAGGATCTTCTAAAATCTTGTCAGCAAGTTAGACTTTAACACATATCTCAGCAGCAAATAACAAGACAGCCTGTAGTGGAGGTTTTGGTGTCTTTAAAAACTCAGTTAGGAGGACTGAAGAGATGGCTCAGAGGTTAAGAATACTTGCTGTTCTTCCAAAGGTCCTGAGTTCAATTCAGGTCTTAAGTAATGGCTCTCGATGAGCTATTTAATGCCTTGATCTCGGATGAGTAGAGAGAGACCCAGGAGGGGACCGCTTTGCCAATGAATGGGGTAGGAGAAGGGAGGGACCCAGTGGGAAGGGCCATCCCTGAAATACCATATGAAGAAACAGAGGTAGGAGTAGCAGCAAGGCTACCCCATGGCAGTGGGAGTGAGAAAAACCTAAGGGAACAAATTTTTTAAGGAATCTCCCACCCCATCCACACTGAGATCAGAGGAGGGCAGAGGCCAGGTCAATGTCACTTGATACAAACAAAGGTGAGGATAGGTCCACATGTAAAATCGGCCACTGAGATTTCCTGGCCACAGCAGGAGAGAAAAGGAGGTCATGAAGACAGTTCACGGTCCTTATTCTTGTATGGTTCCCTTGAGTGCCAGCCGTAAGTAAATGAGAAGTCTGTATCCAGGAGCTGCAGTGGCAACTGTGCACAGGAGAGATCCGTGAGAAGAGTCACAGGGCCAGGCAGGGCTGGGCACCATGTCCCAGAGAAATCCAAGGAGGACCAGACAGATAGGACAGCCAGCAAGGAGAGGAAAAGCATGCTTGAGCCCCTACTCCCTCCCCAGAGCTGGGCTTAAGAAGCTTAGCGTCCTGGAGGTCACTGGTAACCTTGGCAGCTATATCTGTCTTAGCAGAAGCCTGTTTTGTGGGCTGGAGATGGGTGGGTAGTAATGAAGGACAGCCGCATGGCCTCTGGAGGAGCGCTGCTGTATTGGAAATCAGAGAAATGAGGCAAGTTAGCCAGGGAGCTGTGGAAAAACATTAGCGCAGGCAAAACTCAGGGTGGAGAGGGGGAATAGGGAGGGCTAAGGAAGGGACACATGCATGGCAGGAAAAGAGGCAGAGATAGGGGTGGGGAGGTGAGGGCTTGGCCTCAGACAGGTGCCAGTCAATACAAGAAATGATGTCACCACATATGTAGGTTAAACTTTATCCAAGCTCATCAGAGCCAAACAGCAGCCTTGGGACAAAACCAAAGACAGTGAGCTTGGCAGTCACATCACAACCTGTTATTTCTTCATCCACTGACTTCTCTCAGAGCTTCTAAGAAACACAGTCACCACACATGCCAGTCAAAGACAGCTTCCTGTAAGAAGTGAGACTGGCCTTCCAGGCAGGACCATGAGCTAAGCAAAAGCCCCCAGAGGAAAGACCAGGGAGTGGACAGACCAATTTGAGGTAGGGGCAGTCCTGAGCCTGCAGATTACCTATGGGAACTGAGCTAGATAAATCTACTGCCTCTCCTCAGCCCTACAGGAAAGTCATTGCACAGGGAGGAGGAAAAGGGGATAGCTGGTCATGCCAGGGCTAAAAGGAGAGGAGGAAACCTGCTGGCCAAGGGCACCATGCGGCTCCTATGAAATGCTCTTCAAGTCATGGCTGCCCGTTGGAGTTTTGTGGCCAGTTCTGGGGCTGAGGAGACCCACAGACCTACTGGTCAGGAGTATGATTTACAGAGTCCACAGCTCATCTGTTCTGCTTTGTTCGGAGCCCCATCAGGGTTTGAGGCTAAGTATAAGCCTTCCATTACCTCCACAACTGCTGGCCACGTTGGCTATGGGCTGGGTGTCCCAGAGCAACACACAGCTCCGTACATACACCAGGTTAGGCTCCTTGCTGTGTGGCACCCGGGTTCCCAAGTGACTGTCCCACTAAGGAAGCCCTTTCACCCCAGTTCCTTCATCAGGAAACCCTTTTCAGGTTTCCAGATGGAGTAGCAACCCCATTCTGCTTCCACTGTCTCCCTGTTGGCTGTATAATCCCATCGAGGAATGCTACCCTGGGGTAGCCAGATGCTTGTGTGTTGTGTGTCTTCGATACGTGTGATGATGCCTTCAGCCACCAGCTGTGTGAACTTCATGAGTCAGCGTTTACAGTTGGTAATTTCAATCATCAACTAGACTAGATTTGACCTGGAAAACACACCGCTGTGAGGGCATTTCCAGAGAGGCTTAACTAAGAAGGGGGACCCCATTGTGAGTATAGGTCATACCATCCCATGGATGGGCTGAGGTCCCAAACTAAACAAGATGGAGACTATGAGCTGAGTAGCGACATTGTCTTTCTCTGCTTCCCAGTGGAGGGTGCTTCTGCTGCCTCGAGTTCCTGACCACCATGCTTTACCTGCCAGGATGGACTGTATCTCCTCCAACCATGAACCAAAATAAACCCTCCCTGAAGCAACTTAAGTAATAACACAGAGTTCCTCCACAGTTTGCACCTGTCCGCTTCCTTCCAGGACTTCACGTTTGCAATTCCATCTTTAACTAGTTAATCTGTTAGCTTGCGGCTCCACTATCAGACCCAGGGCCACCCCAGTCAGGGTTGTGCCCAATGTATTCTCCCTGTTCTTGCCAGACCCTATTATTAGTCACTTGGGTGATCATTTGCTTCCTTCCTCTCCTTCCCTCCTCTCAACTAGACACCTCTCAAGGGCAGTCCCAGCCTTCTTTCCCTTCTCTGTGCCCCTCAGGACAAGAGAGAAAAGGTGGGCTGGATTCTATTGGTGTCTGACTGGCGTCAAGGGTGTTTCCATCTGTGCTATGCACTTCCTGAGCCCTGCCTTCCCAGAGTTGGGATCAGGTCAGCTTCTGATCCTGAATTGGCTTCCAAGAGGACAAAGAAAAAACTCTGGCACTGAATTGACCAGGGCTGTAGATTTCCATGTTATAGAGTCTCTGAGATGTCAGTGGTTGCTGAGACCCTACCTGCTTTGTGCAGACAAGTAAGGGCCAGCTTCCCCAGGAAAGGCCATTAAGGTCAGGGAAGCTTCCTGCTTGGGGAAATGGAGGAATTCCTTACGGACTTTACTGAAAATGCCAGAACATCCTAGGTGCTATGAACATAGTAGACTTCCAACTTGATCATGAGTCCCAGAATGCCAGAGAATTGCTTAGAGTGAAAAGTGATGGTCCCAGATGGGTCAGGAAGAGCTGGCCAAGGCGACAAGATGACTCCACTCTATAGGCTTTAGACTTAATTGTCGGTTCTGACTGTGTAGCTTATTGAGTCACTCTTCTCTGAATCCCCAACTTACAAAGACAGAGAGGGGCAAGTAGGTGAAGACAAAATAAGATACAAGAAAGAAGTAAAGCCACCTGCAGACAACAGAATCTCCTACACTGAAAACCCCAAAGAAGCTGGCCTGGTGCTGCAGGCCTGTCAACCATAAAGCAGGAGGGTTTGAAGTTCAAGGCAGCCCAGGCAACTTAGTGAATTGGTCTCAAAAAAAAAAAAAAAAAAAAAGCCCAAAACACTCACAGCTAAACTTTGGGCAGAGTACAAGGAATCTTATGAAAGAAGGGGGAGATAGAAAGACCTGGAGGGGACAGGAGCTCCACAAAGAGAGCAACAGAACCAAAATATCTGGGCACACGGGTCTTTTCTGAGACTGATACTCCAACCAAAGACCATGCATGAAGATAACCTAGAACCCCTGCACAGATATACCACATGGCAGCTCAGTCTCCAAGTGGGTTTCCTAGTAAGGGGAACAGGGGCTATCTCTGACATGAACTCAAGGGCTGGCTCTTTGATCACCTCCCCTTGAGGTGGGGCAGCCTTACCAGGCCACAGAGGAAGACAATGCAGCCAATTCTGATGAGACCTGATAGACTAGGGTCATATGGAAGGGAAGGAGGACCTCCTCCTATCAGTGGACTGGGGAAGGGAATGGGAGGAGAAGAGCGAAGGAGGGTGGGATTGGGAGGAGACGAGGGAGGAAGCTATAGCTGGGCTACAAAGTGAATAAACTGTAATAAATAAAAAAATAAAATACGAAAAAAATACACTTTTTTTAAGAATCAGAAATACAGTTCAGTAATATGGTACTTGCTTAGCATGCATGATGTGAAGGGGAAGTTTCTGGTTTCTTTGGAGAATCAGTTGTGTCATGTGAATATTTTTTTTTGTTTGGTCTCAAGTGTGGGGTGTGTGAATGCTTCCCCCCCATGGAAAATAGCCTTCCCCTGTAAAAAACAGCCCCTCCAAGGAAAACAGTTCCCATGAAAAGGCATGTAATGTTTGTCAGCTGAAAACTACCTCAGGCAAAGGGGCATGGGTTCTTGTGAGCTGGAAGACATCCTCCTTCGGACTCTGAGAAGGGGTAAATAGAAGCCCACACACAGTGAGACAGTGACTTTTGGATCTCTACTCTTTGAAATGGTTCTGACCACTTTGCTGGTTTTCCCAGAAAGAAACACTCCTGCTTTGGCAGAGTTGTGCCACTTTGGTGGACTCATGCCATGTGGGCACAGATTGGCCACTTGCTGAGTGGTACCACCTCTGTTGCTGTTGCTTGCTGTTTACTTCTGCTGCTGCTGTCGTTTGCTGCTTTGCTGATTGACTGGACTGCTGGTATCCTGACGACTGAGAGTGACACAACAACCCCAAACAGCAGGAAGTAGCTAAAAGAGCTCTACAGCCCCTTTCCCTGCCAATCTCCTACTCAAGGTTGGGGGTTGGGAGGGAGATAGAGGTGTTGAAGAACTTTAAATGAAGTAGGTGTTTGAAAAATCTAAGCCTACAATGATGTTCTGCTAGTACTACAAAGGGGGCGGGGGAAGGAGAGAGAAAAGGGGAGTGTCTTAGCCAGTGTCCTATTGCTGTAAAGAGACAACATGACCATGGCAAGTCTTATAAAGAGGAACATTTAATTACGGATGGCTTACATTTTCAGAGGTTTAGTCCATTATCATCACAGTGAGAAGCATGGTGGCATGCAGACAGACATGGTACTGGAGGAGGAGCTGAGAGTTCTACATCTTGATCTGCAGGCAGCAGGGGGAGACTGCCACACTGGGCCTAGCTTGAGCATATGAGCTCTCAAAGCCCACCTCCACAGTGACACACTTCTCCAATGAGGACATGCCTCCTAATAGTTCTACTCCCTATGAGCCAAGCAGTCACACATCTGAGTCTGTGGGGGCATTCTCATTAAAACCACCACATTCCACTCCCTGAACCCCATTAACTTATAGCCATAACATAATGCAGAAATTCATTTACTCCAACTTCAAAAGTCCCCATTGTCTATCACAGTCTTGACCCTGTTTAAAAGTTCAAAGTCTCTTCTGAGACTCATGCAATCTCTTAGCTGTAATCCCCTGGAAAATCAAAATCAAAAAGCAGATCATATACTTCCAACATATCATGGCACAGAATATACATTACTGTTCCAAAAAGGAGCATAGTGAGGAAATACTGGACCAAAGCCAGACTGAAAACCATCAGGGCAAACTCCAAACTCTGCATCGCCATGTCTGTTGTCAAAACGTTCTTCAGATCTCCAACTCTTTTCAGCTTTGTTGACTGCAACACACTTCTTTCTCTTGGGCTGTTTCCACTCCCCGTCAGCATTTCTCCTTGGCAGGTACCCCACAGCTCTGGCATCTCCAACATTTTGGAGTCTCCCAGGCAATCCAGGTTTCACCTTCACAACTCCATAGAATGGCTTCTCTGAGCCTCCATGCAGGAACACCCCTGACACAACCTGGCTTCAGCAGCTTTCCTAATGGAAAGTCCATAACCCCTTTCCTTAGCCACAGAGAGAGATTCAAAATCCTTGACTCTAGAGCCAGAACCATGTGGCCAGATCTGCCAAGTTCTACTCCTTGCTGGGGCTGAGACATGCCCTCCCTTGTTCAATTACATTCACCAGCTTTCTGTTTTCATTGGTTGCCTTTCACTGACTAAGCTTGGATGTCCTAGAATTTACCGTATAGACCAGGCTGACCTCAAACTCAGAGATCTCCCTGCCTCTGCCATCTGAGTGCTGAGATTAAAGGTATACACTATCACACCTGGCCCTAAACTATTTTTTAATTCCTTTCATAAGTTGGAAGCTTAGCTGAATGGAGTCTTGCCTTAAGGTTACCACTTCCTTTATTCCATGTCTTAATCTTGTTGATGTCCTTGAACACGGGACTTCATTCTACTTCCTGGTGCCCCTTTTCTCCTCAATCTGTACATTTTGTATTTTTATTTGCTCTTCTTCTTTTCGTTAGAAATCTTCATGAGAATAAACACTAATAACCACATAACAGAGTCAATACGAGGCTGTTTTGAGATTTCCTCTGCCAATGGAATTAATATAAATCTCTTCACCTTAGCCTTAGTAAACCTTTTAGACAAGGGCAAAAAGTAGTCACATTCTTTACCAAAATGTCACAGAAAATAGTCTCTAGGCCACATACTAACATCCTTCCCCCTGAAACCTCTTGAGCCAGGTACCCACAGTTCAAATTACCCTCAGCACAACTGTTTTCCATGTTCCTAGTAGGATGGCTCATTAACTCCCCACCTAAAGCGTTCAACTGCTTTCCTAACCCAAAGTCCCAAAGTCCACGTTCCTCCAAACAAAAGCATGGTCAGGCCTATCATAGAAATACCCCACTCCTGGTACCAACATCTGCCTTAGTTAGGGTTTCTATTGCTGTGAAGAGAAACCATGACCATAGCAACTCTTATAAAGGAAATCATCTAATTGGGGATGGCTTACGGTTCTGGGGTTTAGTCTATTATTGTCATAGCACGGTGAGAAGCATGGCAGCATGCAGGTAGACATGGTGCTGAAGGAGGAGCTGAGAATTTTACATCTTGATCCACAGGCAGCAGAAGGAGACTGCCACACTAGGCTTAGCCTGAGCATATGTGACCTCAAAGCCCACCTCTACAGCGACATATTCCTCCAACAAGGCTACATCTCCTATTAGTACCACCCTCTATGGGTCAAGCATTCAAACTTATAAGTTTATGGGGCCATTCTTATTCAAACCACCACCAGAAGGGAGGGTAGGAGGGAAGGAGGCACAAAGAGTGAGGGAGAGCATGAGAGAGACTGAAAATATGATGAAAAAAAGAGAATCCTAAGGAATCCACTAAAAAAGCTATTAAACTAAGCATAGTGGTGCACACATTTAATCCCAGCACTTGGGAGGCAGGATATCTCTGTGAATTCTAGGCACCCTGGTCTACACGGTAAGTTCCAGGATAGAGCTATATAGTGAGACCCTGTCTCAAACAAACAAATCAACAAAAACTCTTAGGACTAATAAATGAGTTTGGGGCTGGAGAGATGGCTCAGAAGTTAAGAGCACTGGCTGTTCTTCCAAAGTTCCTGAGTTCAATTCCTAGCAACCACATGGTAGCTCACAAACAGCTATAATGAGATCTGGTGTCCTCTTCTTGCCTGAGAATGCAGGCAGAATACTATAAAGTAATAAATAAATCTTTAACAAAGGAATTAAAAAAATAAAAATAAAAAAATTAATGAGTTTGATGAGACCACAAGATATAAAATGAATACATAAAAATCAGTTTTACTTCTATATAGACCTGATGAACAAATTAAAAACAAAATTAACATAATGCTGTATGATGGACTATATAAATAGCTCAGGAGTTAAAAATGACTGTCTGCTTTTTTAGAGGACCTGGGTTCAAGTCCCAGCACCCACAAAGCAGCTAACAACCATCTGTCTTTAAGTCCAGTTCCATGGGTTCTAACACCCTCTTCTGGCCTCCATGGGCATTGCATGTGTGTGCTGCACAGACACTCAGGCAGGCACACAAGCATAAACATAAAACAAAAATTTTTAACTTTTTTTTAGCCCTTTATAAAAAAGCAAGTTACACAGTGGTAACAAGAATACGGGAAAAACAAATTCATACACACTTGTCTTAGTTAGGGTTTCCACTGCTGTGACAAAACACCATGACCAAAAAGCAAGTTGGAAAGGAAAGGTTTTATTTGGCTTACACTTCCATATCATTGTTCATCATCAAAAGAAGTCAGGACATAAACTCAAGCAGGTCAGGAACCTGGAGGTACAAGCTGATGCAGAAGACATGAAGAAGTGCTGCTTACTGGCTTGCTCCCTGTGGTTTGCTCAGCCTGCTTTGTTATAGAACTCAGGACCACCACCCAGATGGTCCTACCCACAGTGGACTAGGCCCTCCCCATCAATCACTAATTAGGAAAATGCCTTACAGCTGTATCTTATAGGGGCATTGTCTCATTTGAGGTTCTCTTCTTTGGAACAACTCTAGCTTGTATGTCAAGTTGATGTAAGACTTGCCAGCATAACTTTGCTGGTGAGAGCATTCCATGGAATTGCCACTTGGGAAACAGCCTGACAGTTCTTCAAAAGGTTGACCAGTTACCTAATGATGCAGCAAGGCTGCACCCAGTGCGTCCTCGAGAAATAAAATCCACACAAAAGTCTGTGTACTAAGTATACAGCGGCACTGTACCACCTACCTAAAAATGGAAAAGACCCAAAGCCACCAACTAGTGAATGGATAAGTAAAACATGGGTGCTATGAGTAACACCTGTGACTCGAGCATTTGGGAGGACTGAGGCAGGAGGATTGCCATGAGTTTGAGACTACCCTGGGCTACCCTGGAATATATAAAAAGACCCTGTCTCAAAACAAGACAAACTTACACATGCAATGCAAACACCAACAAAAATCAAGGGGCTTAAGAGATGGCCAAGCAGTTTTAAGAGCACTTTCTGCTCTTTCATAGGATATGAATTTGGTTCCTAACACCCACATTAGATGTCTCACAACCACTTGTAACTCCAGATCTAGGATTTGACGCCCTTTTCTAGTCTTTATGAACACCCACATCCATGTGGTATGCATATGTAAGTAAAAACTTTAAACTTTTTTTTTGCAGGTGAGGGGGTTAAAGACATGGTCTCACTGTGTAACCCTGGCCAGCTTTGAACTCCTAGAGATCCACTTTCCTCTGTTTCTCAAGTGCTGATATTAAAGGTTTGTGCCACCATATCTGAACCAAAGTAAATCTTAAAACAAAAAAATTAAACATTTATATGCTATCCATCCATCTAACACGTCTTAACAAGGAGTCACCTGGAAACCTTCCTGTCGTAGGAAGGAAGCCTGGGGCAAAACCCACATCTTATATGGTTCCCTTCACACTAAATGTCCAGAGGAGGCAACCCATAAAGACATGAGAGTAGATGAGTGCGAGGAGCCTGAGAAGGAACAGTGACAGTAAGTGCTGGGCTCCTTGCTGAGTGTACAAACCATTCTGGACCCATAGTGATGGCCAACATGGCCTCAACACATTGAATTGTATATTTTAAGTGGGTATGTTATTGGATATTTTAATTAAATGCCAATAAAGTTGTCATTATTCTAAGCCATAAAGGTTAGAAAGGTCTTGGGGCAAACCTGGGAGCTCAGGCGTGGCTGTGGCAGGAGAGCCGTCCTGTGATTCTCTTCTGCTGGTGCCTTTAGTGTCTTTTTTATTATGTCTTTCTTATTAGTGTCTTTGTTATTATGAGGAGATATATAGAGGAGACATTGATTTTTAGACTGATATCACTGCACTGATCTTCATGCTTCGACCCTTGACTTTGCAGAGAGAGATGATCCAGAGAACTTCTCAGGGCAGCTCAACTGAATCTTGCAGCTTTTGCTGATTTGTCCTCTGTGTGAATGCCTACTACATTGACCTCTGCCATCAACCCCTTTCCCCAAGCTGGAGATCTGTCAGGTCTGACCTAGGGAGAGGCACCAGGTCAGATTACTATCCCATCCAAGAGAATCCAAGATGATCCCTGGGAGCCATATTCAGTCGGATTCTTCATAAATGGCGCAGAGTAACTCATAGAGAGGGTACTCAGAGTTCTCCCAGGAGGCTTTGCCTGATCCTGCCAGGGCCTTGGTAGCAGGGACAGGGACCATGCTTCACCAACTGAAGAGTTTCTAAAGGCCAGCTGGAGCAGTGGGCAGTCTTTCTGCCCACATGACCTCTCTTGCTGACAGTTTGTGCTTTCTAACACAGAGACAGATGTTTCAGACATCACCAGGTCCCAATTACTGTTTCTGGTTTGCTCTTTTCTCCTCTCAAAGGTGTGATTTCCCAATAAACCTCTGGCCATTTCAGCATCTGATTCCTGGAGAGCGGGAACCAGGGATGGAGTCATCCAAACAAGGAGGACAGTAAGATCGGCCTTGCACCAGATCACTCCCCACTGCACCAGTGAGGTGTTGGGTTCCAGGTGGTGGCCACACAGCATGAAGTTGACAGTTCTCCTGAGACTGGCCTAAGAGCTAGTATAGAGGATGGACTGGTAACAAGGGGCTATTCCAGCCAACGGCCAGTGTGGCAATGACAGTCAACTGACGCAGATGCTTGAACCGTGTGGAGGAGAGGATGATAGCCTTGGAGGGCTATTAACTCAGTTGCAGAAAGATAATGATGAGCTGAAGGCAATTAACTCATAAGTGAACGCTGAGTGCAAGAGCAGCCAGTCATACTCACCAACTTCAAAGCCCTTTTTCAGAAAGAAAAGAGAAAGTTCAAGTTCAAATCCAGATTTTATGACCTTTCCCTGGGTGAGAGCTGCTGTACACATTTCTGTAGGCATACCTGTCCAGACACAACCCAGCTGGTGAAATGCTGAGTTGATGATGAAGACTGTGGGATTGGACTCTGATGGTGCTTGGGGTCCTCAGGGACCATGGGTCTCCCTCATGTTCTTTCTGTGAATGGAGAGCTACAGCGTCCCTAGTCAGGGACTAGGTACAGTGGCCACGACTCAACCAGCTGACCTGTGGTAGTGACAAGTGGGTGAAAGTGGGGCATGGAGCTAGGAGGGGGTCCATCTAGTGATAGCTAAGCTTTAGCTACAGACACTGAGCTACCCACAGACAGAAGAGGGAGGCCTGGGACATCAGGGTCAGTCCTCAGATCTCCCTTCAAATAAAGATGGCAGAGGTGGTATCATAGTGGCTGAGTGTTCTCTCAAGTGTTCTCATGAGTACTTGGGTTCCAGAACCTTTGGCAACCCCTTCGCTCAGCAAAGGAGACTCCACCCAATTGCCCACAGCTGTTAATACTTCAGGGCTTGCTGAAGAGTGTTGTGGCCATGCCTCCTGAACTGGACTGTGGTACTAAGGCAGGACACAAAGATAGGCAAAGTCAAGGAGGCATGAGAATGGAGGGAAAGCCCTGTGCCCTGGGACCTAGTCTGCCTTTCTCACAGTCTAAGAGTTAAATGTCAACACAACTGATATAGCCAAAATCACATACAGAGATAATGTATGCTTCCCAAAAGATATCTTCAAAGGATGTTTCAAACAGATGAACTGTGCTAACTCAGGGCCAGAATGTTTGTGATCTTGAGTTTAACTGTTTAGCCCTACTCTAACCAAGGCTCTTTATTCAAACAAAACAAAACAAAAAAAAAACTATAATTAAAAAAAAAAATCCAGCCAGGTGTGGTGATGCACGCCATTTCTCCCAGCACTCAGGGAGGCAGAGGCAGGCAGATCTCTCTGAATTTGAGGCCTGCCTGGTCTACAAAGCAGAGCCAAGGCTACACAAAGAAATCCTGTCCAGAACAACAAAAACAAACAAAAAATCCTTTAAGGAAACAAACCAGCTCAAGTGTTCTCACCTTTTAAACTTTACTCACATTTTAAGCTTTGCTTAATCTTTAAACCTTGCTGTAAATAGCTATTGAGGAATATGAGCTGGAAAGCTGCTGACTCATGTAGAGTCATTTTAAAGACACGGAATTGCAACTCTCCCAGGAGCCCACCCATGTTGTGGGTGTGTATTTTCCATTTCCTACCTCACTCTGCCTAAACACCTAAACATCCCACCAAGGTGGCTTCACTCTGACTTGCCCTGAGGTTCTTTTCTGTGGTGCACTCAAGGATCTGGCTTTACTTGGGAGTTCCTACGAGAGAAGGGAACTCTCCAGGTTTCTGACAACCATTAAGCTTAGCTTCTGCCCCTAGAGAACTGCGGTGGGGCACTGCACACTGTCCACTGCCTCAGACTGCCTGTCGGTCTGGCGGACTTCATAAAGTCAGCATCTCTGCTTCCCACACACAGGTATTACCTCCCATTACTCACCTTCCCAGAGAAGCAGGCCCATGGCTTATCCTGGGGAGACATAAACAAACATCTGTTTACTCCAGATAGTACACTGAGCACAGACAGAGTGAGTCCGTCCATGTCTAGCTTGGCAAATCATTGCATTAGTTTATTAGGCTTACTTACAAGTGATGTGTTATCCCAAAACAGCTTCATTCCTGAAAAGCCCTGACCCTGCTCAAAGCTGCCCGGGATGCCTTCCTTGTTCTGTAGATCCTAGTGTCTCCCAAGACCATGTGCATCTAGGATAGAATTACAGACAGCTTTAAAAGGGAGTAGCCAGAATCTCAGGTAAGGGTCAAATAATCGTCCCCCCCCCCACTCTCTCAATCTTGTGGGAGTCACCAGTGAGTAATTTCAGATACTCTAATTAAAATGGAATGGCTGAGACGCTGCAGGAGCTGTGGGTTACTGTGCAAACATGGCCAAGTCCAAAGACCACACCACACACAACCAGTCCCGCAAATGGCACAGAAATGACATCAAGAAACCCCGGTCACAAAGATACGAATCTCTTAAGGGGATGAACCCCAAATCTTGAGGAGCATGTGCTTTGCTAAGAAGCATAACAAGAAAGGCCTGAAGAAGATGCATGCAAACAACGCAAAGGCAATGAGTGCATGAGCAGAGGGCATCAAAGCCCTTGTGAAGCCTGTGGCCGTTAAACCAAGATGCCAAAGGGCCCCAGCCGCAAACTCAGCAGTCTGGCTTTCATCGCTCACCCCAAGCTTGGGAAGTGGATTCGAAGCTACATGGCTAAGAGTCGTAGGCTTTGCAAATCAAAGCCCAAGGTTCAAACCAAGGCAGAGGACACAGTTCCAGCCAAGGCCAAGGCTTCAGCTTCAGCTCCAGCTCAGGCTCCCAAAGGTGCCCAGGTCCCTGTGGAGGCCCCATAGGAAAGGCTTCTGCTAATGTAAAGATAGACGGACTGGTGTGACACACCCACCTACACACTATTTACAGATGACCAGTGTCCTATGCTGTTTTTACAAGTAAACCTGAGGCAAGATCTGTTAAAAAAAAAAAAAAAAAAATGGAATGGCTATATTATGCCTGGAGGACAAAGGTCCAGAGAGTTCATTTATTCACTTAACAAATATTTAGGAAAGGTGTATTACAGTACATTAAAGACCATGAATTCCCCAATCTAGGTCTGCATCTAGCTGTGCTGGGATGCAGGGCATGGTACTTAATTGTCCTGTCCCTTCACTTCCTGTCTTCAAGACAGTGACGAGGATGAAACCTGCTCTCTCGGGTCATATGTTGTAGGTTGCTCATGGCTAAGCCTTAGCACAAGGCCCAGCACAAACACAAAAAAAGCGACTTCATCTGCTGCTACTTCTTTCTGTGCTGTTCTCATGGTTTTTGCTACCTGAGCTTATTTTTCTATTCAGAGTTAGGATGCTCTTGAATGAGTTTCCTCCCAGATAAAAACATTTCACCCATGCAGGAAGCTCTTTAAGCAGGAAGGTAAAGAACTCAAACCAGAGTCCGGAAGTCCCTGAAACTGACCAGATTCTCTAGACTCCTCCCTGCAAAAGTAAGCAATAAAAGTCCAGAGTACTTGGAAGAGCAGGGCCAAGCTGCAAAGAACTCTCAGAACCAAACCAGCTGCCTGAAGAGAGGTTTAGATAAACTGAGGTACCTGAAAAGGACATTCTCTGACCTGTTGGGCAGCCTGCAGGCTGTACAATGCACGCCAGGTTCCCAGTTTTGTGAGCTGTCACAGCACTGGGGTGATACAGCTGTCTTTGTGTCATTTCTCCTCCTGTAAGTAACCCCCTGTCCATATTCCTGAAAGCAACCCCAATAAAACTCATTGGTTCACCAGAGTGGACTTTTGTGGCATGTTCTTCAGTCTGTAGTGAGTTCCCTATGTAAGTTTGTAGTCATGTGTTACCTCTCTCCAGGAATAGTTGTGTCACACAGCAGATGCATGGGTGGCCATACCAGGTAGCGATGGTACCCAGAGGACTGAAGAAGGGGAATGGTAAGAACAGAGAATCGTGGGATTGGGGAGATGACTCCGTGAATAAAGCACTCTTCATGTAAGCATGACACCTGAAGTTTGAATTCCTCATAAAAGCTGGTCTTCCACTCAGCATTTAGGAGGCAGAAACCAGATCTCTGGGGCAAGCTGGCTAGCTAGGCCCGCAGGAATTGGTGCACTCAGCAAGTTCAGCAAAAACCCTGCCTCAAGAAAAATGAATGGAGAGATCCATCTTTAAGAAGGCACCAAACATTAGCTTTGGACCACCATATCTACGCATGTGAATGTGCACCTGCACATACACAGAGAAATGTACATTCTCTCTCTCTCTCTCTCTCTCTCTCTCACACACACACACACACACACACACACGAACACATTAAAAAAAAAACCTGAGGATTGTGACTTGCCAGAGTGAGTAATCAGCTCTGTGGGCTGCAACCCTAGAGACTTTTCCAGAAAGAGGCTCCTAGTCCTGACTCCACCCGCCTTGCTCACCCAGGACCCTGAAAGATTGTGGTCAGAGAGAGTGGGCACTTAGTTCTGAGATGCTTAGCTGAGCAGGGGACCCTGTGCCTGAATAGAAGAATAGGCCACTCACAACCAACACTGAGAAAACAGGACCCACCTCATACGAGGCTGATGGGAAAATGAGGTAGTAGAGCCATTTTGGCAAATAGCAGTTTCTCACCATGTGACATATAGATTGACCGTGTGACCCAGATAGCATATTCCTGAAAACAATTAAAACAGCCAGGCAAATATACAGGTGTTCACAGCAGTACTGTAATACCTAAACTGTGGCAATAACCTAAATGTATATCAGGTGGTGACTTGAGTTAAGCAGCATCGTTAATACAAAACATTATCAAGCCATCAACAGGGATCCACTGATCCACACTGTAACACGGATGATCCTTGAAAGCATATAAACACAAGCCAAGTAGAGGGAGCCAGTCCATGACTCCATTCATAAGAAATTTTATTTAATGTCCAGACCAGGCAAATCCATGGAAACAAAAAGACCTAAGTTGTTTGGTACTAGGAGAAGAGGGAACAGAAAAAAAAAAAAAAAAAAAAAAAAAAAAAAAAAAAAAAAAAAAAAAAACTGCTAATGTGTATGGGTTTTCTATTTGGGATGATGGCTGCACATCTCTGAACACATGTAAACATCACCAAACTCTATGCTTTGAGTATTATTATAGTAAGTAAGTACTGTCTCAGTAAGACTGTCAAGTAAACAGGAAATGATTCAGGTCCAGGTCTTTCTACTATGGAAAGAAACTGCACTCTTTCTAAGGTCACCACTGTTGATGGTCACTTGAGTGTTCTGACCCCGAAGGACCTCAAGGCAAGAGCTTTGGTACTTAGGAAAGGTAGCTACTGGGAACATGTTCCCTATCTAGTACCTAGTACCTGCTGAAACAGCACAAAGAAACCATGGGCTGGGAAACCAGCTTTCTCTAGGGACAGCCCTCTTCTCTGCCCCTCCCACTGCAGTGCTCTGTCTGCTTCTGATCCGGCTTCACAGACAGTGCCTGACTCTGGATGCCTCCCTTGCTGGTGTGTGATAGTTTGTCACCCAGGATCTCTAATTCACCCTTTGCTTTTGGGGTGGGTAGGGTGGGGACAGAGGGAAAGCACTGTGGTTGTTAAGTCAGACCTGCTTATGAGTAAAAATAGACTCTTCTGTTCCCTAGCATGCCAGCCTTTGGCTGAGTAACGAAAGCCTGAAAACAGGGACAAGTGTCCTGGGTCAGTTAAGGACCAGCTTGGGGAATCTGGACACCTCTCGTTTACATGACCTTGTTCTTTGGGTGGTAACTTTGCCCAGCAGGTACCCGTTTACCATCAAGGAGGTGCCAAAAGTGCACAGGCTGGCTGGAATGCTCCCAGGTAGGCTTCTGGGTTGTCATGGCAACTCCCTAGGAGGGAGGCATCCTGCATCTCCAGCCGAGCCTAGCAGAAAACACTGCTGCTTCTTTCCCCACTGTCCTGCTCCAGCCTCAGGGAAGCCTCTCTCTCTCTGGACATCTGGACAGCCTGTGCCCAGGCAAAGCCATATCTGGGCTCTGTCCCTCAGCTGACTACAGAGATCCACAAGCAGGATGCCCAGAGGCTGAGATCCAAGGGTCAGAGGTCAGAAGACTTGGATCAGAACCCTGCCCTACCCTTCATAGGCTGTGGTGACCCTGGCAAAATCACCCAGCTCAGGATGAAACTGTTCATGACACCCCGTGGGGCTGGCAAGGAGTTTGCATGGCCAGCTGTGCTGGGATGGCACAGGTGGAGCTGGATGGATTTGGCTGTTGTGTGGTGGTGGGCACTTAGTAAGCGCTAGGTAGACGGCCTCTGAACGAGTTTCTGTTTCTATCCAAGAAGAACTGAGCCCCAAGTAATTTGCCTCTCATCCCAAGCTGGTCCTGAGGTCTTGCCTATGTCCATTTCTGTCCTCAGTGTTCTTTAAGCATTTTATATTTGTGTCTCTGCCTCTCTGACATTGACGGATTCATTGTCTAGGGTTGCCTATACCGAATCAGGTCTGACCAACAGCCCAGCCCCAAACAGCTGCACCTGTGAAAGCAGCTGGGCCTTTGTGATTGTGTACAGGATTTCACATGCTTCTCTTTGCCTCCCTGTAGCACAACTTCATCGCTGCTCCATACATGGGAAGCTTGGGTGTCAGGGAGTGGACAGAGGGAAGAGGAAGGCAACAAAGAGGACAAGAGGCCATCTGGGATGGAGAGAAGGAGGTAGTCAAGAATAGGGAAAGAAAGAGGACCAGGGAGGCTGTGGAGGCTCTTTAGCTGGCAGAATGCTTGCCTAGTGTGCATTAAGCAGTGTTTAATGTGGCAGCAGATGCCTATGATCCCCAAACTTCGAATGAAGAGGCAGGAAGAAGAGTTCAAAGCCATCTGAGCCAGCCTTGGCTACTTTAGAGACCCTGTCTCACAAAACAATACAGGCCCAGGAAGGGGAAAGGGGGCTAAACAGAAAGGAGCAGGGGGTGGGCAGGTCAAAACACATGAACTTTAATCCACTTGTACTCATGTTGGGACAACAGGTCTGTTGAAAAGTGGTGGGAATGCAACAGTGGGAAATGGAGTTCATCTGGAACCACAGACAACAGGAAGACTGCTGGTTGTGCAAATGCCTCCTTCTTACAGTCCAGCCACATACACAACACTGCTCTCTGAACATAGTCACCCTAGGCTGTCCATCCCCTTTCCTCTGCCTTCCACCCAGTCCACCTGTGACTCCTTGTTCCCTCCCAGGCAGTATCTCTTTCGAAGTGCTGTGATGAGATCCTGAGTGTGGGAGGGGCCAGGTCAGGCCTCCTCACCTGGCATATCTCTACACATCAGAGCACTGTTCTTGATTCCTCTTTACCTGTGGACCACCAACGGGCCATGTTTTTCTTATTCTTGTTTTGTACTCTTTGTACTAAGCAATGTACATATGTGAAATTTGGTGTGCTGGCCATTTCTTATCAGGGGTGCTTCTGAGTTACAAAATGGTTTTCTGTGGTACCACACACTCACCTGCTATGGAATACTGGCCAGTGTAACCCCAGCTCGCCGGCAATGAAGTGTGGGATGGGGATTCACCTTCCTGCCTTCTACCTGCCCTTCTTGGGGATTGTTGCACCCTGCTCCCTACGTGCAGCTCATGGTTGCAGCAGAGATTTCTGCAGCCACGTCTCGGGTTCTTCACACATCCAGCCTAGCCACTTTCAAAGCCTCATGCAGCCATTATCTTCTGGAGACTTCTAGCATACCAGTAAGATGAACAGAGCAACTGAATCACCATTTGGGAAAAAGAAGACACGGAGATGGGGAATCCGGCAAGTCAGTTTCTCAGAAGCCCTGGCTTCTTTTTCTACATCTCTCCACTCACTGGCTCAGTGATTATCAAATGGGTAGGCTCACTAGGCTCTCCAGACCTGTACACTTGGGGTACCGGGCAGATGTTCCAGCCAGGAAACAAAACCCTTCACCAGTGGATACCTTGGTCAAATTTCAGTCTAGCACAGCTGCTCCCCTTCTTGGGCCTGTCCAAGTACCCTCCATTCCTGGTACTGGGCAGGACACCAGAAATGAATGACAGAGCCTGTATTCCTGGACCTGGGCACTGTGTATTTTTAGCCTCTACCCTGTGTGGGCGTTCACACTGTGTCTAGTGTCCTCAGGGAACCACCCAGTTGCAAATGCAGGAACCTGGCAGGCACTTTGAGGCCACTGGGGGCTGAACTCCCCCTTCCCCATTTCAGGTGGTAGGGCTCAGGAAGACAAAATCAACCTCTGTTAACTGAGGAATGCATACACCTCCGACACTCCACTCGAAGCTCAAAGCTCGTGACTCTGTGACCTTGAGTTCCCTGGCTGAAAGGTAGGGGGAAGGAGAGCCTCAGCTGCACAGCGGGATCAACAGCCAGGTCACTGAGGTGCTCACAGGTCCCTCCATCCACCTCATCAAGTACAATGCGGACATCTGAGTGAGCAAGGCCATGCTGTGGTGAGAGGCGGGATGAGGAAACCTCTCCCCAGCAGGGCTGCCTCAGTTTTCCTGAGCACAATTTCCCAGGAGTCAAGAAGCAGCTGTGGAGAGTGTAGCTGATTTGTGGTTGATCGGACTTTCCTGCCTTCTCTTCTTTCTGTGCTGCTCTGTGCTGGTGAGCGCTGTTACTCAGTGAGTCTTACAAAGGAAGGGGCAGTGTGGAAGAATAGCTACGACGTTTAAGGCCTAGACTAGTATCTCAAAAGACTCTCCATACTCACATACTTCGCTTGTTTCTGCCTCTGGAAACTGGGGGAAATCAGCCCACTACCGTGTCTAGTGTGGTGGCTCATTCTCAAAATTTTGGCACTTTGGAAGGCTGAGGCAGGAGGTTAGAGGCCAGTCTGATCTGCCTCTAGTGAGTTCCAGGCCAACCTGAGCTAAGAGCATGGGCCCCATCACAACAAAAACTGCAACTGAAAGGAAAATCAGGGTCCGTAAGATGGCTCGGGTAACAGCACTTGCTGCTAATGACCACCTGAGTCCCCATTTCCAGGACCCATGTGGTGGAGAACTTAAAGTTGTCCTCTGACTTCTACACGTTCTGACATATGCATTGCGTACACACGCACCCCAAGTTTTAAAAAAAGGAAATATTAAAAATTGCAAATGTTGACAACTACTCTCAGCACCCACCGGTGGTGGTGGTGGTAAATTGATGTCACCACAGTCAAAAAGATATTTTATGTCTCACATTTAAAAAACATTTTCGCTATAAGGGACATTTCCTTATCTCCTCTTTCATTCTATTTCACTTTTATAAAATACTGATCACCACCTACCAAACTTTCCATAGTACTCAATTTTGGACCCTAATCTGATGGAAGAGGCTAACTGTAAATAAATATGCGCTCACGAGAATATAAAATTATCAATCATGCATGACACGGAGCCAGCAAGACAAGAATAGGGAATGATTTAGGGAGTCTCCCAACTTCATAGCTGCGGGCATGGCTTCAGGCCGCAGTCTGAGGCTGCGTGCTGGCTTGGCTGGTGGCCAACGCGGGTGGGAGCTACCTAAACCATTCAGGGCTTATTTTTAGGACTTCCTCAGCGCCGCAAGGCTGGGAAGAGCGCAGGGCTCCTCCTGCACTTTCTATTTAGGGGGCGGCCGCCGGGAACCCGGCAGTACTGAGCAGCACCCGCCAGCCGGTTCCTTGGTCCAGGGCCCGGGCGGGACTCAGGACGCACCTGGCCCAGCGCTGGCTAACTGTCGGGGTCCGGCTCCGGCAAACAGGAAACGGAGACAGAAGTCTTCTGCCCATTAACACCGGTGCCCGAAGGGTGACGCCGGCACGCGCGGAGGGAGGAGCCTGGCGCTCCTCCAGGGCCAGCCCCAGATCCGCCCCCGAGTTTGCAAACAGTAGCTGCCCGCCTGCCCCGCGCACGCGCGCTCCGCCCCGCCCTCTCAGTCTCATGCCCCAAAGCCGTGCGCTGGGCCCGCCGGGAACCGCCTGGGAAGAGCCCCAGGGGCAGGTCCCTGGCCGGCAACTCCCAGCTGCGCAGGCGCGGGTCCGCCCACTGCCGGCGGCGCGGCCATATTTAAAGGGAGCCGGGCGAGACTAGCCAATGGGCTACGAGCGTGCGGGGGCGGCGCGAGGTGGCGGGAGGCCCCGGATGTGGCTGCGGCGGCGCTCCTCCCCCGCTCCCCTCAGACTTAGGCTACGCGCCTCGCTCTGCTCCTTCTCCTGCTCGCTCGTGGCCCGCAGGCCCCTAGGCGCGGCTGGAGGCGCCTCGACGGCGGCGGCGGCTCGAAGCTGCGCAGGAGTGGGCGGCCAGGCGACCGCGCGGCGGCGGAGCGGGCGGGGCCCGGCGCTGGTCCCCCGCGCCCGGCGCGCCCCGGCCGCCGCCATGAGCGGCTCGTCCGGTACCCCGTATCTGGGCAGCAAGATCAGCCTCATCTCCAAGGCACAGATCCGCTACGAGGGCATCCTCTACACCATCGACACCGACAATTCCACCGTGGCGCTCGCCAAAGGTAGCGGCCCGCCGCCGCCGCGCGCCCAACCGCCGCCCCAACAGCTCCGCCGCCCCGCGCCTGCCGGCACAATGGTGTTCCTGGCTTCGGCGGGGGCTGAGGGAGGCGCGGACCACGGTCCTGCAGGTGTCGGGGGGCGGGGCGGCTTTGAAGCCGCGGACCTCCCCACCTGCGGGGCGAGACGCGCGCCAAGGCGGGGGCACAGGTCCTTTGCGTTCTCCTGGAACCCCCTCGGCAGCCACGGCCCACCGCGTCCTGGTACAGCCTCCCGCCGAGCTGGGGCGTCGGTTGAGCTGCGGCTGCCCTGCTCTGAACTCTCCCGACCCTGTCGACTTGAGGGGTTGGTTTGATGAGAGAAGTCCAGAGTCTGTGCGCTAGTCGCGGCATCCTGAGGCCCCAGAGCTTCTTTGTCTCCATTCTTGGCGTAAAATGGGGCGCTCGTTTCCTTGCTGCTCCCCAGAAGCGTGTGTTAGACCCTCGAGGGTGCAGAAGGGTCAAGGCCAGTCTGAAGCCAGCGGACCCAGACTGCGGCGCTGCAGGGGAGAGCGCAGTGTTCAAGGCTTTTTATTCACTTGAACTCTTCCTGCTGCACTTGACGTGAGATCCCCAGTTGGGAAAAAAACAGGCGCAGAGTAGGACCCTGTCCACGATAGGACTTTGCTGCTTAAATCCTGCCACCAGACTCCCTCAATCCAGGAGTCCTGCCAAAGAGATGTGGTAGCATTCCTAGATCCCTGTAGAAGGGTGTCTTGGGTCCAGGATTTCCTTACGGACAGCTTGGACACAGAAGCTGACGTTAGGGGTCTGAATTCCGGGACTCCTTCCCTTTGTTTCTCCACCACCCATGGCCTTTTGTGTGTATACAGGGCTTAGGGAGAGTTTTTGTGCTTGCCTAGGAAAATCTCAGCTGCAGCTTATGATGAGGGTTCAGGCATGAAACTGCGGTAGGTTCCATCTGCAAAGTCAGATGTGAGGAGGGAGGTTCTGCAAAGCCAGCCTAGTCTGCAGGGAGCTTTGTGAGACTTGGGAGTCTGAACATTTTCATGTCATCTTCCTGAACTACTACTATTCCTTGCAATCTTTGCCACAAGGAGCCTTATAGGTACTGTCAGCTGAAAATTGAGCGATTAAGTAGCTGTTAATTGTAAAGAGAGTGCTGCGTCAGAGAGGATGCTCTGGTGTCAGAAGCTTGATCTAGTGGACGTGGCACAGGACAACAACTTAACCCTTCTTTTTCTCAACCCCTAAGTGAGGTCCTTTGGTACTGAAGACCGTCCCACAGATAGGCCTGCTCCCCCAAGAGAGGAAATTTATGAGTACATCATTTTCCGGGGAAGTGATATCAAAGATATTACTGTATGTGAACCTCCAAAAGCTCAGCATACACTCCCTCAGGATCCTGCTATTGTTCAGGTAAGTGTGTCATGCTTCTATGTGGGTGTGGCTTATAAGAGGCTGGTTTCCACATGGATCTTAGTGTCATCTGTTTGTCTAGAGCATTCAACTTGAATTGCCCTCTAATGAACACTGGCCTGGTTTTCTTTTAGATGGTTTCTGTTCCTAGAGGTATTAATTCATGCAGTAGCATTTGCTTTACAGAGTAGTATGTTCTGCATGGCCAGGCGCTAGGGAAAGAGACTTGTAGCTTGCTGTGCGTGGTTTACAGATGTTGCTGCTGGTGGTCTTGCCTGGTCCTGGAGTCCCTGGAGCATAGCACTCAAGCTCTTGAGTGGCATAGTGTTGAGTGTCATCGGATTTTTCGGTGGTGACAGGGTTGCTTCACTGTCTTAATAGTGTATTCCATTGTTGTAGGACTCTAAATTTGAAAGTATTAAGCTAAATCTGACTGCCTGGTAGGTTATACCCCAGGATTGCTAGGGGAAGGGTTGATTATTTTCTTTTGTAAATTTAGACTTTAGTTGACTTCTCCAATTCAGACTGCTCCAGGTTCTGAGGTGAAGCTATACGTAGAAAGGTGGGAGCAGGTAGGGTTGGCACGTGGAAGCACTGAAGTCAGGTTGCTGAAAGCTTGGTGGATAGGTACTCAGGGTCCTAAAGGGAGTACCAAGGAGACTACCAAGGAGACTAGAGGAGCTGCATGGAAGTCAAAGGAGGCTTTGGGAATGAACAGGCAAGTCCTCATGAGCAGTCATAGTCCTGGAGGCTGGGTCGGGAGAGGAAGGACACATTTGGAGATATGTAAATAGTTCCTGGCCTCACAGCTATACCTCTTCAAGGGAGCCTTCAACTAAAGGTGGTGTTTCCTCATGTAGAAAGGTCAGATTGCTGTTGGCAGGTGGGAGGTATGAGAGGGTTTTAATTTTGTGAAGAAGCTCATGCAGCTGTCATGAAATGGGGAAAGGCATCTTTGGCAACACTGGAAAATGCCCAGAAACTCTCCCGACCATATCAAGAGTGCAGGCTGACAGACCTGGCACCCTCTCCCTGTCTGAGAAAATGCTGTGTGTAGAGACTTGAAGGGTAACAGGATGTTGCAGTGCTCTTACCTGTGTATCTCGTTGTTCAGTCCTCCCTGGGCTCTGCCTCTGCCTCGCCCTTCCA
Source organism: Psammomys obesus (assembly GCF_907164565.1). Lineage (NCBI taxonomy): Eukaryota > Metazoa > Chordata > Mammalia > Rodentia > Muridae > Psammomys > Psammomys obesus. The sequence goes on along the minus strand of NW_026596234.1, from coordinate 1,813,773 downwards.
GCCGCATGTGCCTTACAGCCCCTTCAGAGGGATGCCACCGTATGGCCAGCTGGCAGCCAGCTCCCTGCTCAGCCAGCAGTATGCCGCTTCCTTAGGTCTAGGTGAGTGACCATTCTGTGTGCTCAACTACTCATACCTGTGATCACCTAATAGTGGAGTCATACACCCTGAGAAGGGGGCTAGTTCTTCATGTCACACAGCTGCTGGACTATTGCCTGATAAATTACCCAGTGCAGCTTCAGCTCCTTAGTGTTTAATAACTTGTTTTCTGAGACTAAGGCAGCAGCATTGAATTTTGCACCAGGTGACATAAATCAACATGCACCTGGAATCAGAAGTTCTGGTGCAGCTGTGCTTTCTTACAGATGAGTTCTATCTGTGAGCCCATCAATACCTTATGTCCTGTTATAAGCCTGTATTAACTATTGAAAGAGCTCAAGCATGGCTTCTTTTGAGGTTCACTAGTCCTAGAATAAGAGTACTTGTGTGTTGGGAGTTAGAGCAGCCCAGTCTTTGACCTGGATCTTGAAGCTGTGTTCAAAAGATGGAGAGTTGGGTGCTTATAGAGCTGGGGAGGCAGAGACAGGCAGGCCCCTGAGATTGGTTAGCCCAAGGGTTGAGCCTAATCAGTGAGTTCCAAGCCAGTTGAGAGATCCTGTCTTAAAAAACAAGGTGGATGACACCCCAGGAAGCAACACGCAAGGCTGACCTATGGCTTCTACACGAATGTACATATGTACACATATGTGCTTCCAACATTCCTAAGAACATAGTTTGCATCTTGTCCTTTCACCCTTGCTCAGACTCCAGCATAAGGCAGCTGAAGCAGGGAGTGTTAATTAAGCTCCAAACCAATGCTATGGGCCACTTGTGATTGCTGTTCTGATGTGTGACAGGTGACTTCTCAGCCTGGCTCTAAAAAAAAAAAAAATCATCATTTGAGAGGTCACTTGGCTCTTTCCAAGCTTGCTAGGCATAAGACAAGTATGTCCTGACTTATTTGTGTGCTTTCTCTGTGCTCTTCTCTCTCTCTCTTCTTTAGAGAAGTTGGTAAGCCCTCCAGCCTCAGCCGCTGCTTCCAGCCCTAGTTCCTCTCCATCTCCACAGCCTGTTTCAGAGCTTGACATGTCCTCAGAGCCACCTCAGCTCACTTCCAAGGGTAACAGCAGTTTGGAGAACTAACTGCATGCTGTCTTGTAGATTATGAGAGCCAGGGGTGAACAGAATCAGGATGCAGGAGCTGGAACAGATCATTTGCTAGGCCCAGGGATCAGGATGCTGCTTCTGTTTTGTTCAACATGTGGCCTGATTTTATTAATGCCACAGTTTTTAAAGGGTTAAGAGTCAGCAAAACACTTAATTTCACTCCACCTGGGGTTAGGATTTGACCTGTCCATGGCCATTGCATGAGAATACAAAGCTGTTTCTCTGGGGTTTTCTAGGTCCTAAAGGTTCTGGATTGCTGCTGTGGGACTTCCTAGACAACCTGGATGAGACGTGTTCTCTGTTCAGGGCATTCAAAGTGGGGCGCTTGCATGGCAGCCCCAGGGGCTTGGCTGCATGAATAGTGCCATCTTGAGAGCAGCTACTCCCCTATCTGCTGAGAGAGCAGCACTTTGGGTTTCTTGACTTTTCTGATGTTCTCATGCTGATGTTTCTACATGTCTGTTTTACATGTGTTGTCATGCATGCTAGTAGCCAGCTCAAGGCATCATTACACATCTCAGTCCAAAAGGCCTCCAAGGGTTGGGGTATAGCATACTATCAGTTCTGTATGTGTGGGTTAAGTCCTGTAGGGCTTTTTTGTATCTGAATTAGGGTAATTCAGAGCTGTGACTGGAGATAGTTTTATTTTCTTTAGGACCAGTCACATAAATCTATCCATAGGGTAATACCGCTTTTTAAAGAGCACACAAGGGGCTGGAGAGATAGCTAAGTGGTTAGGAGCATCAGATGACCTGATGCTCCTGAGTTTGGTTCCCAGCATCTACATGGTCTCTGTCCCTCTTCTGGCCTAAGGATATTATGTGTGCCTGGAGTGCACAGACATACATGCAGAAAAAACACCCCTACATGCAGAGATTTAGAAACAACACACACCAGCTACTTCTGTGTGGCTGTTTCCTGTTTGTCCCTTGGGGTCCTGGCTGAGTGAAATAGGCCTGAGAAAGTGGTCCAGCTTAGTTTCTGTCAGAGAGGACCTTGTGGATACCTGCCTTGGAAATGTGTCTCTAATCCTGTCACTAGAGTTTCTCCACAGCAGTGTTTTCATTTTGTTTCGCCATGATCAGGACTTCTGTTTCATATCTCAGTCCCGTTCCACACAGCCCCCAAGGAGTTAATGTTCCCCATGAGTTAAAGGACCTGGGACAGGTCAAGGGACAGCAGACAGTACTGGTGGCCCTTTATGGTTTGCCACCAGCATTTATTTTGGGACCACCACTGTTACTGTTTAGGGGTTGCATTTCGTGTGGTGCTGTAGATATAGTCCCTGACAGTGGGCACCTGGGAGCTCATCCTTGCTTATAAAGAGCTTACTCTTTGAGAAGCTGTGGGTTGTTAACCTTCATTGTAGTTCGTTCTGCTCAGCTCATCCTATTTTTCATAAAGCTGTTCTAGAATTAACTTCAGAGTCTGACTACTATATTTTGTAGAAGATCCCAGGCTGGAGTGGTGGTTCTCCAGCAAAGAGAAGAGTAACTGTTCTTGAATTCTGAATTTATTTTAGGGCTGTTGATACCTTCAGGGTTGACTAGAAGACCTGTTGGTAGCACAATGACTTTCCTTTCATTGTAGTTCCTTAACATTGTAGTTCAAGGATTGGTGCTCTTAGAGAACTGGCTTTGGCGCCTCCCTGTGACTTGATTTCTTTGTCACCTTGGACCATCTTCAAAGGGAATGGGGCGGTCTGGGAGAGTAAATCCTGGGTTCAGACTTGATCTATACAGTATGTCACCCCTATTGTACCCCTAAGGTACCAGCCAGAAGGAGAAATGGCTGGAGATACCTCTTTCTAACTGTTGCTAAATTTTCCTTCTCTCTTCACCTCAGGAGCTGGTTTTCCATCTACTCCAGTCGGCAAGAGCCCCATGGTAGAGCAGGCTGTCCAAACTAGTTCTGTTGATAACTTGAATGCTAAGAAACTGTTACCCAGCAAGGTCACCTCAGGAACACAGCTTAATGGTCGCCAGGCTCAGCCAAGCAGCAAGACTGCCAGCGGTACTTGAACACTGATTTTTCTCTGCAGTGTGCTCTGTGTTCTCAGTATAGTACTCACTGGTCTATGTTTTAAAGCATATCCTATCCCAAACTACATGCTTCTGCGAGCAGGCCTGTGGGCAGCCTCAGTCCCATAGGGCTGCATGTGGTGGTGGTATTGTGCTTTGGTGGCTGGGTTCTGGCTTCTGCGGGAGCTTTGCCTCACTTTTCCCTTTGCACCTTAGATGTAGTCCAGCCGGCACCTGTACACACTCAAGGGCAGGTGAATGATGAGAACAGAAGACCTCCACGGAGGCGGTCAGGTAACACCCACGGCCACCTGAGTTCTAGCCATGGCAGCAGGCTATGCTTTGCTTTCCTGTGCTGGGGACCTGGGCTAAGGTGGTGCTTTAGTGAGCTGTGCCTCCTTGTCTGCAGTGTGTCTGTGAGCTGCTTTGAATTCAAGCTGGAAATGTTGGTGACTTCAGCCGTTGTGTTTTTTTTTTCTCCACAAAGGCAATCGGAGAACAAGAAATCGTTCCAGAGGGCAAAATCGTCCTACTAATGTTAAGGAAAACACAATCAAGTTTGAAGGTGACTTTGATTTTGAGAGTGCAAATGCCCAATTCAACCGAGAAGAGCTTGATAAAGAATTTAAGAAGAAACTGAATTTTAAAGGTCTGATTCATTTGAAAGTTATGTCCCAAGAAAGCTCTTAGACTGGGTTAAGACAGAAGGGCTGGTGTCACTCTGGAATGAGTTGGGATCTTGATCAGTGTGCAGATTGCATAACCTGAAGAATAAAGTTGGGTGGGCTTGTGAAACTTGTGATTTGCAGTTGAGAGGAAAGGATCACTGTGGCATGAAATGTTTAGGTCATTTTCTGGGCTTGAGGATAGCTGCAGAGTGGGCCTCTAGCAGGAAACCACTTGGGTAGTGTTTGTTTTTGGACCTTTGTGCTCTCCTTCTCTTTGTAGACGACAAAGCTGAAAAGGGGGAAGAGAAGGACCCAGCTGTGATGACCCAGAGTGAAGAGACTCCGGCTGAGGAAGATCTTCTGGGGCCCAACTGTTACTATGACAAATCCAAGTCCTTCTTTGACAACATCTCTTCTGAACTCAAAACAAGGTAAAGGCCTCACTGTAGAAAGAATGGCTATTTTGTAAGTCCTGGGAGGACATGACTAAAATGTACTAACATTAAGTCAAGCTGTAAGCTTATATTCTGATGGGTGTCCTGGGATCTTATTTTTCTAAATAATAGGTACAAGAGTCCCAGCTGGGTCTACCTCTGCCAGCTAGGATGTAGAACCAGAAGCTTCTGTCTGTTACCTAGCCTGATTACGATTTGCTGAGGTCAAGTCTTTGCACGTCCTGCTTTTCTTTTTCTCTTCCCTGATCTGCCTGCTGGTGTGGGAAGCCCTTAAGAACCTTGCTACTTGGGCAATTGGTTGAGCACCCTGTCCTCTCAAGTATTGTAAGTCAGTGATTGTGATGTGTATAAGCATTGTGGATGAGCTGTGTCCTAGACTGTATGCAGACTCCTGCAGACCCAGGAGTCCTGTTGAATGAGTACTAGGCATGCTGCCAGCCATTGAAGAGCAGGATATGAGCTGGATAGCCTGAGCCATGTACACACTTTATCAGGGGAGCAATTGAAGCAAGAAAGAGACGAGCTAAGAGAAGGACTTAGATTCAGCTGTATCATCATGCAGGGGTGTGGCCAGCTCTCAGCAACAGCTAGAAGAGTGGTGAAACCAAGATCTGCATGTGAGTATGCATCAGAATAGGCAGGGTGATGGTGTAGGCTATATTCTAAGTGAGGGCACAGCCAGTCAGGGATATCTTGCTGACCTATATAGCCTCTTGGTGACAATGGCTAAAAATGGTATGAGAGAGCTAGATGGCATCTGGGGGATGGTCACCAAGTGTCAGCAGGAAGGGCTGTTCTTGTGTGGGTCCTTAGGGACTTCTTCTGTTACTCACTTGTCTACCATTGTGATAAGAGGCCTGATTTCTGCAGTACTAGAGTCCGAGCTCCAGGGCAATGCTCCCCTGCCTCTTTAACAACTGTAGCAGTAGCTCATTCTTCTTTTTCTGTGCTATTTCAGAAACTTCAGGTGTTGCCCACTATAGTCAGATTTTGCCACACTTTCTCGGTTTAGTTCTAGGCGGACAACATGGGCTGAAGAGAGGAAACTGAACACTGAGACCTTTGGAGTGTCTGGGAGGTTCCTTCGTGGCCGTAGTTCACGTGGTGGATTCCGAGGAGGCAGAGGAAATGGGACAACACGACGAAACCCCACTTCCCACCGAGCTGGGACTGGCCGGGTGTAAAGGTGCAGTACAAGTGAGTGGGGGAACCTTCTGGATCTTGGATAGGAAGTGGTGGGGTGAGCATCCCTAAACAATGCTTAGAAGCTGGGGACCAAGCCTGTCTCAGAAACTGCACCACAGCATGGACCTTGACCCTTAGAATAACTCAGGCACATCCTAGGAGCAGTGGGGGTCATAACCAGGCCCCTGCTTCATCTGAATGGGGAGGGTCAGCTGAGGGCTTGTGAAGTGTGTGGTCTGTGAGAGAGAATGGCAGCCAGTGGCTATTGAATCAGAGCCTGTTAGCTCATTATTGTGGAACAAGTCTGGCTGAAACATCTGTACAGTGCTGTGTGGGGTTTGGAGGGCCCACAGTTTCCTACCTTTACTACTTTCTGGTCATCCAGGGGTACTGTGTGACAGGGACCTGCTGGACTCACTCACTCCCTGTTTTCACAGGATCCTGAAGAGGCACAGAGGTGCTGCTCTGAAAATAAGGACAGAAGGAAATGCTACACTCACCAGGAGAGGTGGATCTCATTTACCACGTCTGGAAATCCTTATACTGCTTTTTAGTTTTGGACTTAACCTAACTTGGACGTGGTCTGAGTTAGCACCACTTGTTTTGGGGGAAGTATTTGTAGGTGACCTCTGAAGGTATCTTGACCTACATTTCCTTCTTGGTTGCACACAGCCTAATAGTAAGGTTTTGGTATTTTGCAAAAAGGTTTCTATAGGCAAAGGCTCAATCCTCACTTTCTAACTTTTTTTTTTTTTTCGTGACAGCTTTGACTCTTAAAATGGAACCAAATTTTATTTGGCACATGTGGTGTCCAAATGTGTCTCTCTCTGCAACCCATCTGGCCCCTGGTGCTGCTGGCCTGGTACCCCAACTGCTAAAAGTGGGAAGTCTCAGGAGCCAGGCAGGGCCAGCACAGGGTGAACCAGTCATAAGGGGTGGGAGGGCCAGGGGCAGGGAAGGGGTGGGGGGGTGTTTCATGGATCATGTTGTGTAATGAACCAGTGACGTGTTCAGTGTTGGGGGCTGACAGAGGATGAGTGAAGTAGTGGGAAGGGCCTGAGTCTCACATAGAGCCTGCCTTCCACAGGTGCTGAGGCTTAGTGTTGAAATCCAGGAATCCAAGACGAGCTCATGTGGTGTGCCTGACGTTCCCATCCTTGTTAGCCTCTGGCTGCACTTAAGTGTTCTCATCCACTTTGAAATGAGCCAGTCTCTTTTTTTTTTTTAAGGTCACTAGCCTTATTTCCTCAATTGTAAATAGTTCTTGTGTGTTTATTTTAAAGGTGGTGGAGGGAGGGTGGGGACATAAATTTGTTGCATGAGTAAGTGGGTCAGCTTTTCTGTATAAGCATGCATCCTCTGACAGGGCATTTTGTTGAAAATAAGCACCTTGATAACCAAAACCCCTTCAAAATAGCTACAAAGCGTTAGTTCTGTATTGATGAAGTCACATTGTAAAAGCTTGGGTTTATTTTTGTAGGACTTCATAGCTGAGACTAGAACATAGCATTGGGGCTACTGTTGGGGTAATGCAAACTAAATAAACATTTGAACCTTCAAGTATTGCCTCTGTCACATGTGTCTTGCCAGAGCCTACCCAGAAGCAAGCAATAGTCAGGCTTAGAGAACTGGTAAGCTAGTTAGATACTTACAGGTACCATATGATGCACCAGAAAAGTGACCTGGTGACAACAGCCCAAGTAGACAGGCTGGGCCTCACTGGCTATCTAGTATGGATGCAACTTCATATGGGCTCTGGAGGAACCTGCATATGTGTAAGCAGCTATGTATCCTTAAACCAGTAAACTTGAGTTTAGTGTTTTTACAGATGTTATGCTAGGCATAAATTTGACCTAAGAGTTAACAAAAGGGAGGGGGCAGGATAAAGAAAGCTGTAAGCTAAGGCTGATGGAAGAATGAACTGGTCTAGCAGCCAAGAGGAAGTGTATTTCTGGCAAAAACAAAACAGCAATGACACCCAGCTAACCTTGTATGACGAACAGCAAAACGTACTGAACTGTTTTGGGGGTGGAACGGGAGATGGAGGTTTTTACCATGTAGCTTTTTTTAAAGAGGTTTATTTTGTGTATGGGTGCATGACTGAGTATGTGCTTATCACATTCATGAACTGGAGTTTAAAGACAGTTGTGAATCATCTCATGTGAGTGCTGGGAATCAAACCCAAGTCCTCTAGAAGAGCACCAAGTGCTATGCAGTGAGCTCTCTCTCCAGGTTTTACATGCTAAGGCAAGAGGAGTTACACGTAGCACTCAACCAGCTCCACCGCCAATCCTCAAATTGGTGCTGAACAAAGCCATGGCTCTGCATACTTATATTTATTGTGGAGACTTGAGAGTCTAAAAGGAAATGTGTTGAGAACCCTGGCTCTGCCAAACCCTTTGGCATACACCCATAGAGTAGAGTGAAGCAAGCACGCATCCAAATGACATGCATGTTCTCATCACAAAAGTTAAAAAATGTAGTAGTTTATTGGGCTCTCGGACAAGTAGACAGAAGGCCCACAACACCGAGGCTTGCTCATGATTCAGGCTGAAAGCTGCTCCAACAAATGCTCACTTCATCAAGATGCTTTCTTTTGTTTCTTCTTTTCATTTTCTTCTTTTTCTTTTTCGATTTCAGCAACATACTTCTCAATTTCTTCAGGATTTAGAATCTGCCCCACAGAAAGCACATTCATGGTTAATCTTTACAACCTGCCCTGTGGAGGACTGCTGGGGGCAAGGTGAGGCAGAGACAGCGAACACAGAAGCACATCTAACAGGCAGGGAGGGAGCCAATGCCACAGTGTATAAATGTCCCCATGAGAAATTAACCTTCAGAAGCATCACAGGAGCTGGGGCTGGTCCCCCAAGGCCTTCAGCCCTGTAGGCTAAGATGACATCAATAGAGCAAAAATCAGTGTGTTAGTACACACTTGTAACCTGGCACTGGTAAGGTAGGAGTTCTTGTGTGTAGGAACTCTTCCACCCAAAAGTAGACTTACTTTGAGGGGCTGATCCCGCCTCATGACAGCAAGTTCAATGTTTTTGCCACCTGACTGGACCACCTTGAAGAAGGCAAAGAGTTAGTTCATGCTTTCATGTAGCCCTAAAATACGGTTCATGACCAAACCTATCGTATTAAGAGAGTGAACATCTATATAGCTTTTGCCCCAAATGCACTGTCAGGCCTACTCAAGATAATCTGTATAATACCCAGTCTGTACAGCAACTTTTCAATAGACAACAATGGCTGCTAGGACCCAATGCCTGTATTTCTAGCTACTCTGGTTTCACCCACTTGCATCCTAACTCCCTGACTTAGCAACTCAAATCTCTGAAAGGCCCTGTCACCTAAGCAAGAAACTCCATAGCTCAGCCCTGTTTCTCATGTTCTCCCCTTAAGCAAATGTGGCTTTTCCACACAGGTTTCTGTGTAGCCTTGGCTGTCCTGGACTCACTTTGTAGACCAGGCCGGCTACAAACTCAAGAGAGATCTGCCTGCCTTTGCCCACCTCCTTGCCTCCACCAAGTGCTGGGATTACAGGTGTAGACTACCTGCGCCCAGCCCATTGCCCACTCTTAAGGCAGAGCAAGCACATCCTGCCTGAGGTTTCCCATGTACACTCACTTCTAGGAGTGCCTTGATCACTAGTTTGATGGTCAGATCATCTGTCTCGATGGCATCATCAGTGTAGTTCTTCTCCAGGAATTCACGCACAGACTTGGCGCCCCGGCCTATGGCATTGGCCTAAAACAGACGTGTCTTAGCAGAGCCAGTCTGGCTTGCCAGTAGCTGCTGTTGGCTCTTAATAAGTGGGAGGTGCTGTCACAGACCCAGGTCCTACCCCCCCCCCCCTTTTTTTGTAAAAGGCTATTAGATCAATTGGTGTTGATCCTTAACCAAGAATGGAAGGTCTTTTATTTCATTATCAAGAGACAGTTGGGGAGATTTCAATTTAGGCCCTCTCTTATAATCCCATTGTCCTTTGATACAATGCCAAACAGCAATGTAGAATGTTTTGCTTTTATACACACACAGAACAAATAGGCAATGCATGTTAGAACTAAGCTAAGAGGTTGTCATCTGCTGGCGCCAGCTCAGTACCTCCCTAAAGCCCAAAGTTCTATTGTTTTGACACAGACTTACCTTCCAAGCATGGTATGTGCCTGAGGGGTCAGTCTGATAGAGTCTGGGGGTACCATCAAAGTCAAAACCCACAATGAGGGCAGAGATACCAAATGGCCTGCGCCCATTGCTCTGGGTGTAACGCTGAAAGGAAAAGAACACCACCAACCATAAGGTTCATGCCATACAGCAAGACCATTGCTTAGTAAAGAGACAAAACTAAGTCTAACCCCAAGCAACCACAATTCAGATGCTAAACTTGAGAACAGTGTTCAACATTTCCCTTTCCTCTTAGGCACACCAGGTCTGAAAATGTATTTTGCACTTAAAAAAAAAAAGTATGTGTATTTGCCTGGATGTATGCGCTTCACATTTGTGTCTGGTGTCAGAAGGGGGGGGGGGGGCGCGCATTTCTTGCTAATGGACTGACAGACAGTAAGCTACTTTGTGGGAACTGAACCTGAGTCCTCAGAAAGAGCAGCCAATACACCTAACTGCTGGACCACTGTTTTTCTAGCCCCTAAATCATGCATTTTAACTGAGACAACTAGAAGTCCCCTCCATACATGTTTCGTTTACGACCATCTTACCAGAGTGGAGGGTGCCTTTCAGCCCTCTCTCAACTGCTTGGCAAATATTTGTATTCCCCTCCAGAGAAGAGAGTTCAGGATAGCTCCAAGCCAGGAGATGCAGCAGAACAGTGCTGTAGTTGCCCGAACAAGTGCCTACCTGCTTCAGACTGGCAATATAGCGGGTGATATACTCCACAGTGACTGGGTCCTCCACAGTCAGCCGGTGGCTCTGACACTCTACCCGGGCTCTGTTGATGACTATTCTGGCATCAGCAGTGAGGCCTGAGACAAGAGGAGAGGTTCTACAACTGAGTTACAAGAACGACATGATCACAGCATCTGATTATCGCATTCCAAAGCACACTAGCCTCTGCAAGCTTTCACAAGAACATACATGAACAGCTGGGAATCAAGTTATGCTGGCACTTAGGGCAAGGAGGGTCCTGTTACTCCTGCAGCCACAGGTGCTCCTGGACCTGGAGAACATTAGTCAAGGTTGCTGCTGAGACTAACATAGCAGCAAGGTCTAGGAATCCAGACCTTGGAATCCGGGTCTTGCCCACCCCAGCAGAGGCCCCCAAGAACAACTGCTGTTTTCACTCTGCAGACCGGGCTAGCCTTGAACTCAAAGAGATCCATATCCATTTCTTTTAAAGGCTCTCCACTTACATGTATCACAACTGCCCATCCCCACCAACTAACTAGTCATCCATGCTCAACTTGCCACCCTGATCCAATTGTACCTGCAAAGGCCATGCAGACATTATCGTCCAAAGCACAGATCTTCCGTACTGTTCTTTCATCTTGTAGCTTGGCCACTGATTTTTTTTCGACACCAAGAACAACAATATCCCTTCCTCGAACACCAACCTTAAATGAGAATACACAAGTCACTTTTAAGAATCACATAAGCAGGACAGCTGTTAATCTCTGACACAGCAGAGTGAGGTGGGATTAGCCAGGCACAAGGCTTGTGGGGAGCCCCACCAGAAAGTATGGCCTATCACACTTGACACATGACCAGGAGGACCTAGACCCACTCCTATGGACTAGGACAAGTTATCAGGACCTGAATGCCAATCTCATGTGTTTAAAGCACTGAGGTGGTTACAGTTGCATTGCAGCTAAACAGCCCTGTGCAGAAGCCCGGTCTACCATCCTGCCTGCTCACACTGCACAAGGCTGGCAGGAGCCAGTGTGCTACAGTGTGAAGCACTGTCCACTGTTAAAGACACTCCTCCCTGCTTACTGCTGGTATTGTGGAAGGGAGGAAATAGCCACTGTTTGAACAAGTGAAAATGTTCTGGGGATGGTACTTGTAAGCTAGGCTTGCCATGCATGCCCAGCACCACCAAAAGCAAATCAAACAAAACACCACAATCAACCCAGGGAGCCTCACTGACATTTAAGCCTTTAATCAAAAGAGAAACAGAAGCAAATGCAGGAATCTCTGAACAAGGCAGTTAGGCACAGAGGACACAATTCGGTGGCATCTCACAGATGTGGGGCGGCATCCCTGGACCCAATCCTCCAGATGCCAGGAACCTTCCACAAGCTCCTACTAAGGGAGAAGCTCTGCCACGCTGCTCCTGGTCTGGAGGGATGCATCAAGCACCTGCAGATTCTAGCTTTCCTCTGGTTTTGTGTGTTTCTGAGTATGCATAGAGACCCAAGGTGCTGGATCCCCTGGCGCTAAAGTCAAAGGCAGTTTTGAGCCCTCCAGTTTGGGTGCTAGGAACTAAACTCAGTACCCTGAAAGAGAGGACCTGCACTCTTTAATGGCCGCACCATCTCTCCAGCCCTCCAACTCTTTTTGAGATGTGGAGCTCACAGATTCTGCTACACTTGCTGACCAGCAAGCCCAGAGTATCCTCCTGTCCCTGCATCCTCGGTGCTGGGATTCCAGGATGTCACTGTATGCAGCAGTTGCCTTAAATTGGGGTGGGGGTGCTGAGGAGCCAAAACCAGGACTTCAGGTGTGCAGAGCAAGCACTTCACCAATTTAGCGATCTTACCTGCCTCACAGTTTTTTTGTTTTCCAAAGAGGGATCTCTTACTAGCCATATCACTTGGGGCTGAGGAGATGGCACAACCGTTAAGAGCACTGGTTGCTCTTCCAAAGGACCAGGGTTCATCTCCCATCACCCATATGGCAACACAACTATTTGCAAATCCAGTTCCAGGGAATCTGACACCCTCGCAGATACACATGTAGACAAAACACCAATTCACATAAACAAAAATAATTTGAAAGTAAATTAATAATGCATACAGGCACACAAAAACAGAAAGGAGGGTCTCTCGTTTTAGAATCCCAGGATGACTTCGTAGTTTTGAGATTTTCAAGCCTCAATCTTCTAAATGCCAGAATTACAGGCCTGCACCTCCAAGCCTGGCCATTCTGGAGTTCTTTGGATGGGTTAAGTCCCTAAAGATAGGGAGCTTTAATCTCATGATCAAATACTTGGGAAATACAAGCGCTTCAAGACTCATAAACCACGTGTGTTCCCGAAGATCAGGTGACTGGAGGGAAACAAAAAGCAAAACTGTCTCACTGCTGACGTTTGCAGGTGACCTGCAGTTCCTTTACCAAATGGCTCTAAGGTCCCTGAACAAAAACTGGGGCGCGGTGAGAGGTGCCCACCGGAACCAGAACACAGCGTCCGTGGAGCAGGCGGACCCGGAAACAGCCTGTCTCCGTCGCAGGGCCGACGAATTACCCTTTGTTCACATCGCCCACCTGGGCCTAGCTGAGAGATCCCTCAAGTCCCTGCCGGCGCCGACTCCTAGCCAGCCTCCTGCCCCCGGCGCGCACCTGCGGCCTCCGTCTTCCGCACCGCGCGAACAGCACCAAGATGGCCCCGGCCCATGCGCGGGGGCTACGCTCCCATAGACGCTCCGCAACGGGGAAGCCTGGAAAAGCCGCCTGGTTCTCCAAGGAGCGCGGCACAGCCCCCCGCGGCCCGGCTTACCCCGCGGCTACCATTTAGTTCCCGTCACTTCCCGGGCCACCCGCCGCTAGCAGAACGCCCGGCCCCCGCGCCAATGTCTGCGCGCCCCGCCGCGCAGGCCTCGGGCCCGCTCACCGCGGTGGAGCCCTTCTTGACCGCCTCCTGCGCGTACTCCACTTGGAAGAGGTGGCCGTCGGGCGAGAAGACGGTGATGGCGCGGTCGTAGCTCATTACTGCGGAGGCGCGAGCTCGGGACGCCGCCGCTCAAAAGCGCACACTCACCGCCAGCGCCCCGCCCGCCCTCCCGGGCCACGCTGCTGGCGTCCGCGGCGTCCGGCGTCATGGGGACGTGCGGAGCGGCGGGGCGGGGCAAGACGGGCGGAACCACCGAAGCCCAGCACAGGGGGCGGCGTAGCTACGGCGGGCTGGACGCAGAGGGCCGGCCTGGCGCAGGGGACCTCCGCGCAGGATTCGGTCCCGGGAGTCAGTGGCGTAAGGCGCTGGGACGCGGGGGGCTCGGACGCGCATTGGCAGCAGGCAGGCGGGCGAGCCCACGGCACGGCGCCCCCCGTGCCCCCGCCCCCGCGCTGCGGAGAATGGGCACCTCGGGCCGCGGAGCGCAGCCGGAGAATAAACCCCAATGATCACAGGCTGAGTTCGCGCCGCCACCATGTCCGTGGCCTTCGCGTCGGCCCGGCCGAGAGGCAAAGGGGAGGTCACTCAGCAGACCATCCAGAAGGTGGGCAGGGCCGCGTGGGGTGCGGGTGGGCGCGGGGCGTGAACAAAGCCGGGGCACAGCCCGCCTGCCGAAGCCCTGACGGCGGCCCCGCGCGCCCCCAGGAGAGCCTGCGCCAACTTTGCCGGAGGCGCTGGCAGCGGGGGCCCGGCGACTGTTGAGGTTGGCGACTCCGGAGCGGTGTCTTTAGAGAAGCGCCCCTGGCAGCAGTCGCGGCAGTGCGGGACACCGAGGCCCAAGGCCCCTCTTGCCGGGGCGGGGGCTCGTCGCGCTCCGCTGACAGCCTTAGTAGCGACGGTCGCGCGCCTTTGCGCGCAGCTTGGCAAGGGGCGAAGGGGGCGCAGGCAGCCTTGAGGCGCGCCGCTGCGGCGACCTGGCCGCTGTGGTGAGGTACTGCGGTGCCTGGCACAAAGGGATGCATCCAAAGTGTGCGTGCCATCCCCACGGCCCTCAGCGCTGTCCCGAGCTCACTGCACGCGGTGGACCTGAGGCCAGCGCGGCCCCGCCCCGCTCGGGGCACTGGGCTCAGGGAGCCCAGCCGCCTGCACCCTGGCTTCAGACACGGCAGGTTCGTCCTACAGTCTCGGTCCCATCCTTTAGCTAGGACCAGTTTTCCAGAGAAGGCGTTTGCGTGGGTTTGTGGGTTTATGGGTTTGTCTTTAACAAAAGAAAGCTTTAAGTTTTGACTTGGACATTTTAGCATTTTACTGTTTTCCTTCTCGTTTCTGAACATCTTTCCTGTGCACTGGCTTTTCTTAATTCTGGTTTCTTCCTACAGAAGAATTCCTGAATTCCCTTGAGGCAGTTGGGTCCTCAGTGGCATTGGCCTCTACTCGAGTACCTCGTGACCTGAGAGGCTTGTGTAGATTTCCTCCGCATGTCACCTGTTTCCCAGATCACTCTTGCTGTCCTGCTCTTTGGGACTATAGTGGTTGTCGCAATTGGCAAGCTCTAGCCAGCTTTGAGCAGGGGAAGATTATTGGAGCAGAGCAGAAATACAGGTTTTCAAGCTCAGCTTTTTATTGACTTCGTGAAAGCTGTGGGATGCCGTGGTGTTCCAGGCACTGCTAAAGGCTTTATCGATCTTACCACATTTAACTTTTTGCAGAAGTGACTTAGTGACGGAAGCTGAGGCTGCTGGGGCTATGTGGTAGAGCTGGTAGTCGCCCTTCCTGCGATGGCTCCACAGGCTGCTGTTGCTGTGGCCAGGGATTAGGCGCCTTGGTTGATGGATGGTGACACTCTACACATGGCCATCCTGACAGTATCCTGGCACTCTGGCTGTTGGAGCTTGACAGTCACTTTTCCAAAGCCACCATTTATTCAGAATTTCGTAGTCGCACCCACTCATCAAAGCTCAATTTCTCTAGGCAAAAGTGTGTTGAAGGACTACCCCAAACATCAGATGTCATAGAGGGGAAGTTTGCTGACCTCAGTCCAGGGCAGACACTCGTGGCTCTCTGGAAGTGGCTCTTCAATCTAGCCTGTGAAGGTACTTGACCTGGTAGGGCCAGCAATCCACTACTGCCTCTGTTGCTCCTTTACTGAGAATCCTAAGGCTTGAGGGGGGTGCTTCATGTACTTAAAATGTGTCCTTTGATCTAGCTTGATGGTGGGCCACTGTAATCACATTCTGAAGCAAGCACTGGAGGATGGGGAGTTTAAGGACAGCCTGAGCTACATGGCAAGTTCAAGGGCAGTTCAAGCTGTACAGCAAGATCCTGTATCAAAGCCATGGGCTAGGGGTGTAGCTTAGTAGTGGAATTCTTGTCTCACATGCAAAGCCCTAGACTCCACCTCTGCCATGGGCACAAAACACACACACCCTCACACACACACACACACACACACACACACACACACACACACACACAGACTGTGGGAACCAGCCCGTGCTGAGACCACTGGGGAAAGCCAGGAATTCCAGAGAAGGCTGGTGGGTAGTGAAAACAAAGAAGTAACAGCTTGTCCTCAGAGGACAGATCCTGCTCAACCTTAAGTCCCATACAAATGTCCTCTTCTTAATCTTCTCTCAAGGCCATTGTAGGACTTTGAGGTATTGTTTGTGGCATGTGAGATAGCGTGTGACTGAGGTAGTCATTGCTAATTCCCAGTCTTTCATGGTACACCCTATGCACCATAGAATCTATAGCACATGTTCTTCTAAGCAGATGTGTTAGTGTCCCATAATTTCCCTAACTGGCCACAACCCAGGTGTCCTTAGATAGCAGTCTTTATTCACTCTATCAAGATGTGGAGGAGTGGCTGCCTTCCTTCTGAGCTGCAGTTCTGAGGGAGGCTGCCTCATACCTTCTCAACTTCTGGTGGCTACCACAGCCTTTGGTGTCCATCGGTCTGCATCGAGGTCTCTGTTTTCCTCTTCTGGGATCTCTTTACCTGTAACATTAATTTGTAGGTGGTCCACTTTCCAAGTGTAGGGGCTTTCCATAGAAGCCAGGGTGTGAGGTCAGGAAATTTGAGCAAGCTGTGAGTAGTCCTGGATGTGGCCTGCATCTAGGGAGTAGGGACCCAGAGTGGAAGTCTGGAGAGCTGTCTTGACCTGGAGAGGGTGACCTGTGGTCACAGAGCACTGGCACCTGAGGAGAAGCAGTCTGAACTGGGCTTTGGTGAGAACAGTGTAACCAGGTTGGTGTGCTTGAGATCCTGAGATGGAGCTGCAGCTGGTTAGTGTTCTCAGAGATGCCAGTGACCCAGGACCAACTCTGCCTTCCTCTCTACTAAGTATACCAGTGTCCAGCACTGTGCTCCTGAAACAACCAGCCAGGGTATGGTGCAGTGATTCCCACGGCTGCATGCCTATTAGAAGGACCACCTGGCGCCCCCTGCTGTTTCACACAACAATTACACAATAAAAGTTACATAGCTCCATTGCTAATTGTATTGCCTTTTTTTTTTTTTTTTTAATTCCTAAGTACATGCATAGGTACATGTGCTACATTGTATATGTAGAGGTCAGAGGATTGTGAGGCCAGTTCCTTCTCCCTTTACATGGGTTCCAGTTTCCAGGCTTGTACAGCCAATCAAGTTAGGAAGGCAACTTGGCACTCGGAAAGTTAGAGCTGTCCCCATAATGGTGAGTGGCTTGTGGAGGTGAGTCTGCTATTACAGTGGCAGAGTAATGGCTCTTGGGTAGCTGTTCTTGAGCAAGAGTCCTCCCTAGGAGAGCACAGGGTCTCTGTTCCCATCCCCGGAATGGGAGGGAACAATATCCCTTCATTACTCACTTAGGAGTTCACCTGGGGGAGGGAACAGTCATTTGACTTCTTTGCCTTCTCTCAGGCAAGGGACCACCCTGCATGGTTCTCAGCCAGGGCCTGGGATGGGGAGAAGCGTGGGGACCAGTGTTTTTAGGGAAGAGGCAGACAGGCCTGTATGCTCTGCGATACTCCGTGAGGCCTGACTGGGAACAGTCTTGCTGGACATGCCCAGAAGGCGTCTCTAGCCAAAGGCTATTACCTTTACATCTATTCCCTAGTCTAAAGGGAAGAGGCACTTGGAACAGGGTTCAATGCCCCTGCCTCCTTGCACCCCCTCTCCTTTGTGTGCCTTTGGAGAGAGCACCTGTACTGTTGGTGCATGGTGCTCTCTGCCCTAGGCATGTTCCTAGATTTCAGGCCAGTGCGCTTGCCTGCCTCCTCTCTCTGTGCTTGGAACCCTCAGGCCACTTCCAGGCAGTCCCCAGGCTACCGGCGATGAACGCACCGTGTCCAGCAGGTGCTGTAAAGGGTAGGTGTGACCAGGAAGTACTATCCTGAGGCTGGGAAGAGACATTTATGCTTGAGAACCCAGTATGTGGCATGTGGGGAAAGGATCGAAGGCCTAAAGGAGTGGGCAGTGAGGGAGAGGGACTATGGAACACTGTGTAAAACAGTCTGTGACCAGGACCCATTTGCACTACTTTTCAAATTGTGTTTTAAGTGTGTACACATGGGGTCCTCTGGACATCAGGGCAGCAAAACAGGCCTACTGGGACTTCTTGGGCTCAAACTCTCCTCCATCCATCCTAGTTGGCATGTGTACTATCTGAGCCTCAGTTTCTTTTAGAGCGAAGATGATGTTGAGTTAAAGGCTCTTGAGCAGTATAGAACAGGCTAGACCATCACTATTTTCATTTGACAATAGTCGTTAGGACTCCTTTGAAAATGGTAGAAAACTGTTGCCAGTCCAGAATCCTGTAAAGAGGTGGTTTCTGGCACGCTGTGCCAACTCAGTTGTGTAAGCATCCAGAGATATACAGGACCAGAAATGATACCTGTGTTGTCTCAGGAGCACGGAAATCCGTTGTATCTGTGGTCGTGTATTTCACTGTGTGTGTGTAGTCTTTGACTGTTAGACATATGTGTTGAAGTGATAGTGAGACTACAAGGCTGTATATGCCTTCCTCACACACTGCCGGTGCGTGCTTTCGGTCCTGCTTGAAGCTCTCGCAGAGCTAATTCACATCTTCTGAAGTGGGCTGACTGTTCAGAGGTGTCATCGCTCTTCTAGAAATACCCTCAGACCATGAACCTCTGTAATGTTTTTCTCCTTGGGTGATACAAAAGAACTTAGATTAAAGAGGTTGTTTTTGCTTACAGTTTGAGGGTTCAGCTCTTGTGGTAGGAAAAGTGATGGCAGGAGCTTCAGGCGGCAGGTCGTCCTGCCTCCACAGTTTGGAAACAGAGGGTGTTGTATGATAAACCTTCCTGAGAAGACGTAAGACACATGTCTACTCACCCCAGAGAGGGAGCCCACAACAGACACTGTATATGTCCAATTGAGTTGTATTGCAATTACGTAGAGAAGTAGAAATGACTCAAAAGACAGCTGCGTCACCGGTGGCCTCTCTAGCATGGGTGATAGCTCACAAAAGCTGGAAACCCGGAGCTCACTGCCCAGGTTAGAGGCAGCTCAGTGGGCTGAAGAGTGCCTTTTCAGATAGGTCAGTTGGTCTGAACTTCTTGTAGGTGGGTAGGCTTGTCTGGGAGTCTTTTCAGCAGTTTTTACTGCCTTCTTGGAAAGGCAGAGGCCTAGTGAATCTGGTCAGTTTCAGGGACTTCCTGAGCTGTTTTGAGTTGGTTAAAGAGAGTTTTTCTCCAGGATGGCAGGTTCTGACCTCAGAGGAAACAGGGAGATGAAATGAAGTTTGCATTCGGTTCATGTTCTCCTTTTTATTCGGGATCTCAGCCCATAGGGCCACTTACAGTGGATGGGTCGCCTGTGTCCAGTCTAGGCAATCCTTCAGTTGTAGGCAGTTGTAAGCTGAGCGGGTGCTAGGAATTGAACTCAGGTCCTCTGCAAGATCAGCACTTCTTTTTAATCACTGAATCATCTCCCCATCCCTTTTGTTTTGTTGGTTTTTCGAGCCGGTTTCTCTGTAGCCCTGGTTATCCTGGATACTCCTTGTAGACCAGACTAGCCTCAAACTCACAGAGATCAGCCTCTTTCTGCCTCCCCAGCGCTGGGATTAAAGCTGTGTGCTACCACATGTGGCTTTTGATTTTCTTTTTTTTTTTTTTTTTTTTTTTTTGGTTCTTGACAAGGTCTCACTATGTTCTGACTGGCCTACAACCTACTATGTAAACCAGCTTGGCCTTCAGCTTTTGGCAATCTTCCTGCCTTCCAAGTATTGGTATCGGAGGCACATAATACCATGCCCAGCTTTTATTTTGTTTTCAATAACATATTTTTAACTTCTAAGAGCCTTTTTTTTTTTTTTTTGGCAACCTGTGGTTTTTATTCCATTTACTTATGCAGTATCCCTGTGCATGGGTGCCATGGCAGAGGTATGGGGGTTGAAGAACAACTTGGGGTGGCCACTTCTCTCCTTCCGCTGTGTGGGTTGAAGTCAGGATGTGAGTTTGGTGCCTTTATCCTCTGGGTTATATCCCAGCCCTGTGTTCATCTTATTTATTGGTTGGTTGCATTTTGGTTTCATTTTTGAGACAGGATCCCTGGCTGTCCTGGAACTAATTCTGTAGACGAGGCTGGCCCGCCCCTGCTGTGATTAAAGGCATGAGCCACCACAACCTGGCTTTTAAAAAAAAAAAAAAAAAAAGAATTATTTGTTTATGTATTTGTATGCATGTATGTACGCACACACACAGAGACACACACATATAGTCTGCATGTATGCCTGCACACCAGAAGAGGGCATTGGATCCCATTATAGAAGGTTGTGAGTCGCCATGTGGTTGCTGGGAATTGAACTTCACAACCTCGGGAAGAGCAGTCAGTGCTCTTGACCCCCGAAACATCTCTACACCCTTTGTGTTTGTTTGTTTGTTTTTGGTTTTGAGGCAGGGTTTCTCTGCGTAGCCCCTGGCTGTCCTGGGATTCACTCTGCAGATCAGGCTAGCCTTAAGCTCACAGAGATCTGCCCACCTGCCTCTGCCTCTGAGTTCTGGGATTAAAGGTATGGGTCACCATGCCTGACCCCCTGTATTAATTTTGAGTATCTTTCAGTTGGACAGTAACTTGTCTTCACTGTTGTGTTTTGAATATAGGGTTGTTGGTGTTGTTCTTCATAATCTCGGTTGATCCAAGCGTTGGCGTTGAGAGTCTGGTCCTACATGTTAGGCAGGTGTTCTACCCCACACTGGGATTAGTGTCTGACCCAGAGGGCAGGCTTCCTCTGGGCCGATGCTGGCCATCGTGGGTTAGCCCTCTTGAGACTGGGACGGGATCGGAGGGAGGTACACTCCTTAGTGTGAGGCACTCTCTGCCTCTCAGGCGCAGGTGTTTTCCTGCAGGCACTCCAGGAGCTCCTTTCCCCCATCCCTGCGAGCAGGGTGCAGGCAGGGGACAGTCCTGTCCTGATCCCCTTGGGACTTTTCCCAGGATGGCTGTCCATGTAAGTGGTTGAGGACCCTGGCAACCGCTGTCCAGGTCTCACCTGTCCATTTGCTTTTCTCGTTATCATCCACAGGCCAGCACACGTCCTGTTCTCGCTCCCCTTGCAGAGGCCAGCACCCTCACCAGGCAGCTGACAACCACCTGGAACTCCAGCTGTAGGGGATCTGACCCTCCTCCTCTGGCCTCTGTGGACACCTGCACACATGTCCTGCACGTACCACCACACAAATAAACACATAAAACAAAATCTTACAACAGGGCAGCAGTGCAGGGTTTCCTTATGCCTTTAAATGCTGGGTACTGTGTGATGCAGTGCTGTCTCGCCTTGTGGCTGTACCTTAACGTAGAGGTGCTGTCACTGACCCCTCTCTGTCTTCCTTTTGTTAAGGCTGTTGTGGCTGACATGACATCCTGGACATACTGTACATGGGATTTGCTTTGTGTCCTTAGAGAGAGATCCTCCTTGAGAGTGAGGGGTTAAAGAAGAGGATGCTGGGAACTGGGGGTAGGGGTGGGAAGTGACCCTGGAGAAAGTCCTTCCCTGATCACTCGTACCTGCTCACAGCCAGCTGCTGTGTGGCAGTGCCCCCTGGTGGGCACTGAGTCCAGGCTATACTGTCACCTCACCATGGAAAGGAGAACAGTAGAGAGGTGTTTTCACCTACAAAGGAGCAGGGCAAGAGAGACTGCCCCTTAGGCTGTACGGGTGGAAGGGTGGAGCTGGACTCGGCAGAGGGCAGTTGCAGGGACCCACGCTGCAAAGTAGAGGACAGGGCAGCAGGCAGCCTAATGAAACAGGTCAAGCGTGTGTTTTGGTAAAGATGAAGGGCCTGCCTCTTGTGAGCACTTGAGCAAAGGCCCTGTGTGGCACAGGAAGTAGCAGATGTTCCAGGCTTCCACCCCAAGGAGACGGGCCACTCCAGAGAGAAAGTGGCTCAACACTGTACCTGCTGGCTGTCCTCTGCCCACTGGCTTGCCACACCTCCTCTGTCCCCTCCCACCTCTCCCTCTTCCTTTCTCAGATGCCCCCCCAACCAAGGGACCAGCTGATAGCAAAAGGCCCCTGTATACTGTGCCTGCCCATAAGCCTGTTGTGTCCCTGTCACTCACAAGTATTTTCATGCCTACTGTTCCTGACGTCCCACTCAGCGCTATCAGACCTGCGGTCTGTGGAGGTCAGACTCTCACAGGACTGGGTTTGGGAGGAGCGCGAGAATCTCCTGCAGGTGCGTCAGCACATCCAGCCCATCTTGAGAGCCCAGCCCACTGCCTTCCTGCATTGTCAAGCAGGTGCGGGCTGGAGATCTGCATTTCTGGCCAGTGCTGCACAGTGCTAAGGAAGTGCTGAGTGTGGGCTATGACTGGGGGAGTCAGGATCAACTTCCTGCTCCCTGGAACAGTCTCCAGCATGTGCAACATTTCTGGGAGCCCATGCTTCGCCTAAGTCTGACCATTCACACATTACTCAAGAAGATCGATTTTAGATCTGGACCCCGCGTTATGTATAAGCCAGTCTCAGCGGTGCTGACCTCTGTGGTGTAGCCTGAGCCCTCTGTCCCACTTCACTTCATGTTGTGCTCAGGACTGGGGGACATCCAAAGGGTGAGGCTGTAGATAGGTAGTGCCATGGTTCCCTAGTCCTCCCTTGTCTTGCCTAGGCTTATGGGTCTACAGTGCCTCCAAGGGGACCTCGGCTTCCCCGACTGGTCCAGACTGAATGTAGCCTGCAGAGATATAAGTTGCCTCTCCCCTCTTAAGGAGTTGTGATTTGAGGCTCTGGGTAGAGGCCTGGGCCTGGAGTGGGACCCCCCAGCATACTTCGAGGGTCCTGGCATTCCAGATGTGAACCAGCTGTGTGACCATGTGCCCTGCTTGCCTCTCCTCCAGATGCTGGACGAGAACCACCACCTGATCCAGTGCATCCTGGACTACCAGAGCAAGGGCAAGACAGCCGAGTGCACCCAGTAAGTGACCCGGCTCGCCCTGGTCTCCTCCATGTGCTGGGAAAGCTTTCTCGGGTGCAGAGCAGCATGCGGTCAGATGTGGCCTCACAAGTGAGGTGGGAACCCTTGCCATCAGGGCCTGGGGAAAACAGGGAGGGAGGAACATGGAAAGGTGTTTCTGCAGCCTCCATCTATGGGACCTGTAGTAGACCCAACCAGGAGACAGCTTGTGCCTCTGGGTGGGCAGAGTCCCTCAGACCTCTCTCACCTTCATGAGGGCCCTTGGGTCTCCTAGGTATCAAGTGTGAGAGGTTTGGATCTCACCTTGTGCAGCTTGTCTGAGAGAACTGAGACCTTGCCTGGTGTGATATGTGGGTGAGATGTCTATGAGTATCCTCCATCCTCATGGTCTTCCCAGGCTTCCGTCATGGAACAGGAGTCTGCTTGGGACTTGGCTGGACCTGCTCTCTGCCCACCCTTCCTGGACTGCAGAGAGCTGCCAGCTGCCTATTTCCAGCCTGGCCTGGGTATCATTGGCCAGTATCCTGCCAGGGTTTGGCTGGAGGCTGAGGCTAACTTGCTTAGACTTTGCCTCTACATTGGGTGTGGTAGTCTGCCCTGCGTCACTGATAGCTTCTCCCACAGGTACCAGCAGATCCTGCACCGGAACCTGGTCTACCTGGCCACCATAGCCGACTCCAACCAGAACATGCAGTCACTGCTTCCTGCGGTAGGTACCACAGCCAGTTTCTGAGTGTGTTACCTCTCGAGTGACCAACAGCAACCCGGAACTATAAGGCATCAGAAATTAGGGGTTCTGGGAAAAGCCCCATCACACAGGGTGAGGTATAAATGGCTGCACAAGACAGGAAGAATTGGGACTTAGCCTTTTTAGTTTACAGAAGTAACTCCAGAACCAGCCCTAGGAATGTTAACAGTGAGTGTTGTGACCGACAGGAGGGGGCTTTTCATGTTTGTTGTAAACCCTTCTTTTTCCTTTCTGTTTCTTGTGATGCTGAGACTTGAATGCAGGGCCTTATCCATGGTATGCTCCTCTGAATGGCATGAGCCATCTAATGCATATGTGTACACTACCAGAATTTTTAAAAAATGGATAAGTCTTTCTAGGACTCCTTTAATCCTAGTACTTGGGAGGCTGAGGTAGGAGGATTGCTTCAGTTTGAAGCCAAACTGGGCCATATATCAAGTACCAAGCTAGCTAAAGCTACACACTATGAGCCTTGTCTTTAAAAAAAAGGAAGGAGGGAAGGAGGGAGAAAAGGAAGGGAAATTAAAAGGAAAAAGTCCAGTTCACTCATGTTCCAGATAGTAGCATAAATTTTTATTATCTGTTTGATTTTCTCTAAACACATTTTCCCCAAATTAAACTTTTACTGTGAAGTCGGACCGTGCCTGTGGCCAAGTGAGGTGACATGGCCAAGAGAGGGAGCCACCCAGTGGCTGATGACCAGGGCTGGCTACGAGATGCCAGGGAAGGTGTGTCACCAGGAATGGCTCCCATGGAAAGTGGAGGTGCTGTGTCATTATGTTGGTCAGCTCTGGTGTTGATCGGTTGATCGGGTGCTCCTGCTGGAGACTCCCCTTCTCATCTTATTTTTAGTACTAGGGGTTGAACCCAGAGATCTGCTCACGTGACATGAGGTCCTTGGGCCTCTTTTTACATCTTAGAAATAAGTTTTAAGTCTCTAGGTCTAACTATTTTGCCCAGACTGAACTTGAATTCACTTCGTAGCCCAGGTAAGCCTTGAACTTGCAGTCCTCCTGCCTCCACCTCTCAGCTCAGATTATAGGCCTGCACCGCCCAGCCTGGTTGGGGGCTCCCTTTCTTGGTCAGGCTTAGATAGCACGTGTGTGCAAACGGTCTAGGAAAGGAGCCACCTCCCTTCTTCACCTTACATGTGGCGGAGGGGGTGGAGGATGAGCGGGAAGAGGACACAGGAAGTAAAAATGCAGGAGGCCAGCTTGTGCGGGGCCTGGGTCATCAATGAGATGTGGACACTGGCCTACTGATTTGTGTCTGAATGCCATGACTTTCTCTGTCTTCCCCTGGTACCCTTGGCAGTGGCTGTGCAATTCGTATGGGCTACTGAGTCCCTGGGGTGGCTCTGGTGTTTATTGTCTGAGCTAACTCTCTTGTTCTAACCTTCCTGTTGTCTACAGCCACCGACACAGAACATGAACCTGGGCCCCGGAGCACTGAGTCAGAGCAGTTCCAGCCAGGGCCTGCACCCCCAGGGCAGCCTCAGCGATACCATCAGCACAGGCCTGCCCCCTGCTTCCCTCATGCAGGGCCAGATTGGTAATGGTGAGCAGGTTTGCCTCAGTGATGTCACTAAGGTAGCCATAGATATGTGCCCACCTTGCTCCCACTGTCCTGGCCGTAGGTACTCTTCTAAGTGTATGTAGAGATTGAACAACTATGCAGAGGACATGAGGCAAGTGCCCGGTTCCACTTGGCTCTGTCCAGTGCTTCTTAATATACGGACAGGCACTTCTGCATGGAATCTGTAAGAATGAAGGTGCGGGAATGGTGCTGCTGCTCTTGCTACAGCATAAGGCTCCGAATAACAGCTGGGACCTCTCAGTAGCTGTGATGCATGGTGTGTGTCTGTTCGTGAGTCACTCACTTCCTTCGTAAGTGGTACTGACCTGGAGTTAATCTTCTTCCTCAAAAATCATCTGAAGGGAACTTGGATGTCTTTACCATAAGGTGGATACCTGGCCTCCAGTGCCTGATACTCCCTCTCCTACCCCTCCTGGCAGGTCCAAACCATGTGTCCATGCAGCAGACGGCCCAGAGCACACTGCCCACAACCTCCATGAGCATGTCAGGCAGTAGCCATGGTACTGGCCCTGGCTACAGCCACTCAGGACCCACCTCGCAGAGTGTCCCCATGCAAGGCCAAGGTGCCATCAGCAACTATGTGTCTCGAACCAACATCAACATGCAGTCCAACCCAGGTACTTCTCCTACACCTGGCCCCATACTTGTGGGCAGCTCCCAAACCCTAGCAAACACAGCAGCTTGTCTGTGTGGCCTCTGAGGTGCAGCCCTTCTGGTGGGTGCTGTGGCTCTTCCCTAGGCATCTCTACAGGGCCAGGTTGGTAAACACACAGTGACTCGGCCCTGAGCGGTTTCTCAGAGGCCTCAGGAATTCTAAGTAAAGGGCGCCATTGCTATGGGACTTGGAAGAGGAACAGTGGTCTCAGGTGAGGGACTCCTGGCAAAGAGTCACAGATAAATGAAGCTGGAGGTCCAGGCCTTTCTGCAGAGCAGGTTTCCCAGGTTTGGGCTGTCCTTGACAGTGGATGCTGATTGTTAGATCATGGGAGTACCTTGGATGTGGCGAATCCTGAACCGGACATTCTCTGAGCATCAGAGACCCAGTTTTCAAAGGAGTGTTGCAACATGAGATGGAGTGTCTCCTTAATGTTTTCTATAATGGTAACATTGCAGATTTATTTTGCAACTACACTGTTACAGTGTTTCATTGAGGATTGTTTCTCCTGTTTTATTTTTTCCAGCATGGATACTAGAAACTTTTTTCTTTTTTCAATGCTGGGGACTAAATTCAGGGCCTCTCACATGCAAGACTAATACAGTGCAAGGGCCCTGCTAGTGAGCTACACCCCCTCACTAAATTGCCATCCAAGATAGTCTTGAACTTGGGATCTTCTTTCCTCTATTTCCTGAGCAGCTCGGGTGACAGGCATGCTCCACCAGGCCTGTTTTTCTACAAACCCTAGAACAAGTGGCTCCTGTTTTTTTCTGTTGGATGGTGCTGTTCCAGGGAGTTTTGAGCGGTGTGTAGACAGGCCAGCAGGCAGGCCGCTGCTGTCGTCCACAGTGCTGTAGGCCTGTTGCTCAAGAGGTAGAAAGAGGATACTGTGACTCCTTCATGGCAAGCCTTAGGGACAAGGCTTCTTTCTGTTTTCCCTGGAGGCCACTTCATCTTGCCTGGTGGCCCTTTCCTATGATAGCCAAATGTTAGGCCCCACATTAGTACTAACAGCTGAGATCTGACCTTGTGCCAGCCAGGGCAGGGCAGGAAGTATGACTTGGATCCAAAGGTACCTTAGATGAAAATAATGATGGAGTAGTATTAGGAGGGAGTCAGGTTTTCAGGGGAAGGAGCCCTACTCTAGAGCTTTCTCAGGTTTCTCTGTCCTGTCACACAGTCTCCATGATGCACCAGCAGGCAGCCACGTCCCACTACAACTCAGCACAGGGAGGGAGCCAGCATTACCAGGGACAGGCGCCCATTGCCATGATGGGCCAGGGTGGCCAAGGGAGCAGCATGATGGGACAGCGGCCTATGGCACCCTACCGACCATCCCAGCAAGGTAAGGCTGAGACCTGCTTCAGCCCATGGTAAAGGGCCAGTGCTTTGCCTCTCCATATGGGGGTCAGAAGGTTTGCTCCACGGCATGAGAAAGGATGCTGGGCCTGCAGGTGCAAAGAGGACCAGTGAGCGTCAGCGAGCCCAAAGAGCAGATATTTGGGTCTGGGGAGACAGGATTATTATTCCAGTTCCAGAGTCTTTGGGCAGCTGGGTTAAGAGGAGAGGGAAGTTTGGTGGTTGAATGATTCTGTGTGTGTTCCTCCCATGGGTAAAGCTGCTTAGAATGGCTTTGCTACTGAACCAAGTGTAAACACATCTCACCCACTGCATGCTGGTCCTGAGTGTCTGGTCACCTCCCTACAGGCTCTTCCCAGCAGTACCTGGGCCAGGAGGAATACTACAGTGAACAGTACAGCCACAGCCAGGGCGCCGCAGAGCCCATGAGTCAACAGTACTACCCAGACGGTAAGGCACACTGCTGGCAGCTCCTTGCTGATCTCTTCAGGCCAAAAGCTCTGTGTCCCGCGAACAAAGCATCCTGAGTCCCCTCCACTTGAGCACACTGGGGCATGGACTGAGACTGGTCTCTTCCAAGAAAAGCTTCAGCATAGGACACCACCACCTCTTTGGGTTTTCTCTGCCTCCCTTTCCTAGAAGGCAGCAGGAGTCTGGGCTGGGTGAAGCCACCCATCCCTGACAGATGCGTTTAACCCAGTAGGTCCCAACAGCCAGCCTCCTGCCCTCGCTTCTGCAAACTCACCTTTCAGTGGATTTTTGGAAGCGTAATTTAAAGTGATCTTAATATTTGGTACGGTAGCCCATGCCTATAATCCCAGCTCTCAGGTGGCTAAAACAGGAGGATTAAGAATTTGAAGCCAGCCTGGGCTATGGTAGGACTCAGTAAATACCTATGTTAAAGATAGATTTTGAGAGATAAAGATGGAGGTCTCTGGGCCTCCACTACCTTAGTGTAAGGTAGGCTTCATGTCTGGGGTTGAAGAATAAGAGCAGGGTCGGTGGCTGAGACCAGTCTTGTACCGAGCTGTGATGCCTGGTATGAGATGAAGGTGTGTCCTTTTCATGGACACAGCAGTACTACCCAGGAACTCCCCGGGGCTGGAAAGCGACAGGAGAGAGCAGTTGGTGCTGTCAAGGGGAGTTGATTCTCTCCACAACTTGCAGCAGCCTCACTGTGTTGGTGATATCTACATGAGAGACAGACAGACAGAACGAGAACACAGAGGCGCTTAGAGAGGTAGGCTCAGCCACAGCTGCCTCATCCCCCCGGCCTGAGCTCACTGTTGCAGAGCCCAGTTGTCCCCAGGACCTAGGCAGAGAGACACCTCCATTGACAGAGGTCACCTGTTTTCTTGCAGGCCATGGTGACTATGCCTATCAGCAGTCATCTTACACGGAGCAGAGCTATGACCGCTCATTTGAGGACTCCACACAGCACTACTATGAGGGGGGTAAGAAGTGTGGTAGGGGCATACAGTGTGTGACTATGCCTGAGCATATGAACACACCACACACCTAGAGCTAGCGCTGCTGGCCTCCACTAGTCTCACACGGGTCATGGATGGTAATAGATAGCTGATGTGGGTTTATGAAGTTGGGTTTGCCAGGCTGTGCTCTGGGACTTCACTTGCCTTACATGTTTGTCTAGCCATGTTGGGGATGTTGCTGCTGGGAGTCAGGTGCTGCCATTCTTCCAGCCTAACAGCCCATGAGCCAGGAGGATTACATCTTTTGTAAGGGGCTTGTGGCCCCAGCATGGAGACCCTTGGTAGTGCTTTGGGAATGAGGGAGAGGGACAGCTGTGTGTTGTTGCTCTGTGGCTATGGACAGAAAGCCTTGCTTTGTGGCATTTGCCCATCTCCGTGGTGTAAATATGCTCATCCTGGCTGACAGGTGTCACCGGTGGGGTGCCATAGAATGTGGAAGTGAGAGGAGATACACAGGTCATGAGCCATCTGAGAATCGTGGATTCATAGGGCTTAGCATACATACATAGTACACACACATTATTAAAAAATGTTTATTTCTGTCCTTTATGTGTACACGCACGTGTGTGAGGGTATGCACACATGCACACTCCCACATATGCTTGTGCACCCTCTCAGAGTCCATTCTTAGAGACCAGAGAGGATGCTGGATCCTCTGGAATTGGAGTTACAGGTGTTTGTGAAACACCTAATGGAGGTCTGGGAATCAAACTTGGATCTTCTTGAAGAGTAGCAAGCACTCATCTGAGCCATTTCTGCTGAGATTTCCTTCCTTCTTCCCTTCTTCCTTTCCTTGCTCCCTCCCTCCCTCATTGGTGTGCTGCCTCCATGTATGTATATGCAGGCATATCAGGTGCCCTGGAACTGGGGTTACAGACAATTGTAAACTGCCATGTGGATGCTGGGATTTGAATCCTGGTCCTTTAGATAAAGCATCCAGTACTCTTAACCACTGAGCCATCTCTCCAGCCCCCCCCCCCCCCACACCACCCCTTTTATTTCCAGACAGGGTTTCTCTGTGTAGCCCTGGCTGACCTGGAACTCTCTCTGTAAACCAGCTGTCCTCAGACTCAGAGATCTGCCTGCCTCTGTCTCCTGAGTGCTGAGACTAAAGGCATGTGCCACAACTGCCTGGTGAAATATTAATAACTGACCTATACTCTCTCTTAGAATTAACTTTGTAAGAAAAAGAACACATTTGAAGTGAGTCTGTGAACATGACAGTGATATGCCATCTCTACTGATGCACTGTTTGCACTGATTCAGAAGTTTGGAGACTTCCACCTGCCTGGTCACACTGAGTCCTTCAGACATGATTTTCACAGTCTACATTCATTTACTTGTTTTATTCATTTAAAACCAAACATGCACCCCTCAAGCCTCTGTTGTGGCCTGCTCATTTGATGTTCAGCTTCTCAGGGTTGCAGTGATAAAGTACCAGCAGGGAAGCTTGAACCACCAGGCCCTTCACCTCCTCCTAGTTCTGGAGGCCTGAGATCTGAAGTCCGGGTGTTTGCAGAGCTACTTTCCGCCAGCTCAGGGCAGGTCTGCTCCAGGCTTCTCCAGCATCTGCTGGCTGCCATCAGTCTGGCTGTCTCTTAGCTTGGAGAACCATCCTCCAGTCTCCACCTGCATTGTCATATGACCTCTGTGTATCTGCTCATGTTTCTCTTGCTTCACACAGACCTTTGGGCATCCGCTGCAGATCTTGTTTCTGATTAAGGTCCCATGTCATAGGAGCTACTATGGGAGCTAACTTATTTGGGGGCTGTGTCTTACTTTTCTTGTTGCTGGGACAACACACCTGACAGAAGCAACTTAAGGAGTTTTTTTGGCTACGGTTTGAAGTACAGTTCATGATAGCAGGAGCCTGAGGCAGCTGGTCACATGGTACCTGCAGTCAGGGAAGCAAAGAGGGATGAATGCTGGTGCTCAGCTCACTGTCTCGTCTTTATTCAGTCTCAGACTCCAGGTTACGATGTAGACTTTGCTTTTTTTTTTTAAGATTATATACACTTGGATTTATTTATTTATTTATTATTTACGCAGTATTCTGTCTGTATTGTGCATTGGAAGAGGGAGAAAACAGGAAACAGGACAGAAGCCTACCACAGAGGGCCTCTGAAAGACTACCCAGCAGGGTATCAAAGCAGATGCTGAGACTCATAGCCAAATTTTGGACAGAGTGCAGGGAATATTATGAAAGAAGGGGGAGATAGAAAGACCTGGAGGGGACACAAGGAGAGCAACAGAACCAAAATATCTGGGCAAGGGGGTCTTTTCTGAGACTGATACTCCAACCAAGGATCATGCATGGAGATAACCTAGAACCCCTGCACAGATACAGCCCATGGCAGCTCAGTCTCCAAGTGAGTTCCCTAGTAATGGGAACAGGGACTGTACCTGACATGGACTCAGTGGCTGGCTCATTGATCACCTCCCCCTGATGAGGGAGCAGCCTTACCAGGCCACAGAGGAAGACAGTACAGCTAGTCCTGATGAGACCTGATAGACTAGGCTCAGATGAAAGGGGAGGAGGACCTTCCCTATCAGTGGACTGGGGGAGGGAGGGTAGGATTGGGAGGGTATGAGGGAGGGGACTACAGCTGGGATATAAAGTGAACAAACTGTAATTAATAAAAAATAAATTAAAAATATTATATACACTTAGATGTATTTACTTATTATTTATGCAGTATTCTGTCTGCGTTGTGCCTGCAGGCCAGAAGAAGGCATTAGATATTATTATAGATGGTTGTGAGCCACCACGTGGTTGCAGGGAATTGAACTCAGGACCATTTAGGAACAACAGCTAGTGCTATTAACCTCTGAGCCATCTCTCTAGCCCCTGGTTAGACTTTGCAATAAACACCTGCACAAACACACTCAGGTGTGTCTCCTAGGTGGTTCTGAATCCAGTCACCTTGGCAGTTAAGGTCAGCTGTGTGGAGTGGAACTTGGAAGTTCAACACACAATACTATCTGGCTTTTCATTTGTATTTTACAAAATAATAAGACAAAAATGCCATATGATATTTGACCCGTTGTGGAAACACGGAGACATGGTAAAAGGGCTTTGTAGCTACACACTTGCCCTGTGAGGGACAGGGAGCCTTCTGTACTGCCCGGAAATGACACTCTGCCCCTTCTTCCTGCAGGAAACCCCCAGTACAGTCAGCAGCAGGCGGGGTACCAGCAGGGCACAGCACAGCAGCAGAGCTACTCCCAGCAACAGTACCCTAACCAGCAGAGCTATGCGGGCCAGCAGCAAGGCTATGGTAAGAGGGGCATGTCCTCTCACAGGGGATCCTCTGGTGCTCAGTGTGGGCCGCATACACTGTGATGGCATCATTCAGGCATGTGTGTGTAGTAAGCTAATTTAGCATGGATGTTGATTTCTGGACAGGTTGGGGGTTCTGAAGAGGGTTCCCACGTACCCTGCCTCCCTGTATCTAAGATCATCAGTTAGCCCAGTGCAGTGGTCACAATTCAGAAGCCAGGACTGGGGCCAAGAGAGGTGACACAACTCTTAATAGCATTTAATCTCTTGCAGAGGACCTGGGTTAGGTTCTCAGCACCCACAGAGTAGCTTCCAGCTGACTGTTAACTCCACCCCAGGGGAGATCTGACTCCCTCTTTTGGCCTCTGCTTGATGTGTGTGATGTGCAGAGATACATGCAGGAAGAAAGAAAAACAACATTGGGCAGTAGCGTACAGGCCACAGCCATGTGGCATCGAAAGTCTGCCTGGCGGGACTGTGGTTCCACGGTAGAGTGCCGCTATCTGTGACCATGTGGTTTTATCCTCAGCACTACACAGACAGACAAAGATAATAACAATTAAGCAGTGTTGCATTTTATCAACCCTTTCCTGAGCCTTCAACTTAGTTTTCACAGGAAACCTGACATTCCTTTCTGCCTGTGAGTTTCCCCTGTAATTGTTGGCATTTAGGGTTCTGCTTTCCTGTGCCCACCATAACTGACCCCAGCTGGTTCTGGAGCAGCCCTTCACCCACTTCTGCAAGGTGGCAGGCCCATTGGGGACAGGCCCTTAGTGCCCCATATCTGTATGGGCACAGTCCCAAGTCCTCACAAGACTGACAGCAATGGTACGCTGGGTTGTGGCACTCTTGTAGTACAGGCTTTACCCACCACAGGACAGGAACCTGGTGCCTGGGTTGTCACAGCATGGGAGGTCATAGGTGGTCTCACAGCCTCTGCTGTCTTCACAGGCCCTGCCCAGGGAGCCCCCTCACAGTACTCAAGCTACCAGCAAGGACAAGGCCAACAGTATGGAAGCTACAGAGCATCGCAGACAGGACCTTCTGCCCAACAGCAGAGGCCTTATGGCTATGAGCAGGCAAGCTTTCTGGGTGTTTCAGGCAGTGCTGTCTGCCAAGTGTCAAATGAAACATGGCGAGGATTTCTCTTATGGTCCTGAGAAGTGATAGGTAGGACCGGTTGGCTTCCAGGAAGGCAGCAGTATACAACCACTGTGGGGCCAGCGTTGCTAGGATGGACTTGATGACACTGATACCTTCCCCAGAGTCCAGAAAAGAACATGAATTTGTGGACCATCAAGTGGCATGCTAACTTAGTTACAGACTGAACTGTGGGTCATGACTACACTTGCCTTTAGAGGAGACACAGCAGTGACAGCTCAGGGAAAAGTGTCCTTACTCTGACCTTTAATGTAGCCTGTTGGAGCTTTAGCTGTGGGCCTCAAGGTCCCAACCAAGTCATTTGGCCCATGGACCTAGTCAAGCACAGACAATGTTTTGCATATATTGTATGTTTTCTAGTCTCACTAGCCTCTACCCATAAATGGAAGCTACTCCCCTACCCTACTCCCCAGTTTTGAGGATCAGAAACAGCTTCAGGTACTGCAGGAAGAACTAGCTGACCTGAGAGGCACAGGGTAACTCTATGCTGAGGATTATACTCAGGGCCTGCTGTGCCCTCTGCTTCACCCACCTGGGTATAGGCATCAGAGACCTCTAAGACAGGCTCTGCATTCACTCTTCACTATGGGCTCCTAGGGGCAATAGGGGGAAGGAGAAGTTGGGGTTGAATGCCTGTGGCCGTAAGAACAACAGTCCTCCAGGAGATTCTCTCTCTGGTGCAGGGTTCTGTTAGCTTCCTGCCCTGCAGTCATACTAGACTCAAGCTCCAATTCTCTCTTCGTCAGACTTTGTATTGATTGATCCTGTTAACTAGGTCACACTAACCCCATTTCCTAAAGGAGCAAACTAAGTGAAAGCTGATAGTAGCATCAGCCCTGCTGCCCCATCAGTCACTTGAAGTAGCTCAGGGTACTGGGGGATTCCTTTCCTGGAGGGCCAGCATGATGTCTGCTTAGGCACATGGCCAGGCTCTACCTCCCAGGAGCCCAGTACATCACTGAGGGCACACTGCCTGTGAGTAAAGCTGATAAAAAACAATCCAGTCAAGAAAACAGTTGTCTAAAGTGGGGCATGACTGTTCGAGTAAAGGTTGATACCTCTGGATTGGAGAAGTGTTAGCTCTCACTTCGTGGATTTCAGCAGACTGTCACCTACTTGTTTTTGTGTTTGCTTTCTACCTGTAGTCCAGGGTTCTATGGGAAGAAGCTTCCTGTTGTTTGGGTGTATAGACCCTGCCACCTAGGACTGTAGAGGTGTAATCCGTGTCTGATTTTGTTTTGTTTTGGATTTTTTTTAGGGCCAATATGGAAATTACCAGCAATAAAGGACAAGCCTTGTCTTTGGACCCTTCACAGTAGTATGTTCTGGACAAGCCGCTGACAGTTCTGATGAGTCGTGACGTGTTGGTTACCCTCTGCCCAATGCCATGTCTGCATGTGAAGCGGGCTCATTTCATGCTGGGTATGATGCCAGACGTGCACCACTGGCTGCAATGGTGTGACATATTTGGTGCTGTGTAAAGTATTGTATATCGATACAATGGAGAGGTTGTCCTGTTTTTGTCCCTCACCCCCTCCTTGATGTTATTAGCTAGCTTTGGGGGTCTTAACTGTCATCACATATTTTGTGCCCAGTGATGAGACAATATCTAAAAGACACCGTGGTCCATGTTACCATGAAGAGACCCAGTCTGCCCCCTCTCACACCATTGTTGCAAAGTGGACTGTAAATGTTTCTTTAACTGGCTGCCCATAGCTTGACACACATACATACAACCCTGGGTGGCCATCTCTTCTGTGCCTAGATAGGGCTTGGGGACACCTTGTGTGTCTTGGGCCAGTTTGTTGTCACTGTAACAAGGAAAATGTGCTTCATGTGGAGAGACCATGAGCTGTTCTTTCCAGAACTCACCCATTGCCTGTGTCTCTCTAGTTCCCACGATCCCAAAAAGTATATGTGTTTGTATTAGAAAACAAAGAGGGATCGGTGACTGTGTTCCAAATAAATGTGTCCATGAGGGCAGTGTGCGGGTAGCCTAGGGAGGACGGTGTTCTGAAGAGCAAGGCTCACTGTCCACCAGCTGCTTCATATACAGAGTGTCCTTGGCCCCTTTTTATTTGATGTCATTTCTAGGATTTGAGTATGCCCAATCCTAAGTGTAAAGAGAATTTACAGTACTGATGCTGAATTTTACAAGCCTTTGGCAAGTGTTCATATTACTTTTTCAGGACCTCTGAGTTCAGATTGCCAAGCAAGTGTTCCTTTCTGTTGAGGGAAATCTGAAATCCACACCATATTTTTTTAATGAATCCAATTATGTTCTTTTAAACGAAAAGTACAAGTTTTATATAGTGAAATTTGAGTGATTTTTTTGTTTGTTTGTTTTTTACATCCCTAGAATGTTCAATCTGATTTTAATTCTGTGCAACCATGCGAGACAGCCTTTTTGAAAAGGTACGATCAAAGGTACGATCGTGCCACTCACATATAATGTAGCATGAACATCAGTCAGCTTTTGTTTGGATAATAATAATGTTACTATGAAAAGGAAAAAAAAAAAAACCCTCAAGATAAGTGCTAAGAACAAACAAGAAAATACAAAAAAAAAAAAAAAAAAAATCCAAGGAACCAGGGCTTGCTGCATCAGGCCTATCCACCATGATGCTTTTGTTGTGTTTTGTATGTAGCCCAGACTGGCCTCAAACACACTACATAGCTGAGGCTGAGCTGAAGTTTATGGTCCTCCTGCCTCCACCTCCCTCCCAAGCACAGAGACTACAGGCATGCACCACCACACCTGACTCTGCTGTTTTCATTGGAAACATAAAGCTTACCTATAGCTCAGAGGGTAAAGATTTACAAGGCACTTGTGGGTTTTGCCTGAATTAATTTTGACAGCCTTGCTGGAAAATAGAGCACAAGGTGTCTTTCACTTACAGAAGAATCAAGGGCCAGACGTGAGGACTTGTCTGTGTTGGCTACATTCTTATTCCAGGTCACCCGCGCCTCTCGCACAGGACTGATATCAGCAAGCCTGGGCATGTGTGTGTTTGTGGCATAGAGTTTAGGAAATTTAACACTGGCAAGGGCTGACGATCTGATGGTATTAACATCACAGAAACAAGTTTCTGATCGCTAAGTGACAGAAATATTAGCAACTTCATTTTAGGGAGTCATCTCTTTTGCTCCTTTGTTCTCTGGCAATTTTTATAGAACAAGTCTATAAGCCCAGTTGGGGGCTAAAATTTCCCATTGAAAAATGTCGAGAAACATTTTAACTAACTGTGAAAATGGTTTTTATTCCTTGCCAATCTGGGAATATGCCTTTTATGTATGTGTGAATGTGTGTGTAGGTGTGTGTGTGTGTGTTTGCGTGTATGTGTGTGTATGTCTATATGTTAAGTGCTGTATTAGTGTGTGTATATGTGTATGTTAAGTACTGTACTAGTATGTATGTGAAGTGCTGTATTAATACTTTTTGAAAAAGAACACTTAAAAATGTGTCACCCCAAAACTTCAATCTGAAATGTCTTACATTAAGAATTTCTTGAATGTTGTGTATATATTTTTAAAAGCACTTTGTGAAATAGTTTGTACATTTATTTCCTAATTTATACATGATTTTTGTGTTAATATATTTAATGATTAATAATAATGTTTATTTAATGTTTTGTTCATTTTTATGTAATTTTGTGGGGGAAAGTGATGCCAGCAGTTCTTTTTCATTGACTGTATTATAGCTTTTCTTCTGTAACATGAATGTTTGGAAAGTCCTAGGCTGAAATGAACCCTTTGTGCAGGTGTGGTTTACTGTGTTTTGTTTTTTTTATGACTCCTACTGAAGGACAGAAAAGATGAAAAGGGAGATTGGGAAATCGCTGCTCATTCTTCCTCCTGTTTCCCAACATCTGTTCAACACTCGGTGCGCTTGACCGGTGATGACTGAGGTTTTCAGATGTGCTGACAAGTACCTGCTGCTTGGCGGAAGCTGCGCATGTCAGGGGCTGTGGTTAGATGGACAAATCTCTAGACTTAGCATAGCACAGTGGGAAATGTCTTCAGAGGCACTGGGCGGACAAGGGCTTGGACCAGGAAAGGAGTGTCTTCCTTTCCTGTAGTACCAGTTTTCAGGCGTGGGCTTCAGAAAGGAGCGTACATTCAAACTTGTAAAAAGAGGAAGACTTTCCATTTTCATTAAAACATTTTTTAAGCCGTTCATTTCTGTTTATTGAACAGGTTAAATCTGTCTTGTCACTTGTGAACGAAGTACAATTTTTAAAACAATCTCATTTTCACCCTTTTCTGTTTGGTTAGTTTTTGTTTTTAGACAAGAGACTCTGTGTATCCCTGTCTGGCCTGGAACTCACAGAGTCCCCAGTCTTGTTTCCCAAGGCTAAAATTGAAGGCGTGCGACCCCACCTGGCTTTTTCCTGGTTTTGTGAGACAGGATCACTGTGTATCCCAGGCAGCGCTGGAATTCATGGCGATCCTTCTGCCTCGGCTCCTTGGGTGCCGGGATGGTGGACATGCTTCGGAGCCAGACGCATCGCGGGCTTCGGGGCGGTGCCGCCGCGCCTTCCGGTGCATTGCGCAGGCTCGGTCGGAGCCCGCCCCGGAAGTAGTCCAGCGACCGGACGTGGTAGCTGCCGGGAGCCGGTGGATCCGGATGAGGCGATCCCCAGGGGTGCGTTATACGGCCACGGGCGGCGGGCTAGCTGGCGGCGAGTAATGAGTGCTTTGGCTTACACTCTAATGAGGAGAGCCTCCGACCTGAGCCACAGAAGGTTGTGTTCTGAAAGATTTGTGCTTAGCTAGAGCGTGGTGGCTCATGCCTGCAATCTTAGCACACCGGAAACTGAAACCGGAGGAATTCGAGGCCCATCTAGGCTACATAGCGAGACCATGATTGGAAAACAGTGAAAAAAACTTCCCCTTGCCCAACTCATTTGGAAATCCTTCGGTAGAGGCTCGCTTGTAAGCTGTGGGAGCCGCGGGGTGTACCCTGAGTCCCAGCCTCCACTATTTATAAAGATCAGGTAAAGAAATATTCCGCACACTGTGCGGAATAGAGATGTGTCTGGGCTGGTGCTCTGCCAGAGCAGATAGCTTTGTTCCTGCTGTTCCTGTACTCAGGATCCTAAAAAGGACTAGCGCGGGAACAGTTACGGAGCTGTCAGGCTTCCCTGCCAGCACTGTGAACCAGCCTGGGGACTGTGAATGCTTGGGGAGGGGTCACCTGTCCCTCCAGTCCGCCTGTCTGACAAGGCCCCACAGGGCAGGCGCCAGACAGCAGCGTTGTTGAAAGGAACGCATGGTTTATTTTGTTTTTGAGACGAGCTCTCCCTATGTAACCCTGGCTGGCTTCCAGAAGTGCTGGGATTAAAGGCATATGCCACCACACACAGCAGGGACACATTTTTCTCTATGAATGACATGTAATTAAGTGAAAAAAAAAAACATGAAATGTGAATTGTCAAGTGGCAAAATGGTACTCTGGTTTCTAAATATTTTCCACATGAAAAACAAAATAGATCACAAATATATGTAATGAAGTGTAACAGTATGTAGCAGAAACAGTAATGCCCCTGCGGGGATTTAATATTCCTGTAGCAAAGTGAAAACAAATGCTTAGAATGAAGTTAGTTAAGTGTAAATACTATGAACCAATTGAAGGATAAGTGTTGGGTAAGCATACAGCATTCTCAGGTGGTTATCCTATAAAAGAACAACACTGAAGAAATGGAAACATTTCTCAACATTTTTTTTTTTTTTTTTTTGAGACAGTTTCTCTGTATAGCCTAGGCCTGCCTGGAACTCATTCTGTAGACCAGGCTGGCCTGGAACCCACAGAAATCTGCTAGCCTCCTGAGTGCTGCCCTGCACTTGCTCTACCACTGAGCTAAGTTCCCAACCCCTCCTTTCTCTTTTGTAAAATACAGGTTTTCATGTATCTCTCCCTGTCTGGCCTTGAACTTGCTATGCAATAGAGGATGACTTGGGTTTTCTGATCTTGCTGCCTCCACTTCCTGAGTGCTACAGATACAAGTAAATGCTGGCATGCCTGGTTTATGTGATTCTCGGGGTCAAACCCCGGGCTCTGTGTGTGATAGGAAAGCAAGCATTCTACCAAGTGAGCTGTATCCCCTCTCCCAGGATGCATTGTCTTTTGTTGTTGTTGTTTTCAGTGGAGGTATCTGTGGCATATGTTTCTAACCCTAGCTATACAGTCAGTTGAGCTGCAATCAGTACAGAAGATTCCTAGGAGTACCTCTTGTGGACAGTAGCCAGGAGCTCAGCAACCTTCGTAGCAGCAGTGACATGACCCGTGTGTGGTGTGAAGCCCTTCACACTGCAGCACCATCTGGCTGTCAGGCTCCAGACCCTGATTGACTTCCTGGCCCAGCAAAGGCACTGTTAGAAGGGAAGCGAGCACACTCCTCTAGGCTCCCTCTGCTGGTGTGTGTGTGTGTGCAGCTACCTGCCCACTAGGACTTTCTGAGATGGCAGTGTCCTGATGTAGCCCGCCTGGTGTAGCCCTACGTGTAGTACTGAAGAACTAGGTACTTAGACTTTATTTACTATTTCGTGAGTGTGCATGCTCATGCATCTCCACACTCACGTGCACGTGTGTGGCTAAGAGAACATTAGGTGTCCTGCTCGACCTTCCTAATTCTTATTCTGTCACTCTCTTATTCCTTTGTAGCCAGGTTTCTCACTGAGTCTGGAGCCAGCCAGGCAGCCAGCAAAGCCCCATGGATCTTCGTATCTCAGCCTCCCTGTAGTATGTGTGGTTACAGGTACGTGGTCAGCCCAGCTTCTTAAATGAATGGTGGAGTCCCAGCACAAGTCTTAATGCTTACACAGCACGGATTCTTGCCCACTGAGTCATTTCCTCAGCCCCCATTTTATTTAAATTTATCTTTGCCAGTCCCAGGTGGATAGTAGACACTGGAAGAGACAGTGCAGAAATAGCGTTAGGGAGACAATTAGAGACTGAACAGCAATGGGAAAGACATTGAATTTATTCACTGGCAGGGAGCCACATCACTCAGAGTCTACACACAAATTGAAAATGGGAAAAGGAGTGGGCTGTGGTGGCACACACCTTCGGTTTCAGCACTTGCAGGATAGAGGCAAACAGTTCTCTGTGATCCAGGCCAGCCAAGGCTATATGGTGAGACCTTGTCCCAAAACCACCCCCCCCCACCCCCCCCCCCCAAAAAAAAGGGGAAAAAACAGGAAGCACAGAAAAAAGAAAATATGCTAAAGCAGACCCAATTCTGAGTCAGGGCTCCAGGTGGCTTTGCAGCTGTTCCTGACCTTTGGGTTTGGCTCCAGCAGTGCTGGGATGATGAACAGCCTGTGCCTCCCAGATCTAGCTGCCAGTTTGCCTGCAAGTGCCCACAGCAGAGCCAGGAGTTACGCTTTTTTTTCCTTGCCCCACTGTGTTCCTACTACATTCCTACCCTCCCGTGTAGTAGCTCAGGACCTTGATGGGTTATGTTTTTGTTCTTTGATTCAGTGTCTTCCA
Source organism: Psammomys obesus (assembly GCF_907164565.1). Taxonomy (NCBI): domain Eukaryota; kingdom Metazoa; phylum Chordata; class Mammalia; order Rodentia; family Muridae; genus Psammomys; species Psammomys obesus. The sequence continues at coordinate 1,773,251 of NW_026596234.1, read as the reverse complement.
CTGTAAAATGGGATTGATGAAAGAATTTGCTTCATGGAATTTTTATGTAGACAGAATGAGTTAATTCCAGGAAACCACTTTAACAGGAACAGAATTCTACAAGTTGTACAGTAGGGCTGGAACAGCTGGCTGCCACTTGCTTTGTTTGGTTTGACTGGTTTGTTGGTTTTTGAGGCAGTGTCTCTGGTATCTCTGGTTGGCCTGACACTGTGTTGCTGAGACTAGTCTTGAACTGCCTGCACGTCTCCATTGCTAGGGGGGTGGGGGGGATGGTTTTGGGACAAGGTCTCACCATATAGCCTTGGCTGGCCTGGATCACAGAGAACTGTTTGCCTCTATCCTGCAGTGCTGAAACCAAAGCTATGGAGATTCGCCACACCAACAGACCTGGCTGCTTTGTTTATGTAGATACCCTTAGTCTGTAGTCTAGAACATGGAAATCTTTACATAGCTGAGACTGGCCTCAAAATCAAGGAACGCCTTCTTCCCTCAGCTTCCACATGCCAGGATTACAGGCATAAGCTACCACATCTGGCTCATGTGATATTAATTTATCTTCAGGTGGGCTGGAGTGGTGATACAGTGGTCAGGCACACGTGTTACACTTGCAGAGGACCCAGATTCAGTTCCCAAAACGGCAATGTAAAACTCCAGCTCCAGGGAATCTGATGCCCACCTCTGGCCTACGGGGGCCCTGGGTGTTCGTGTGGTACACATACACGCATGTGAGCAAAACACTCGTAAAATAATTTTAAATTTTTAAAAATTTATTTGCATTGCTGTTTTGCCTGCATGTGTGTCAGATTCCCTGGAACTGGAGTTGCAGACAGTTGTGAGCTGCTATGGTGGGTGCTGGGAATTGAACTCAGGTCCTCTGGAAGAGCAGCCAGTGCTCTTAACTGCTGAGCCATCTCTCTAGCCCCTCATAAAATACTTCTCTTAAATGTATTTTTAATTTACCTTCAAGTGCTTTTCATATTTGGCACTGGATAAAGAGGATTGCCCCCCTCTTTTCTTTTCTTTTGTTCTTTTTGTTTTGAGACAGGGTTTCTCTGTGCAGCCCTGGCTGTCCTGGAACTCTCTCTGTGGACCAGGATAGCCTTAAACTCAGGTATATCTGTCTGCTTCTGCCTCCCAAGTGCTGGGACTGAAGGTGTGCACCACCATGACTAGCAAAGGGATTGCTTTGTAGCTTTAATTTCTAGTTGTTTGCAGCTGGCATATAAGAATACTTGATATTCTAAACCCTGTATGTTGTTTTATGAATTTCCCTGTTTTGTTTTGTTGTTTTGTGTGTGTGTGTGGTCAGTCTTCTCCCCTGCAAGCACTAGCACTTTAACTTCTCCTCTTAAAGAAAAAAAAAAAAACTTTTTTTTTTTTTTTAATTTTTATATGTATGTTTGTCTGTCTGCCTGTGGGTGTATATGCAAAGAGCAGATTTGTGTGGAGCTTAGTACAAGGTGTTTGAGTTCCTGGACCTGGAGCTACAAATGGTTAAGCTGCCTGATTCAATTGGGTCCTCTGCAAGAGCAGTGCACATTCATGATTGCTCAGCCATCTCTAGCCCCACAGCTTCCTCTTTTTTTTTTTAAAGCATGCTCATGGGCATTTCTGCCTTCCCTAGGTCTCAGAGATACCACTCATGCTTTCCTGTATAAAGTGTGGCATCAGCTTAGGTCTGGCCACTTGCCCTGTGCCAAGTGACATTCCTTTTCTATCCTGTTTGCTGAAGCATTGGTTTCCATACTGGGTGTCAAGAAGGTCCCAACCATGTGCCATAGCACACCAGCCAGGATCCAGCTGCAGAGGCACCTTTGTGCTCCCATAGCAGACCCTGCTAGTTACTAGTCCAGGTCCTCAGAGCAGCATGTTGTCCTGGGGGTACTGGCCTTTGATTTTGCTTCATGTGAAAGCTAGGTTTTGGTCTAGAACCACACCAACCTTGTAAAGTTGATTGGATAGTGATCTCGTATATCTAAGTTTGGAGTTGTTTCTTGATAGCATTTACCAGGAATGTACTACCAAGTCTCAAGTTTGGGAGTATCGTTTTCTAGAAAATATGATTTCTTGAGCAGATGTAAGGCTGTTTGTTCGAATCTTTAAAGATATGTCCTTTTAGTTGCCAGGTGGTGGTGGTGCACACCTTTAGTCCTACAAAAACCTGCAGTCTTTAAAAAAAAAAAAAAAAAAAAAACCTATCTCACAAAATAATTTTTTAAAAAAGAAAAGATATGTCCATTTCACACAAGCTATTGAGTTTCAGAGTATCACATGTGAAGAATATAGGAATTCCTTTGTCCTTTCTCTGTAACTCTAGTTGTTCCAAAGTAATTTACTTTAAAAAGAATACTTTCATAGGAGGGCTGGGTTTGTAGCTCAGTGGTAGGCTATTTTCCTTGAGTACATGGGCCCTGGTCCAGTCCCTGACATTGGGAGAAATTAAAACAAAAACAAAAAAAATTTTCAGAGGGCTCAGTGGTTAAAAGTATGGCTGTTCTTAAAAGACTAGGATTCTGCTGGGCATGGTGGTATACCCCATTAATCCTAGCACTCTGGTAGAGGTACAGAGGTAGGCAGATCTGTGTGAGTTCGAGGCCAGCATGGTCTACAAAGTGAGTCCAGGCTGTTACACAGAGAAACCTCAACTCAAAACAAAGACTAGGGTTTCATTCCCAGGACCCACCTAGCAGCTCACAACTGTCTGTAATTCCAGTTTCAAGGGATCTGATATCCATTTCTGCATCCACAGGAACTGGTGTACATGTACATACACATACAGGTAAGCAAAACACCCATACTTCTAGAACAAAATAAAGTAATAAATTTTTAAGTAATTCATTTTTTAAAATTAAAAAATAAAAAAGCTTTAATAAGAGAGATAATGCCAGGCGTGGTGGTGTACACCTCTAATCCCAGCACTTGGGAGGCAGACGCAGGCGGATTTCTGTGAATTCAAGGCCAGCCTGGTTTGTGAGTCCAGGACAACTAGGGCTATACGGAGAAACCCTGACGAAAGCAGGGGGTGGGGATAGGAGGAGGAGGGTGTCCACATGGAGTGGTGGCCCAGCATGAGGAGAGGAGGGGAAGGGCCGTGAGGCTGGGCTTGTTACTGGACACGTAAAGAAAAACTATAAGGAGAAAGGAAGCTACCAAGACAGAAAGAACATCTAAGTGACACTAGAATAGACTACAGGACTGGATGTGTCTGTGTCTCTTAGGTTTCTGTTGCTGTGAAGAAGCACCATGGCCACAGCAACTCTTAAAAAAGAAAACATTTAATTGGGACTGGCTTACAGTTTAGAGGTTTAGTCCAGTATTGGCACGGTGGAAAGCATGGTGGCATGCAGGCAGACATGGTACTATAGAGGTAGCTGGGAGTTCTGTGTCTGGATCTACAGGCAGCAGAAAAAGTGGATGAACCACTGGGCCTGGCTCGTGCTTCTGAAACCTCACAGCCCACCCACCAGGGACACACTTCCTCCAAGAAGGCTACACCTCCTCATAGTGCTACTCCCTGAGTCTGTGGGGCCATTTTCATTCAAAGCACCACACTATGTGAACTTTTAATTTCCCACAGTACTGTGTTGTGTGTGTGTGCATGAGGGTATGTTTGCAGGCAGACAGGTGCAGGTATACACCTGACTAAAGGTGTAAAAATGGAACGTGGGGGGAGGAGGGGGGAGCAAGGGTGTCTGTGCATTCCCAGCTGTATCCATCAAAGGTCTGGAGACAGCAGTGTCACACAGCATCTAGATAAGGGTCTGATGGTTTCTAGAGGTGAGGCTGTCTGCAGGGCTGTGCTAGTGGAAGACTTGGCTAGGGTCATTGTTCTGAGACGCACAGCACAAGCCAGGAGGACCTGAAACTCCAGGCTAGACTTCTGCTGGCCACACTACAATCATTTGGAGTCTCAAACTGAGTACTGCCAATAGCTTATGCACTGACCTAGGAAGAATGTGCATAAAATAATAAACTGGTGGTGTATGGAGGAGCAGGATTTAAGGTGCCTTCCTAGGTCCTTATGAAGTAGCCAGGCAGAAAGGCCGGCACCCAGGAGTGTTCTTCCTTGTGGAGGCAGAGTATGGCCCAGTTCTCCCATAGCCTAAGGTTTTGTGGATGTGCTCTCATAGGGGCATACCTTTATGTCCCTAGCTGCCTCCGTGTGCTGCAGACTATGTGGTGGAAGTTCAGGCTTCAGTGCTGGCTGTTCTTTGTGGAAACCAGTCCCCACCCTGAGGCTGCAGGAGCGCACGTCACCTCATTAGAGCAGAGGCCACTCTGGCTCGGTGGCTTTGGGTCAGATGCCCCATCACTCTCATCTCTCAGGAAATTAGAAGGATGGGAGCTGTGTGGAGCTGTGTGAGGAACAGAGGACTGAGACCACACAGATACTGCTCATTGTGTTCACAGTAGGACAGAAGCTGTGGTGCACCCATGTGGGTTGGCCTGTCCTTGCCCGGCCTTTTCACTTTCAGGTGAGGAGACTGAGGCAGCAGTTGCAAAGGTGACCTTTGGGTGTGTGGGTGCCATTGTTTGGTATTCTTGTGTTCCAGTTTAATAGGTTTAAGCTGCCCAAGAGCACACTCTTCAGTAACAATTTAGCAAATGAGTGTTTTTTTACTTTGGAGTTCTGACTTGAGGTTTAAATTCCCTTTTAATAATCTCACCAAGCAGGTACCTTGTATTCTCCAGGGAGATTCAGTCACCATTGCAAGAGACTTAATTATCTAAATCCTGTGTGCACAGATGCTGTCCTGAACGAGGATATGCTGGTGGACACTAGAAGCTCCATGCACTCTGGGGTCCAACAGATCAGTTCTTCGGTCTACTTGTTTTCTCTGACACCATTCCGGATTCTGCTGTGTGCCAGGCGCTGCTCTAGCTATAGTCTGAAGTTCATGTTTAACACAAGTGTCTTACTGGATCCTTCTGATGTTTTTGTTAGGGCCGTGATACCTACCATGCTTCTGGCAAGGTCTTCCACTGTGTTGGAGGGTGTTTCAAAGTGGGCTTCATCCACATGGGCTGGCCTCAAGCCCAGCCAGCTCCTTCCACTGCATGCATCATCTAGATTGCTCTCCTTGGGCTTTGTAAGCCATGCTAAGCACCGGGAGGCCCCTGGAAAGAAGCTACTGTCAGAGAAAAAACTGGTAAGTGTCAGCCCAGGGAGGACACCTTTGAGTTTCTTCCCTCCCCTTCCCTCTCTCTCCCTCCCTCTCACCGTCTTTCTTTCTGTGTGTGGGGAGATGGAGGGTACTCATGGAGGTCGGTGTAAAGGGTCGGATCCCTTGGAGTTACAGACAGTTGTGTACTGCCTGATGTAGATGCTGTGACCCAAGCCTGGGTTTTCTGTCAGAGCAGCAAGAACTGTTTAACTGCTGGGCCATCTTTCCAGCACCAGCCTCTGCATTCTTTATCCACCACGGCTTGCCCTGACTGCTATGGAGGAATGAATGGAGCTCTGGAAGAGGGGCCTGTGGACCAAAGGCTTGTCAGCAACACATCAGCCCAGGTGGAGCTACGGCCAGATTGGGTTGATTCATTGGGGTATTGGGATAGAACCCAGGGCTTTTTGCCACCACTGAAGTACTCTACCACTGAAATAAATCCCAGCCCTAAAACTTTATTTAACTTTTTTGAAGCAGGAGCTAATGTCATCCAGGTACCCTTTAAATTCCTGATCCTCCTGTTTCCACCTTCCTTGTGGAAAGATTACAGGCATGCACTACCATGCCCAGTTCTCCTAACAGTACTTTTACGAGCATTTCCTTTATTATTTGCAGTTAGCTGTTTTTTAATTCGTGTTCTGTTTTGAACCTGAGGACTGGGTATATCTGTAGTTTTAAGTTCTTTAAGGCTTATGATGAACAAGATGTTATTGGTTGGTTTGTTGTTCATTTGTTTAATGCAGGGAGGTACGTGTGTGTGCAGGTACCTTTGTAAGTACGTATATGAAGACCAGAGGACAGTCTGTGTGTCACCCTTAGGACCTGAGACAGGGCTTCTCATGCTGGCCTACGTCTCACCAGCCGTAGTAGCTAGGCTGTCCAGTGAGCCACCCCTGTCCCCTGCTCTCTGCCATACAGCTCTGTGTCACATGCCACCACAGAAGGTCTTTAATGTGGGCTCCGAGGAATCAAACCCAAGCTGTTGCACGCTTGAGGCATACTTTCTCGTTCCCTAGCCCTTACAGGGAGTTTCTGTTCTGCTTGCCAGAACCTTTTATGGTCTTGTTTTGTTTTTGTTTTTTCAAGACAGAGTTCTCTGTGTAGTCCTGGCTGTTCTAGAACTCACTCTGTAGACCAGGCTAGCCTCTCACAGAGATCTGTCTGCCTCTGCCTCCAAAATGCTGGGACTAAAGGCATGCGCACCACTGCCACAGGCTATTCTTTGATAATCTTTGACTAAAGAAGTTACACATTAGGACTCACCTTGTTTCTACCTCAATGGAGGCGCTCCAGATGAGCAGCTGAGAAAAAGGCATGCTTCTTAGGGAAAAGAACTTTGGTAGCCAGGCTGAGGGACTCAGCATGGAGCTCAGGGCTCGCCCTTCCTGGCGGCTCATACTTATGCTGGGTCCTTGCGGATGGTGCCCAACCTGTGCTTTTCCCTGTGAGGTGGATTCTGTTTTGGTTGGTACAGTGCAGTTTGCATTGTTTTTTAAGTAGCAGCTTGTGGGGGTTTTTTTTTCATGGTACTGCAAGGAATCCTAGGGTTTGGGGGATTCTATATTTGTTTTGTGGTATGAGGCATCAAATCCAGCGCCTTGCAGGACTTTGCACGTTGTGAGTTAATGCTGTACTGCTGAGCTCTACACCAGGCTGGGCTTCTTTTTTTCTTAAAAACAATCCAATCCTGGGGACTAGAGTAATGGTTTAGTGGTTAAGAACACTTATTATTCTTCAAGAGGACTTGCTTTCGTTCTCAGCAGCCACAGAGTAGCTCACAACTGCCTGTAATTCCAGTTCCAGGGGATCTGGCACAGGCATTGCATACACACGGTACATACGCATTTATTCAGACACACACACATACACAAAAATAATAAAGTATTTTTAAAATCCAGTGCTGGGGATGGAAAAAGGAAAGTATAGCTGAAGTATGAGCTGATGTGTACTAATATGTGTGAGTGTTTTGCCAGTATATATATATGTGTACCGCCTGCGTGCCTGGTGCCCACAAAGGCTAGAAGAGCACTTTGGATGTCCTGGGATTGGAGTTACAGATGTTTGTAGCACAAAGGCACCCGTGGCAGCCTTTTTCTTAACTCTACTTTATTTGGGGTGGTTAGGCCTCTACTTCCTTTCCACTGAACTCCCAACCTTAAGTAGAAGAGAGAAAAGGTTCATGGGTAGATGGGACCCAGACCCCTTTACTTCTCCCGGCTATTTAGAGTCAAGGGGTTCTTTTAGGGCTCTACACCAATCTCTGTGAACCTCAGACACAGCCAGCAGTCTCCACGCTGCTGCACCCCAAGCATTTCTCGCCGTCTGTCTACTTCAAGCCACCACACTATCTCTAGTCTCTCCAAACTGCTTCACATCACACGCCAACACTGAATGCCACACTGAACACCACTCCAGAACACTCCACGGTCTCTCTCAGCCTCCTATTTATGCTCAGAGTCCTAGACCACGTCCCTCTGTGCAGCATGCGGAAGGCTGTTAACCAGCTAGCAAAGATCACACACCGCGTGAGACAATTAACAGGTGTGGACAAACTGTACCCCAACTAAAATCCCACACTTGGGATTAAAACAAAAGCATATTTATATAACATACAAAGAACCCAAAACTTGTTTTACAGAGGTTTGTAAGCCATGTGGGTGCTGGGAATCGAACCCAGGTCCTCTGCAGCAATACCAAGTGCTGTTAACTGCTGAAGCCTGTCTCTAGCCCAGTTGGTTAATTCTTATCCTTTCACTGTGTTCTGCATTAAGGGCCTAAAGAGAGCCCTCCTGAGGAGGGTCATGCCTGCTTTTCTGTATTTCACAAATAAGTCCTCAGGTAGTACCATGGAAAGTAGTCTTTCCTCATAGCTAAAGCCTGGGCATTGTCCAAGGACTCCACCTCATTCCATCCTAAGCGGCCACAGCGTTCCACTGGTAAAGACAGAGCTGGTATTTTAGCAATGCAATTTTGTTTGAAAGAAGCTGGAAGGACACTTTGTTCAGGGAACATTTCCTAAACAAGCTGTGCTCTCTAGGTTAGAATTGCTGCATTCTGTTTTGAAGCGCGCGTACCACCCCAGCCACCTGTTTTGTCTGAAGTGATTTACATCAGCCCTCAGGTATAGGTAAGCTGTAAGAGCTGAGTCTTACCTGTGGCTTTTGGAGAGCCCTGAGGTTAGCCTCTGGTGTTGGTAGAGAGGCATGTAGCAAGCTAATGTGTCTGAGCCTCCTGGAAGGGCTTAAGGGCTGCTAACATCCTCTGGTACCTTTTGCTCTCTGTAGAAAAGGCATTTTGTGGATCACCGGAGAGTGCTGGTCCGTGGAGGAAATGGAGGCTCTGGCATGAGCTGCTTCCACAGTGAGCCCCGCAAGGAGTTTGGAGGCCCTGATGGTGGGGATGGAGGAAATGGTGGACATATCATCCTGAAAGGCATGTGCTCTTGGAATAACTGGGGAAAAGATGATTACACCGTCTTATCTTGTCATACATTTGCATTCAAACTTGCTGTGTAGACAGCATTTTTAGAAATTATGTGAGTGTTCATCATCAGTGTACCGAGGCAAGAGACTTTGGGTGTCATTTTATTATTAATCTCAGAAATACAGATTGTTTCCCATCAGCCCATGTCACAGTGTGAGAATGTGCAGCAGAGGGACCAGGTTGTATTGAACCTGTGCTTGGCATGAATACTCAGGGAGCTGGGTGCAAGTATCTTCATAGCATAGTGAAGTTAGCTGGTTTCTTTTATTACTTTATGTGTGGAGGTCCTGTGCCTGAGTGGATATGTATGTGCCACATGTGTACCCTGCAGAGGCCATCGTATCTTCTGGAACTAGAATTGCTGACAGCTGTAAGCTGCTGTTAGTGCTAAGAATCAAACCTGGGTCCTCTAGAAGAGCAGGCATTGCCCCATCTTCTTAGGCCCTTAGGTTGTGTGTGTGTGTGATTGATGATAGTCACACTCACTTTAAGTGGTGATGCTTTCTTATTGCAAATTTGGCAAGTTTCAGGCCAACCAGAGCTACAGGGTACATAATGAAAGCCTGTCTCAAAACAAAACAACCCCCCCCCAAAAAAAAAAAAAATCTTGGCAGTAATGGTGCATGCCTCTAATCCTAGCACTTGGGAGACAGAGGCAGGCAGATTTCTGTGAGTTTGAGGCCAGCTTCATCTAAAATCAAGTTCTAGGACAGCCAGGGCTACCCAGAGAAACTCTGTCTTGAAAAAAGCCAAAAAGTAAAAAAAAAAAAAAAAAAAAAGGTCATATTCTATATTCTATGTTGGTTAGTATAACAAAGGGTGAGGGTGGCCAGCCGTATACCCAAGCCAGGGAAGAGCAAGGGTGACAGATGTATGTGAGGCCACTGTTCTCTGCTCAGCAGCTGTGTTGGCTGTGTCTTAACACAAAGGAACATGAGATTTTGTTCTCACTCTAGTTGACCAGCAAGTCAAGTCCCTGTCCTCAGTCTTGTCCCAGTATCAGGGTTTCAGTGGAGAAGATGGTGGCAGTAAAAACTGCTTTGGACGAGGTGGTGCCACCCTCTACATAAAGGTAAGCTGCAGAGCTGGAGTGGGCACTGTTCCCTCAGGTCCTAGTCACTGAGTTCGGGAGTAACTAAAGGCACTTGGCTGGACACAGAAGTGGATAGTGGTCTGTCTTAAGAGTCATATTCCCATACAAATGCCTTTGCACTGGTATGATGCCATGTTGCTTCTGACCCAAGGGTCTAGAGGAGTGACTCTAAAGAGGGAGCCAGGAAGATACCTTCTTCCCATGTCTAGGCGAGAGCAACACCCACACAGGGTCGCGCACTCCCGTGTTGTTTCCCTGGTGCTTGGTTGAGTCTGATACTGTGGAAATACTTCAGAAGAACCCTGTGTGCAAGTGGGTGTGTGGCGCGACAGGGTCTCACTGTGTGATCCAGGCTGTCCTTGAATTTGTAATCCCCCTGCCTCAGCCTCCCGAGTGCTGGAAGGCAAGTGTTACCATGACAGCTCACTTACACAGTATTAGGTATATAACTAGCTCCATAAAGTCTCTTCAGGACTGGGACGTTTTCTTTGTGCTGTAGCTGAAGAGAGTGATTAGCAGTGCCCCGCCCAGCCAGGTATGGTGGCACACACCTGTAATCCCAGCACTCTGGGGGAGGCAGAGGCAAGCGGATCTCTGTGAGTTCAAGGCCAGCCTGGTCTACAAAATGAGTCCAGGACAACCAGGGCTACACAGTGAAACCCTGTCTCCAAAAAAACAAACATAAAGAAATAAGTAGTGCTCCACCCCTCCTCTTACTGGCTACTTACAGAACAGAACTTGGTGGGGATAGCGGGGTGGTGGTGGTGGTGGTGGAGAGAGAGGGGGGCTGGGGTGGCAGTGGTGGTGGTGGTGGTGAGGGATGGGGGACTGGGGTGGCAGTGGTGATGGTGGTGGTTCTTTTCAGGTCCCTATGGGTACCTTGGTGAAAGAAGGAGGTGAGATCGTGGCTGACCTGTCTCACCCAGGAGACGAGTATCTCGCTGCACTGGGAGGTACAGGAGGAAAAGGCAATCGTTTTTTTCTGGCCAATGACAACCGTGCCCCTGTAACTTGCACTCCTGGACAACCAGGTCAGGAGCGGGTTCTCCACCTGGAGCTCAAGACAATGGCCCATGCTGGGATGGTAGGTCCCTGAAGTGGAGGGTCCCTGATGGTAGGGCATGCTGCTGTCCAGGAAAGGATGCTAACTTCTATTTGATTCCCCATGTGTATGCTGTTGGTGGCATTTGTCCCTCCATGAGGTCATATAGTACTTTTGCTTTTTTTTTTTCTAGGTTGGTTTTCCCAATGCTGGGAAATCCTCTCTTCTTCGAGCCATTTCAAATGCAAAACCTGCTGTAGCTTCCTATCCCTTCACCACCTTGAACCCACACGTGGGGATTGTTCACTATGAAGGCCACCAACAGGTAGCAGGTAGAACCTCCAAAACCCTGCCAGAGGATGGGTTTAAATGGCCCTGTGATTCAGGAGAGCAATTATGTAACCTCTGAGTTTAGCTTCCCACTTAATATGAGACATTGTTTTCCCTGATTGAAACAATGTTAATGAGTCTGTTCTCTGTCAAAATCATCCCTCCCCTCCCAGCCAAGAAATCTGATCTCTTCAGTTGGGAATTGTAATCTTGAGTTTGGAGCCTGAGGAGAGGGCTGCCTCTTGCCTTCCTCATTTTCTCCTGTGGAACTGAACGGCATCAGTCATGCAGACAGCATGTGGTTTTAAAAGCCTTTCCTGTACCATTTTAAGAGGAAAACTTTTTTCCAGAAGATAATGTACCCATTAAAAATAGCAAGCCTGCTGGTAAGGTTATTCGTACAGCACTTTATATCTGCAAAGTGCACGATAGTGATTTGTATCCATAATCAAATTATCCATAGAATGCAGGGAGCCATCTCCCTTTTTTGAACCATGTTTGAAGCCTGGGAGACAAGAATGTGTTAAATCTTCCTCATTAGATTGATCCACCGTGCCTGTCACCCAAATATTTCAGAGCATTTTGCAGACCTGAGGGCTGAGGTGCCTCAGTGTCACTTGGCCTGCTGAGTCACCTGGGGGTGGATGAATGGCTTCAATTTCAAGTGTTCCTTGAAAGTTGTAGCACATGAGATCTGGGCCAGAAAAGGTCTCCCTAAGGGGAATCTCCTAATCCCAAGGTTGAGAGTGGCACTGGGAAGCCAGGAGCATGACCCTGGCCTAACTGTAAGCTCTTACCTCCTGCAGTGGCTGACATCCCAGGCATCATCCGAGGCGCACACCTGAACAAGGGCCTGGGGCTCAGCTTCCTCAGGCATATTGAGCGTTGCCGCTTCTTCCTGATTGTGGTAGATCTTTCCTTGCCTGAGCCATGGACTCAGGTTGATGACTTAAAATATGAACTAGAGAAGTATGAAGAAGGCCTGTCCGAGAGGTCCCATGTGATCATTGCAAATAAGATAGATCTCCCGCAGGCCAAGGCCCACCTGCCTCAGCTCCAGGCCCACCTAGGCCAGGAGGTCATCGCCTTGTCAGCACTGACTGGGGAGAACCTGGAGCAGCTGCTTCTACACCTGAAGGTGCTACACGATGCCCACATGGAAGCTGAGCTGGAGCAGGACTGCCAGCCTTTCAGATGGTAGTGGGCACAGGGCTATGTGCCCCAGGGCCAGCCAGCATGAGACAGGGATGGGCCACCAGTCACAGGAAGCAAAAGCATCCCTCTTGTAAAATGCAGGCAGCTGGAACACTGAGAAAAAGTCCTTGCAAATACATGAGAGTGTCTGTGTCTTTGTTTTCTCACCTTTTGGGGGCACTCTCCTAAAGTGCCCCCTACCCTCTGGCCTCGAGTGATGGAATATTCTGTGCCACCTGGTACCCAAATTGCTCTCTGTGCTTGGTGTGCCTGTCACCCTTGCTGACTGGATGCTGGGGTTGACTCATTTGTGCTAATTAACACCTCATTAGTAGGAGGACAGTGCTGCTGGCTGAAGGTAGCAAACACTGCTGCCAGGCGGCCTGGGCAAATGCAGCAGAGCGGCAGAACCATGGCTGGGCTTCTCACGCATGGCAGCATTTGTGGCAGAGCAGCTCTTGGTTTCCTTGTGGTGTTGGGTCTGCCCACAGTCCTGCAGAGCAGCGGGCCCCACACTAGCCTCTGCCAGCATGGCCGGGACGCAGGGTACAATGGCCATATGTTGTTCTCCAGTGCCAGCTGACTGAGGGAAACAGTGAGGGCCAGCTCCTTCCCTGATGTTCCCAGAACGCTGTTCTGAGCTCTGTGGGGGCCGAACACCAAGGCAGCCTTTGCTTCACGACTGAGTGCACCCAATATCCGACCCAGGCACGCAGCCTCTGACTGTGCATCAAGGATGCGCCAGCAAGTTGTCAACCAAAGGAAATGTGAACCTTAAATTGCTGGCATTGTTCCTGATAGGTGGCCTCAGCTTAGCAGGATATAGAAAAGAATGGCAGGCAACCTGTCTCTGGTGACAAGGACTGCAACCACTCTGCCCTGCCCTGACCAAAGGCTCAGCTCACCAAGACTTACCTGAAGAGTCAGGAGTTAGCACCAGCCTTTTCTTCTCACCAAGCGGACCGATTTGCTCCTCTAGGCATTGCACGCTAGAAAGTGACCCCAGCTGGTTCCAGGCTGGGGAGCATGTCTCCAGGGAAGCTGATGCCCTAGTGTGGCCCTGACGGCCCTGAGAAGTACAGTGAAAACATAGATGGAAACGAGAGGCCTCATCTTTTGGAGAGACCCCTGCCCTGGGGTGAGGTCAGTCATGCTTCTGGCACTCGGGCGAGTCCCTCTGCATTGGGGTGGGGCTGCTGAAACAGCAAGCCTGCCCTCAGCTCTCAGGAGCAATTCCGTTTTGATCTGCAGCTGGAACATGGGGTCCTTTTCCCAGAAGCTTTATTCTAATGTCTTATAATTTCAAAGGTCCTAGCGTTCTGGAGGCCAGGGCGGGTCTCATGTCTGTGGCTTTCTCTTTCAGGCCACTGCAAAGGGTTTTGTAGTCAGGCCAGGTCTGAGAGCATTAATTATCCACCACTGGCTTTCATCTTTGTGGCCACTGCTCTGCAGACCTCAAAATGCCTCCCTGGGGCCTGGAGACCTGGGGGTGGGCAGACTCCTCAGAGCTGCTATATGTCCTGGGAACCACCACCAGACCTTAGCCGGGACTCAGTCACACAGGCTGCCGAGATCCTGGCTAATACCAGAAAGCCATCCCCAGGACCACGCTGCAGCTGCAGAGTGTCATTGTCCTGGGACCACCCCAGGAGGGATGTGTTTCTGAAACTGGTTTCCTCCTCAGCTGGTGTTCTTGGAGAAAGAAAAACCTGACTTGGTCTCCCCTCAAAGGCACTGGGATGAATGCAGCTCATAAGGAAGCTCATTTAAAGTCACATGATTGCTGCACACACATTGTACACTCATACATGTAGGGGAAACACCTCTACAGAAGAGTGCCAGCTCAGCTGCTAAGAGCACTAGCTGCCTATTGAAAGGACCTGGGTTCAGTTCCCAGCACCCACATGGCAACTGATAGCAGTCTGTAATTCCAGTTTCAGGAGATAAAAGAAAAAACGTTTTGCTAATATAGGTTGGGGTATGCCATGGTGGCAAAGAACTTGGCATAACAAGTCTGAGCTCCATCAGCACTGCAAACATATGCAGCAATCAGGAGTGGTGCACACTTGTAATTGCAGTATTTGAAAGGTGAAGGCAAGTGGATCAGAAGTTCAAAGGTCTTTGAACTTAATTACAGATGCAGTTTGAAGCCAGGCTGAGCTATATAAGATCCCATCTCAAATTTTGAAAGGAAAAGAAAAAAAGAATGATAGTGTGCCACCACATGTGTGTAAGGCTTCCAAGGTGGTGAAACCATCACATTACCTGTTTCCTTATAATTCCATTCCAGGAAGAAACCCTGTCCACAATGGCAATCTCCTCTCCCCTGCTTGCTTAAACTCAAGTCTACCTTCTGTTCCTCTAGACCTACCTCCTCTGGACTTGATACAAGTAGGAGCCCATAATAGCCAGTCACCTGTGCAGCAGCAGCCTCCCCCACCCCCACCCCCACCCCCTTTGGCATGTGTGTATGTGGAAGGGTTGAGACAGGGTTTCTCTGTAGCCCTGACTGGCCTGGGATTCACTTTGTAGACCAGACTGATCTCGAACTCGAGATCCATCTGCCTCTGCCTCCCAAGTACTGGGACTAAAGGTGTGCGCCACAACTGGCTGTGCAGCAGCAGCTTGGTAGGTGCCTGTTTCTGAGATAGCTACTGCTGCCTTGAGTCACAGAAGGGCCACAGGCACCAGGGGCTCCAGTGAAGGGCCTGTGGTAATAGGCTGTTCCCCAGCAACTTCAGTTGGTCTGAGCCCCACAGAGCACCTAGTGAGTGCATGTGGGTGTAGGGTGAATAAGAGTGACAGGTCCCAGGTGTATGGCTTCTTCACTTGAAAGATACCAGCCCTGCCCTGCCTTAAGCTGGACACCATGCTTCTCTCCTGGCCATTTCCTAAGAGCTATTTGGGCTTCTGATGACCATTTGATTGCTGACCCCTTCCCACAGTAGTCCAGAGTCTAGACATAGAGAGCATTGGAGGAGCTGCTTTGCCATGGCAGGCTGAGCTGTCTGGAGCACACATCTGCCCTGTGTTCTCCCCCATTCTCTCCTGTTTCTGGATTTTTCCCATCTTCCAACATCTGTCACCACTGACTAGTGACATTTCTCAGACAGCACAGCAAACCAGCTTCCCTCTGTTCCTGGGTGCTCTTTCCTGGCACATTTGCATGTGTGGTCTAGCCTGCCCTTGCTGAGGCTCGACAATCTGTCTCCTGTTGACAATCATCTAACAGTGATTGCATATGGGCATGTGCTGCAGCCTGATCACAGGCCTTTCTGGAAGCAGGTCTGAGGCTGGAGCCCAAGGTTTGGAGTACAGAGCCCTCCCCTCAAGTTTCCCAGCTTGGGCCTGCTCCCCACTGAGGCCTACCACTGTTGCTCCACAGCATCTACTTGCTCCAGGGGCCTTGCCTCAGCTCCTGTAGAGCTTCAGGAACACACAGGAAAAGGATCCCTGCTATCCACTTGTCCTCACAGCCACTGCTAGGTACCTCTCCCGCTTACCCTTCTCTCTTTCCTGTTTTTAATTGAACTAGAAGCAAGAAGGCACTTGTCTTTACCCAGGAACAGAAAATGCCTAGGCAAACTAAGGGATGGGTGCTTCAGGCTTGCCAACCAATTAGAACCTCATAGGTGTCCCTCCATGGTGATGTGAGTCACAGGCACCCGGATGGCAGGTGACACGGAACCTTGGCTGCCGCTGGTAAGTATAGCTTGACTCCCATGCTTCCTGTTCAGGTGCTCTGTATCTGCCCTGACCAACAAGGAGGTACTGACTGGGCCTTCAAGGGCCTTGTAGCTCACTGTCTGCAATCTCAACTACCACAGTGCCCAGCATATAGCCCATCCTGGGCCTCTGTTGGAGAAGCACAACAGAGACAGAGACCCAAGAGTAGTATGGGGCAGAGGCAAGCTATCTACACATAAAATAAGACCAGAAATCTGTGGTCCGGGTGGCACAGGACTTTGCTCCTTCAGATTCTGGAAAGGGCCATTTCAGAGTTGGCCCAGCTGGCCTTGGCTTGTGCCTGCATAATTCTAATCCCTGCTTCCATCTTGATCAGTCATCTGCCTCCATGCCCTTCTATCTTCCTCTCCCCTCTCCCTCCTTTGTGGACAGGGTCTTACTATGTAGCCCACACTAGCCCAAATGCATAATCCTCCTGCCTTAGCCTCCCAAGTACTGGTATTACTGGTATGGAGACCACACCCAATATTTGCTTTTTAATGATACCACTCATTGAACTTAGGGCCCAGTCTAAATCCACTGGAACTAGAAGAGCAGCCTGGGTGGTCAGGGCTAGGCAGCAGGAGAGGTCCTCAGAGTCTACATGTGTGAAAAGCAACTTAGAACTTCATGTTTGACCAGTATTAGGCAGCAGGGAGAAAATGAAAGCCTTACTGAGAGCCAGGCATAGAGAAACAAAACTATGATCCCAGCAATTAGGAGGTTGAGGCAAGAAGATTAATCCTGGACTACGTATCAACCCTATCTAGAAACAAAACACGTTCCTAAGCTGGAGAGTCACAGCTGCACAGTGTGATGCACTTGATGCCGTGATGATGGGGGGTTTTGTGTTGATGCTGCACTACAGTGCAAGCGGAGGCAAGCACACGAGACCTGCACCTCTATGAAATGGAATGGGTGTTAAATGCTGAAGCAGATTGATGTCAGTCTCCTAGCTTGACCCTGCACCTGCTGACCTTTTGTCTGAGGCTCTACTGGGAAGCAGGTAAAAGGCACATGGAGCCCTGTGCATATCACTGCATAGATCTGCAAAAACCTCTAAAGGAACAGAATTTAGTGAGGAGCTCTAGAAGAAGGCCCAGCTGCAGTCCTCACCTGGTCTTCAGCTCTCCTAAGAGCTGTGATGAGCCTGGGAGAGAGCCCAGGGGTAAAAGCTGCTTGCAGGGCTGGAGAGATGGCTCAGAGGTTAAGAGCTCTTTCAGAGGTCTGGAATTCAATTCCCAGCAACCACATGGTGGCTCACAACCATCTATAATGAGATCTGGTGCCCTCTTCTGACCTGCAGGTGTATATGCAGATAGAACATTGTATAACATTGTATACATAATAAATAAATCTTAAAAAAAAAAAAAAAAAAAAAAGCTGCTTGCAACCAGCTGCCTTCCCTGGTGTCTGATGGGACCCTCTAAGACACATGCCCATGTTGCCACTCCTGAGTAGGGAGCCTCATTTGAGCAAGCCATGGAGGCCATAGAGGAGCAGCTGGAACTCACAGTAGACTGAGGAAGATCTTGATCCTAGGTTATGGAACTGTAGAAAGTCTGTTGTTGTTGTGTCTTCTTTTTATGATTTGAGACACTGGGGGGGAGGCATCTGAGGTTATACTTCACCCCATTCTTCCTTTCTGTCTGCTTCCTGGCCACTATAAATGACATTCCATGATGGTGTCTGCCAAGCTATAAGGTAGAGTGACTCCACACTAAGCCCTTGAAACTGAAACAGCTCAGTCCTTCCCTTTGGTGGCTTTTGTCAGGTGTTCTCTCATATTGACACCAATGTAACAAGTACAAAAAACTGATACCAGAAAAGTGTGGTCATTACCATGACTATGCCCCGCCCTTAAGCCTTTGGAGCAACTAGTTTTTAGGAAGAATTTGGATGTTTGGAAATGTGGCCTAGAGAAACCCAAGATGCTGTAAGATGGGCTTGTTTCATTTTGTTGAGACATCATTGTCTCTCTGCTGGCTTTATGTTGCAGCAATCCTCCTGCCTCCTCCTCCCAAGTCCTGGCATTAAAAGAGTGGACCACTGGGTTAGTAATCTCAGTTTGTTTGTTTATCTGCTACCTGGTCTCACTATGTAGCCATGGAACTTGCTATGTAGACCAGGCTAGCATCAGGTTTACAGAGATTGTAGTTATGCAGCAATGTACCCGGCTCTGCGAGTTCACCCTCCATTGGGCCGTTCTGGTGGGAGTTGGTACACACACAAGGGTGGGATAGGCAGAAAAGACTAGACTGATGATGTTTCGGGGACAGAGGAAGATTGGAGGGTCTGCATAAGGCATCGTTCATATATTCACCTGTATTTTTTGTGCCCTGAGACTTTATGTGAGGGTGAATTTAAAAATAAAGAACTAGTTCATCCTCTCAGCCCTGAAGGCAGCTCAGCATTCGGGGTTGTGACATGTATATTGCTGGCTGCTCTTAGCGATGTTTACAGTGAGAGTTTGGGGCTGGGCACGGTGATCTCAGCATTTGGGAGGTTGAGGCAGAGGGTTTGTCATAAGTTTGAGATAAGCCTGGGCTACAGAGGGAATCCATGTGTAAAAAAAAGAAAAGAACCCACAACAAGAAATGTCCTACAAGAAGGCAGTAAGTAAAGCTGTGAAGGTGAAGCCTAAACTACAGCAGAGACTCCAGGATTTCAGAGATAGCAGAAATATGGACTATCTGCTGAGGAAAGCCAGTGGCAATGAGTTGGACCAGCCCAAGATGTAGGCTATGTGGGCTGCAAACAGAGCCCAAGCAGAGCTTCCCAAGTCCACTGTAGCTCATGACAAAGGCTCCACATGCTCCAGGTGCCAGGCAAGCAGTGAGATTTCATGTCTGCGTTTAGGTCTTGTTTTATGCTCTTTGCTTTCTTTCTTTTTAACTATTTATTTACTTATTTATATTTTTGAGACAGGTGGCTCATGCTGGCCTGAAACTCTGTAGCCCAGGCTAGCCTCAAATCTGCCTTCTGCTGTAGATCCCTAAACACTAGAATATAAGCATAAGCCATATCCCATATAGGCATAAGGCTCCCATTCTTCATGTTGTTTTGATCTGTGACAGAGTCTCAAGTGTAGTCAAAAATGACCCTGAGGTTCTGCACCTCCTGCCTCCACCTCCCAAGTGGCCATGCTAAGTAGGGTGCTGTGGCCCCACCGAGCTAAACGTGAGGAAGGGTGGGTTCTGTGGGGAGGGATTCAGCTCCCGAGCTTTTATCAGGCTGGGCTCAAGAGAGGTACAAGAAAGAGGCCCTAGATGCTAAACAGATTGAGACGTAATCACAGAAAGAGCCAGCTGCAGCTCAGCCTTTTACCAGCTGTGTGATGTTAAGCTGCCTAACCTCCCTGTTCCTCAGCTTCAGCGTCTGTAAAGCAGGAGTAATAGAAGCCGCTGTGTTTGAGAACTAGAGTTTAAGGGCTCAGAGTATGGCCTGGGGACAGTGTAACTGCCCAAACTTGTCCTTGGTGTCATTATGGTCTGAGCACAGTCCTTAGGCTGGTACCATAGTGACCCTTCCCAGGCAAGGTACAGGGAGTGTTCTGCCCAGTCCTCAGTCTCTTCCCTAGACTCTGTGCAGCCAAAACCTCTTCTAGGGTTCCTGGTGTACCCACCCCAGTTGTGTCATCCATGTGCCAGACTTCAGAATTGAGATGTCACTCTGTCCTCATAGGTCCCTAAGGAAGGAAAGGGCTCTTTGGTCCTGGGGCCGAAGGACCTGCTGGGGTCCACAGCGAAGAAACAGTCAGTCTGGACTGGACTCTCCATCCTGCCACTCCTGATCTTGTGCTTGCCCCACTGTGGAGTGGGGGCAGAGAGAAGCAGCTGGAAGGTACAGGCAGTGGACCTTTCCCTAGCCAGCACCTACCCCCTGAGGTCTGCCTTCCTGCAGGGAGGTGGGATCCCCCACATGTAATGCCAGGTTAGCACTTCACTACCTGCTGGCAGCAGGTGTGGGCACTGTCAACAGTGGAGCAATTGTGGTAATGACATGAGGCCTGCAGTGGCCCAAGTGGCACTTCCTGCTGGTGTGTATGTGGTGGGGGTTGTGGGGAAGGAGCCCTGCCAGGCGGCATTGAAATGATGCTGGCACCTGGCTGCCTCAAGCCCAGATGCTGAGCCTAAGCTGCAGAGATGCAGAATTTAGGAACCCACAATACCCCACCCCCACCTGACTGCTCATGCAAGCTGCCAGGAGGGAGACAGAGGACTGGATATTCCCTTGAGATGCCTGGGTTTTACTCTTAGTCTCAGCACAGACCAGCTGGGGAGGCTGAGGCAGCCCTTGGCCTCCAAGTCTCAGTATCCCTTTGAAGCACACTTTTGACACTTGGGCCACTGACCCTCGACCCCACAGCACTGACTCAGCAGCAGCTCAGGAAGGCAGGGGCTGCCCTCCTGACTCCTTGTCTCAGCACAGTGGAGAAGGGCATACAGTGCCCAAGAAACAAATGTTGTCTTTCCTTCTTTCTTTCCATTTATTTGTTTGTTTGTTTATGTGGGAATGTTTCGAGACAGGGTTTCTCTGTGTAACCTTGGCTGTCCTGGAACTCACTCTGTAAACCAGATGAACTCAGAAATTTGCCTGCCTTTGCCTCTAGGATTAAAACAAGTGTTTTGAAGGCTGGAGGGGTAACTCAGCTGGTGAGTGCTTGCTTGGTATGCTTAAGGCTCTGGGCTCCATTCCCGGTGCTACATAAATCCAGGCATGGTGTCTCAGGCGTAGATTCTTATCACCAGGAGGTAGAGACAGGAAGGTATGAAATTCAACTACATAATAGATTGGAAGCCAGCCTGAGCTACAGAAAACCCGATCTCAAAATCTCAATAACAAATGCTTTGTGTTAAGATCAACAGAGCCAGCCTGGTAGCACACGCCTGTGATCTCAGCACTCAGGGAGGCAGAGGCAGGCAGAGCACTGAGTTCAAGGCCAGCCTGGTCTACAAAGCGAGTCCAGGACAACCAAAGCTACACAGAGAAACCGTGTCTCAAAACACCAAAAGAAAAGATCAACAGAGCCAAGCTGGGCCATGGCAGCACACACCTTTAATCCCAGCAAAGACAGGTGGATCTTTGAGTTTGAGGCTAGCCTGGTCTACAAAGTGAATTCTAGGACAACCAGGGATACACAGAGAAACCCTGTCTTCAAAAACCAAAAACAAAAACAAAATACACACACACACACACACACACACACACACACACACACACACACCAAAGAAAGATCAACAGAGCCTTCCTCAAAGACCCTGCTTTCATTTCCATCCTGGGACAACCCCTGCCAACCACTAGGTGGTTAGGTGAATGCTTTCCTCCAGAAGGGACCAGCTCAGACACTGCTATCCCATGGTATCTAGAGCACAGTGCTGCTCAGGAAGAGAGGGATGGAGTGGAAGGGGCTTGGGTTTCATATCAGGCTTGGCTTCAGGTGCTGGCTCCTTGCCGACTACCAGTGTCTGATGTGGGGTGTCTGATGTGGGGTGAGTCTGCAGAACAGAAAGTGAGCACAGTACTGGGGATTTGCTATGAGGACATGAGATGCTAACCTTGGCTAGAACCCAGCAAGAGCACCATTAGCTGTTAGTGAAAGGTTCCTCACACCCTGGAACCTATACAGAAGCACTGGGGTAGGACAGAGAGCAGAAAGGTAGGCAGCAGCCACCTTGTACAGCAGGGCTCCCTCCAGAAGTCATGCCAGAGAGACCCCAGCCATCCCCACTCACAGCCCTGCCTCTGAGTCATTTCTCCTTTTGTGGAGGAGAGGACTGGGTTTACCTGATGGAGCCCCTAGTAGCTTAGGCTCTTCATTTAGGCTGGGAGGGTTCCCAGCTAGTATGTGTCAGGACCTCTCCCCATTGGGTATCCTCAGGTGCCAAGGGTGGAGAGATGATTTGCACTTGCAGCCAGTGTCAGCACCCAGAGGGACCCTGCTGGCTCTGAGCACTACTCTTCCAGGTGGCCCCTAGCCTGGCCATAGCCCTGATTTATAATCCAAGTGGATGTCTGTCTCTGTTGGTGGTCCCTGGTTGGTAACCGGTCCTCCTCCCAGGCCCATGGCAGCTATGACCTTGAACCGCTTCTCCCAGGGGTCTTTTATCCATCACCCCTGGCTCAGGGCCCGTATCTCCGCTGCTCTGCTGGCAACCCACCTCCCTGGCACCAGTGCACAGTAGGTGCTCAGTAAACAACAGCTGCACTGCGGGGCTCCAGCACAGCTTTGTCTCCTCCAGGCTGGGACTATGGGAGCGGCTGGAACTGCAGAAGGCCCCCTCCGCCTGTTTGTTTGCTGCAGACGCGGGCCCAATAGACTCCGTGTCTTTCTTCTCTCCTCCTCCGTCCCCACACAGTGACTCTGGGAGCGGCAGTTTCCAGAGATTGAAGGCAAAATTGCTTGAAAGCCTGTGCTTTTATCCTCCAATTTGTAGCCATTTAGTAGGGCCGGGTGGAGGGGCAGCCTGGCCGCTGGCTATGCTGGAAGTGCCCGTTGCTGGAGAGAGCAGTCCTTTGTCCTTCCCCAGATCGCTCTGGGCTTTGGGGACAGACACCCGCTGGGGAGGCCAGGCCCGGTACAGGATGAGGGAGCCAGTACCAGCCTGCTGGGGGAGCTACAAAACCTCTCAGTTCTCAGGGACAAGATGTGGTGGGGGAGTGCTGAGCAAAGAAGGTGGCATCCACTCTCACCACCAGCTGCTCAGGGTAGGACCCAGCCTGGGGCAGCGAAGCACAAGGAACAACAGTTACGAAGGAGGACCCAGAGTCCCCAGGTTTATTCCACAATCCAGTGGAAGGAGGGTCCTGAGTGATTTGAGTGAGGAAGAAGGTCCGGCTTGAGTCCAAAGGAAGAGAACTCAAGTCCAGAGAGAGAAAAGCAGAAAGGGGAAAGGTCTGCCCTTTGGGAGTTGCCAAGCACTTGGGCAAGACAAGTGCAGGCACAGCTGCAGGGAGAGCACATCAGGAGGAGGAAAGGCCTGTGCTTACTTCCCCTGGGCAGCACTGAGCTAACCATGGAGCTTTGCTCGTGTGTGGTGCCCTTGCTGCATCATGGCCCCATGGTGCCTGGCCAGGTTGGCAAGTTCCCTCCCTGCTCAGAGGAGGAAAGGTGAAGTCTCTGAAGATCAAGGCAGCGGTGAGGTGACAGCCGGGGCTAAGCTGTCCTGTTCCAGGTGGTGAGGCTAGGCCTAAGGCCGTCCACTGAGGGCAGTACCACCCACCTTCATTCAGTCTTCTTCCTCCCATCCCAGCTTTCAGCCACAGCCACTGCCAGATCTTTGCCTGGAAGGGTGACTTCATCTCTCAGCAGCCACGAGCCCAGCTCACAACCCAGGAGCCCCCTGTGGAACCACCAGCCCCCTGGCTGCCACTTTCCTAAAAGTCTCTCAAAGCATGAGGCATGGTCAGGGCCCTTCCTGGGGCCTGTGTCTTGCCAGCACATGGCTGGATTACCCATGTGTAAGGTCAAGGCTATGGTGATGAATAATTTCTGGCAAGAAACCTGAGCTCCCATCTTGGTACAGGCTGGCTACAGATATGGAATCTAAAGGCAGATGTGCGCCCTCCCAGTAGCATGTCACCCTCCTGAAAAAGCACACCAGCTGAGGCTCTGCCCCTACAGGTCCTTGAGGAGTCTTGTGACGGGGCACCGCCACCTCGGGTGGGACCTAATCCCCCAGGGACAGCCTGGCTTTTCCCCAGCTCAGCTCCTCAGAATACTAAGGCCACATTCTTGTCTCCACAGGACCTCCAACTGGAGCCCCGAACAGAACAATAGCTACTCCCACAAAGTCCCCAAAAGTCAGCACCCATAAAAAAATACACTTTATTGTGTCTTCACATTGGCAGAGGCAGCACACCAGGGCACAAAGACAGCAGATCATGCAGAGGCCTGAGGTGGGTACAAGGAGAGGACAAAGCAGTCCACCCAGGGTCACCAGACACCCCCCACACACACACACATTCTGGTTGCACAGATGGGACAGGCAGGGCAGGGCCATCGTCCCAAGCCTGGGGGTGGGGCGGGCAGAGGCAGCTGGAGCGGCTCAGCCGGAAGCCGCAGCACTGAGGGAGGAGGGCGTGGGAGCCCACACCTGCCAATCCAGCCCCGAGCTCCTCGGCAATTTTGTCTCTCTTGATTAAACATCCAAGGAACATCAAGTTCACAGACGTGTTTTCTTCTCCTCCATCTTCCTGAAAACATCCAGAATGAAAAAGCAGAGACCGGCTTCAAGGTTCCTGGGGCACTTGACACTTTGTGGGGCAAAGAGTTGAAGGGAGAGGGATAAAGGAGCCAGGCTCTGGGGTTAAGCAAGAGACAGAGGCAGCAAAGGGCACCGTCTCTAGATTGTCTGGGAGAGGGAAGGTGTTGCGTGTGTGGCGGGTGTGCGGCAGGCACGTGCACATGCAGGGCACACTGCCAGTGCTGGAGCCAGGAGCACACACCAAGGTTTGCATCAGGGAGGACACCAACCACTAAGTATGCAAAACAGGACATCACTGTGGAGGTGGAAGGTATGCCTGGGACTCCTGGATTGTTACTTCTGGGGTGAAGGAGAGTGTGGTGGCAGAGCCAGCCAGCACACTCCAGTTCCACCAGTGAGGGCCCTTGGCTGCCCCATTGTAGGGCTGATGATCTAAGAGTCTGCCATGGCATTTAGAGTGGGCCTTGGACAAGGCAGGGGCCACACATGGGGCTATCCAAGAAACAGGTACAAGGGCATGGCCACAGAAGGGTGGGGCAGCTGCTCACTTCCAGCACTGCTCCAGGGAGCCATGGGGCTGGACCTTGAGCTTCTGGGGGCAGAGGAGCTTGGTGAAGGCTCTGCGGAAACTGTAGTGGCACAGCGGGTAGAGGACAGGGTTTACAGCTGAGTTGGCCCACAGAAGCCAGAAGGACGTCTCATACCAGTAGTCGGGGATGCAGTGGCCGTGGCAAGCAGCCCGGATGATCATGAGGAGTGTGTACGGGGCCCAGCAGAGCCCAAAGATGCTCACAATGATGGCCAGCGACTTGGCCACCTTCTTGTCCCGTGACAGCCGGAAGCGCTGGGTGATGCTCTGGGAAACCATCTTCATGCGCTTCTCCAGGGATGCTGAGGACGCTGATGGCTTGGAGCCCCTTTTGAGTGAGCGCGGCCTCTCAGTGCCTCTCGAGGAGCTGCCAGAGCTGGAGGTGGGCGAGGCGGCAGCACCCCCACCACTGCCACCCCCGAGGGCAGCCTCCCCAGCCTCAACGCCGGGGCCTGCCTCACCCACCCCATACCTGTGGAGCGGCATGGCCTCCCCATGCCCTTTCGGCCAGCAGCCCCAGCAGCTGGGGGGAGCTGGAGGTGGTGAGGGCTGGGCATCAGGTGGGGGTTCTGGACCAGCCTCTCGGCCCCCATCGAGCCGGAGGCGGGTGCGCCTCTGGATGTTCAGGTAAATGCTGAGGTTGAAGAAGGTAACGCTGAGGAAGGGTGTGAAGAACTCGAGAGTGGAGGCTGTGATGAGAAAGTACCAGTTGTAGAAGAACTCAGCATAGCAGTGGCCTTCAGGGATGGAGCTGCCACCAGACAGGTACTCCCAACTCAGGATGGCAGGCCCATACAGCAGGAAGGCCAGCACCCACACCAACGCCATCTTCCGCACTGCCCGTCGTGTGTCCCCCTGCTGGGCCCGGTAGGAGACCTGTAGTGGGTTGTACAGATCAGGAGGTCAGAAACATTGGGCTAGAAGCTCAGAGAAGCTTTGGCTTCCATGTCTGCCCTAGGCAAGGTTGCATGTGCCTTCTTTCCACAAACCCTCCCCTCCCTGTGTCCTCCGCCTAACTGATGGACTGACACTCTCCCAGAGCCTCAGAGCCTCCACAACGAACCAGAACCCTCTCTCTTTACCCTCTCCGCCACCTACGAGCTCCATGGGGTCCTGCCTTTGGTTACTGCATCACTAGCACCCAGATCAGCACTGGCCACACCCAGGGGCCACACACAACTGTTTCTGATGTGAGGTTTCTTGCAAGGGCCAGAGCGATCTTCAGCGGCATGCTGTACCGAAGGGGAAGGACTTTGCCTGACTCTGCCCCAGTATTTCCTTCCTCCCACTACTGAAGCCAGGAATGCAGCAGGGAAACCTGCTGGCCCACTGCTAGAGACCCCCCAACACACACACACACACACACACACACACACACACAAGAATTAAGTATCTTGTCTCCTTTTCTAGAAGGTGAATGGCTAGAAAGGAGAGGGAGGTGGGGCCATCTCATCATTTTTTTTTTTTTCAAGAAACAGCATGTCTAACCTCCAAGTGCAACCAGTAAGCAAGGGGCACGGTGTCAGGAGGGGGCAAAAATCCTGCTGAGGAGCAGGACAGCTGAAAGAAGTGTCCTTGGCAGCCACCTTGGCAGCCGCAAGACCCACAGTCAGAGCTTGTGCTAACCGAAGGTCTAGGGCACACCTGCCACATGCCAGCTCTACACTGGGCACCCCAGTCACAAGAGTCCTTGCACCACTCTCTCGGTGGTTCAAGGGACCTAGGGAGGCTCAAGAGGGCTCCATGCAGCTCTTGGCAAGCTGACCCTCAGGATGCCCCCAACAAGACCTGAGGTGAGTGAGCCATCCAGAAAAAGAGGCGAAGAAGCGACAGCTGCAGCCCAACTCCACGTCGGTGCCAGGGTGGGCCTGGGGCTGTTTTTCAATAGCCATTTAAGAGACGCTGTGCAGCTAGGAGCTGTGGCTTGCCTTCCTGGGGCTATGTGTGTACACCTTCATCTACACTAAAGTGGGAAGGATGAAGACCCTCCCTTGGTTCCAGGGATCCTAAACCTGCCTAGGACAGAGGTTAGACACTGACACCCCTTCCTGCAAGAGTATGGATGCCCAAGCTAACCTCCTGTCTCATGCTAGTACCAGTAGCAGCCAATGGTCACTGAAAAATGGCCCAAATATCAAAAGGGGGCAAGCCCAGCAGGCATCTGCCTGCAACCCAGAAGCAGCCAAACCCAGTGCTCTTCAACACACAGAGTAAACTCCAATGCCCCCACCCCACAACTCACAGCTCGAGTGACTGACAGGAATCGGTCATAGCTGATCAGCACGATGTTGAAGACTGAGGAGGCACACAGCAAGTAGTCTACCACCAACCACAGCTTGCAGAGACCCCGACCAAAGGTCCAGCGGCCCGTCAGCACATAGGGTACATACAGTGGGATGCAGAAGGCACCTATGGGAGAGAGCTGTGGTGGGACCATGGCTCAGGGTTTGGGTCAGACTGACCACATGGAGAGAGGGCCAAGCCTGGCCCTCACAGGGTAGCCACCTTTCTTGGACCAGCAATCTTATTTACCTTCCTGTTTACCCAGTCTCCCTACAACAGAGCTGCTGCCAGCCTTCAGCCTCCACAAAACCTTCAGCCCCGCAATGTCATCTGGACCTGGAGGCACGAGGAAAGACCTCCGCATAGAAACCGCTGGACCCAGAACCTGGGCTTCTGTCAGCCCTACCAACAGCCAAAGGAGGAAAAAAGGGGTATATGTCCTCCCTGGACTGTCTGGCTCTGGAGCAGATCACCCATCCCTACCCTGGCTGTTGGACAAGCCTCCCTTCTCAGCTTAAAAACCGAGAAAGCTTTTCTCTCGGCTTAAAGGGTTCTTGGCTGCAGCCGCGCCAGCCGCTCTCACCGCCCAAACTGGCTTCCAGCGTCTGGGAGACGCAGCAGCTCGCAGCCCCAACAGGTGTCTGGCGCTCCGGCCCCCACCACTTGCCCCGCCCCCCCTCCCCCGGTTGGGAGCAGAGCTTGGACACGTGAGAACGTGCTCCTCGGAGCGTTTCCCTCCTCTCACCCCCGCCTTCCCCACGGTCCCCTTCCCCAGCACCGCTCCCCAAATCCCCCTTTCACCCCCCCCCCCCCCCCCCAGCGTCCTCCCAGTATCCTGAGTCCGGCGCCGCTGCCTTTGTTTGGTTCTCGGCGCCGGAACCAGCGCTATACCCGCGGTCGCTGAGCCTTGCGCCTTGCTGAGCGCCCGCCGGCAGAGGCAGCCTCCCCGGGGACATTCCTTCCCAGCCCCCGTCCAGCGGGTCGGGAGGAGAGGAACTTTGCCTGCGCCCACCATCCTAAGGTCTCTAGAGGTCCTCTTCCCCAGGCCGAGCCCCTGGAAAGCCACCCCAGGTCGGAGCGCTAAGCCCCATTGCCCAGCACGGGCTCCGTGCCCCTGGACTCTGGCAGCGGACAGGGTCTGGGGGCTTTACCCACGAGGAAGTCGGAGATTGCGAGGTTGAGCAGAAAGAAGTTGTTCTGGGTGCGGAGGCTCGAATCCGCCACGAAGGCGAGCATGACCAGCGCGTTGCCCAGCACTGTGGCCACGATGAGCAGCGCCATGAGCGCAGCCAGGACAGCGGTCCAAGCAGCCGAGAAGCCGCGCGCCCCGCCTGCGGCCGCCGCCTCGCCAGCCAGAGCGCCCGACGCGTTCAGCAGCCCGTCGGGCGGCGCGCGCTCCATGGCCCAGCAGGCTCACAAGGCTCGGGGACACCCGGCACGGCGCGGGCCGAGAGCTGGGCGGCCGGGTGGGGCCCCCGCTAGGGAGCCTAATCTTTGCCGGCTCTTCACCCAGCCCGGTTTTCCGGGGGGCACCCGGAGCATGGTCCGCGGGGCCGGAGCCAGAGCCGGGGCTGGATGGAGTCCGGGAAGGCAGTGCTGAGGGGGCTGGGGTCGGAATCTGAGCGGAATGGGGCGGGCGGCGCGGCTGCTGCAGCGAGAGCAAAGCTGAGCTCCAGCCGCCCGCGGCGCGTCGGTGCACCCCTAGCTCAGCGCGCAGCCGAGTGCGCCCCGCGATCTGCCCGCCGCCCCCCGCGCCCCGCGCAGAGCCCCCGCCATTGGCTGGCGCCCTCGCCCCGCCTCCGTCCCGCCTCCGCCCCGCCCGGCGCGGGCAGCACCACGGACAGCGCCGCGTGCCCGCCGGGCGACTAGAGCCCCTACCCGGGTGCGCACCGCGGCTGGCTGAGAGCCCAGCCCCGGCCATAACCAGCCACAGGGTTTGGGAACATGTCTGAGGTCGCACCTGGAAGCTGTTGGCTCTCCGTCCGCCCTCGTGTCCTCGCCCTGGTGACCCCTGCCCGACCTTTGTCCGTAGCTCCTGAGCTTGTGAGGACCTGGGACAGGACCCGGCTTGGGTGGGGAAGGGCTGCCCCCAGCTCTAGGGAACTTGCGCCCCAGGACTCCCTTTTTCATCTTGCTCTGGGCAAGTAGGTTTCTGGGGTAAGCGATGTTCAAAGAGGGATTGGGGAGGGGTCCCTGAAAGTGATGCCGGGGACAGGGGTTCTCTCCAGCCTCCTATGCACAGAACTGTGGGTCTCAGCCTCCACGTGGTTAGACAGAGCTCAGAACAGGGTCCAGGGTGACCTGCAAGGCGCACACAGATGTGGAGTTACATAAGGGAAGAACGAGCCTGAGCGGACCCAGCCCAGAGCTGAGCACATTCGCCCAGGACTCGGCAGCAGTGGGTGGAGGGGCGACCCACAAAGCCGCTTGGTTTGCGCCACCAATGCCCCTGAGCTCGCTCAGCAGGGGGTCGCTGCTGCAGGGGACAGGTGAGGACACTAAGTTCCGGGTGCAGCCAGGGTGGTGGCAGCTGCATTAGTGCTGGAGGAGGGGGAGGGGAGGGGAGAGCCGGCCCCCCTCCTCTGACACAGATATCTGGAGGTCAAGGAAGGAGTCAGCAGGAGAGGCTCCCTGCAGACAGACAGACACACCCACGCTGTGACACACAGACACTCACAGGCAGAGAAACAGCTACCCAGCATCAGGCTGGGACCCACGAATAGTCAGACAGCAGACAGCAGACAGGGAACAGTGCCCGAGGGAGAGGGAAGCAGTGACTGTCCTCTGTCACCAGCGGCACACATCAGTGGATGCCTCAAAGTGGACAGAAATGCAATCTGTGTAAGTGTGGGGGAGGGGGACCCCAGGCACTGCTCCAAGCACCCCACACTGACAGTCAGCTTCTGGTCATGTGCAGACCCACCCCTCCCCCCATCCCAAGTGGCCCTCTAAAAACTTTGGCAGTGGGGACTGTTCCAGCCTCGGGGGCCACTGGCAAAGAGGAGCCCCTCCCCCCCAGCCTGCAGCCCCCCTCAAGGACACCCAGGAACCTTCTGTGGGGGAGGGGTGGATTCCAATGTGTCCTCTCCAGAAAGCCCTCTCTGGTCTGCTCTTATAAGCCTTTAGACTCCGCTGCACACCACACGGACTTGTCCAGGAGCTGTGCTGGGTTCAGGCACCTAAGTAGTGGTCAAAGCAAGAGGTGTCCTGGACCCACCTGAGCCAGTGGGCACCATCAAGCATGCCCTTTGAGCCTGCCTGTGGTCTGAAGTGCTCAGCAGGACTTGCTCTTCCAGCACTGTCAAACACCTCCCGAAGTGCTGCTCTCTCAACTACCCTTGAGGAAGTAAGTCGAACTGGACATGTTTAGAGGGATCCCTGGATCTCATTTACTGTCTGGAGCCTCCATGTCCCCATCTTGACACAGGATTGAGAAAGAGAGTCAGTGAAAGCTTGTGAAACCCTTGTAAGGTCTTAGGCAGTCCCAGTCTGAGCTGCCCTGGTATTGGTCATTGCTCTGACCATGCCCAGCAACTGAAGAGGCTGGGACCATAGGAAGAGCTCGGGACTGGGTAACACGGAGGGGCATCTGCTGTGTCTCCATTCCCTCCACATGTCCAGGCCTCCATAACTGTTGCTGCTTGCCGCCCACCCATCCCCAACCATCTGGAAGCAAGGGCACTTCTCTGGTGGTCTCTCCCCATGCCAGCAGCCGGGTGGACATCATGCAAATCCACTGCCCCACAGCTGTGGTGCTGCTGTGCTGGCATTATGGGATGTTCAACACACATGAAGGGCAGGCAGTATGCCCATGTCTTATAGGCTAGCTGCCTGTTCCCTCATAGGAACTCTGAGGAGGCCAAGCTCCATAAGGACACTCAGGTAGGGTCTCCTCAGACCCTAGCATTGAAGGTTCAGTTGTGTGATCTTGGAGGAAGCTACCCAGTCTCTTGGCACCTGAGAGTCTCCCTCCACAAATGGAGGCCAGAAGAAGCGGGAAAGTTGAGTTAGCCAAGAGGTTTGATAAGGACAGTGGCTGGTGGTAATGGGTGCCCCCTATAGGCCAGAATAACTGCTTGCACCTATGACCTCATGAGCCCCCAGACACCCCATGTCAGTGGTTCTCGACCTGTGGTCGCCACCCCTCTGGGGTTCATATGAGGTATTTACATTATGATTCATAACAGTAGCAAAAATAGCTATGAAGTAGCAATGCAATAATTTTATGGTTGGAGGCCACCACAGCATGAGGAACTGTATTAAAGAGTCGCAGCATTAGGAAGGTTGAGAACCGTTGCCCTGTGTAGTCATCTGCGAAGGGCCACACAGACCTAGAGTTCACCCTCATAGGGGCCATCGGCCTGGCTCAGCACTGAGATGGAGGCTTCTGAGGCTGGCAGAAATACCAGTGCGAAAAGCATGAAGGCACAGGCACTTGGATGACTGATTGGACCAAGGGGAAGTGGCACACTACCCTGGAGGATTCTCCTAGGAAGAGGGTTGTAGATAAAGGAACAAACACAGGTCCAGAGACGACAACCAGGGTCCTGATGAGCCAGGAGCTTTGGAGGAAAAGGCTAGTTGATGGAGACAGGGAGCTCTGGGCCAGGACCACCTGGATGCCATGTGATATGAGCATGACAGTTTGTATATCATGTGTGGACACTCACCAGAGTGTATCTTATGGACTGGCATGTTAGCGCAAAGCAGTAGCCACACCGGAGGCTAATTCCATACCCTGAACACTTTTTCCTCGTTCCTGCTGCTTCTGAATGCCTGGCCGTGGACCCATCACAGAAGCAAACGCCGAAAAAATAGCCCTCAAGGAGCATACCTAGTAATGAGCTAACCTTGTAGCCTTCTTCTCCTGGTTGAGGTTACCCTTGTTTACCCACTCAGCCTATGCCACCATGCAAGAGCTTGCACAATCCCCACCCCTGGGCACGTGTATCCACATACTCGGCGTCTGACCAAAAGACCAGTTTTCAGCAAAAGAGGGCAGGAGTGGTCCAAGACCAGAAACCCACATCCTGGAGCAGCAGCTGTATTCTAGGGGGCAGGGACAGCCTCCGGTAGGCACACAGGTTGGAAACAATGACCTAAAGGGATAGTTGCTGTCCTGCAGGATGTGTACTGTGGATCAGAGGCATGTCTGTGGTACTGCATTTCAGGGGACAGGCACAGTGTCTAGGAGCTGGAGTTAGTGGGAAAACTAGTACCCATTTCAATAACCTATCATGGAATACATTGTTCAGGGATCTTCTAGGGTAGGAGCCTTCACCTCTGAAGCTCTTCGGGCCAAGGGACCAGCAGCTAAGGACATCAGGGAGGGTGAGTGGCTCTGGCCAGCAGAAAAAAAGGTGGCATAGCTAGGGTTCATACCCCTTAGACATGCAGGGAAGCTCCCAAGACCTCCATAGGTGAGAGAAACAGCAGGGTGAGGACTGGAGCAGGGAGCAGGAAGTGGAAGGGACCCAGAGAGGCTAAGGACCTGCTGTTCGCCTTCTGCCCAGGTCCCTTTTGTAGGCCACTGTCTTCACCCTACCTTAGTTGGTGAGCCCCACATCCATTGAGTCGGGCCAGATTTTGAGATTTAAAGGTGTTTCCCACTGAGAAGGTCACAGGCAGAGAGGAGAGGAAGAAAGCAAGAGATTTTGGAAAGGGGATAGTGGTAGAAAATAGTGGCCCAGTCTAACACAGCCAGGAAGCCGAACAGACAGATGGGGGTGGGGGCTTCTCATGCTGTGGACAGGGTGCTGATGCTTCCTTGGGGTGAGTCAGGAACTCAGAGACAGTTTGAGAGGCATCTTAAAGGTCCCCGGCCACAGTGGGGTTAACTGGGCAGGAGGAGGGTAGAAGCCCAGAGCCAGCTGGAGGCAGTTGTGTAATGAAGTCCAAGTGGGGACCTGAAGAGTTTGGATGTCTTTCAAGCCCAGCACAAGCTGTGGGAGGGAAGGGGAACTGAGAGGTCCAGCCTACCTCCAGAGTTTAGGGCTTAAGTACTGCACAGGGCAGTGTTTGCAACCATGACATGGAGTCCAGTGGGGATGCTGGGTGTTGGGTGTTGAATGCTCCAAGACTGAATCGCATTCACATTCAAGAGGCTAGGTGCAATGCATGGCGGGGACCAGGACAAGAGTAACTCCTGGCTGAAGAAGTCAGCGCAGGTCACAGCTTCAGCTTAGCTAGCGCCAACCTCTGGTGCTGTCCCAGGTGGCCTTCTGCCTCCAGCTTTTTTCTCACTCCCAGAAAAGACCTTTCTCCCTTGAACTAAGGGTGAGCTGGGTGCCATTGCCTGCAGATCTCTGTTCCTGCTGTGTATGAGCACAGCTCACTAATGAGAAAGAATGAGAGAACAGGGGCCACCAAGGGCTAGTTGAAGGGCAGCTATCTGGCTTGTAGTGGGCAAGGGGTTTGCCAGGCTCTGGTCCCTCACTGCTTTATTTCCTCAGTGGAAATGCTGTCTGCTCCCTCCTGCAGGAGCTCATTTGAATATGGGAATGCAGATTTTTCTTTTTTTGTTCCTTGTCCCTCCCAACACCCCCCCCCCATCCCGTGACATTCTGAGCCAGCTCCGGGTGCGCCCTGATGAGCTCAGGGCCCAAACGTGATAAAAATGGCGTCTGAGGCCATGATATAGAACAAAAGCAGGACCTGATTCTCCTTGTCCCCTTGCCTTTAGGGACCAGGTGTCAGGAATGGGGAGGGAGATGGGAGAAAGAGTTGCTATTTAGTTGAACATGACAAAATCAACTCAAAAAATCCCTGAAGAAAGACACGGTTGGGGCTCAAAAGTCCAGGGAAGGTGAGACTCAGGGTGCTCAAAGAACAACTTCTTTTCCACCTTGCCTTTCCCCCTGTTTGCTTCCTTCCCAGTTTGTCTCTGAGATCTCTCCCTGCAGCTCCCTCTAGTTCCTGTTCCCTTCTCCCCAACTTAGAGGCTGCCCCACTAGTCTTCCTCTGACAGCCATGGCAGCTTCCCTGGTGATGGTGTGGGTCCATAGAGCTTGAACTCCACAATGACCATGGAGAACAGGTAAGGAGAGTGTTGGCAAGCACAGCTCTTCCTTGCAGCTGCCCTTGGTGTCCTGTGCTGGTGATGCCAGAAGCCCACACACTGGCCTGAAGAGACATGACCCAGCCAGAACAGGAACAGTATCGGGGTCCCTTGGGGCAGCTGGGCCAATTCTCTAAGAACCTGGGTCCACTCTGCCTGTAACAGAGTGAGCAACAGGGTGAGATAGTGAGACATCTGTCTGCTGATATCACATCTGCTAGTGAGGCTGCCAGGGAGGCTGCTGTGGCATAACAGAGGACAGTGTCTTGGAAGGCCCCTTGTCCCCTGAGGTGCCACCACAGACTATGCTGGCACTTGCGAAATCTGGGTGGGTGGTGAGCTGCTTGAATTCATCCCCGGCACCTGCCGCTGTCTTGTCCTCTCAGTGCTAAATCCAAGACAACCACAACAGGAAAGCAGAGAGAAGGGGGGAAGCAGCCTTCTCCCAGGCACCCTCTGAGGCTCCCAGGCACCCTCTGAGGCTCCCAGGCAAGGTATGGCTTGGTGTGGGGCCCTGTGAGGGTATGGAGCCCAGCCCATGACCAGAAGCCTCTACCCCTTCCCCTGGAGTATTTGGTGGAGCCTCCTATGACTGTGACATGGCAACAGCAGGCCTGACTACCCACTCAGCCAAGCTCCCACCCCTCCTTATGCAAGCGCTCTTCTGGGGCCATTGGACGAGAGCTTGTTCCAAGCAGCTGTGAATGGTGAATGTCACACAGCGAAGCATCACTGGGCCAACTCCCTACTGTGTCTCCAGAGATGGGTACAGGTGCTCTGAAGGAGGGCCTTGCTCTGGAGAGAGAGGAGGGAGGCAAAGCTCCTCGTGATCTGTTTGATTCTACCTATTTTCATGGGGTCCCCTCTCAACAGCCCAGCTGGTACCCACATTGAGCCCCTCCATGCCCTTGGTCTGCTTCCTGCTGGGTTTATCTGAGTCATCCATCTATCTGTACTCTTTGGAGGGGTGGGAGGAGTTGAGACAGGATTTCTCTGTACAGCTCTAGCTACCTGGAACTCTCTCTGTAGACCAGGCTGGCTTCAAACTCAGAGATCCACCTGTCTCTGCCTCCCTAGTGCTGGGATTAAAGGTGTGCACTGCTATGCCTGGTCCCTGTTTGGAATCTTGACCTGTGGCTGGCTGTAGCTGACCACTGCTGTCTGATCTGGAAAATACCACCTTTTCTGTAAAGATCCTGGCTCCATATTCTGTACATTTGACTGCCATCGTGGCCTTCTCCAGCCTGGGTGTTTCCCCTGGTCTGACCAGCACCTGATATCTCTGGGTTCTTGCCTTCTGCTTGTCTGCCTCCTGGACCTCATTGCAGTCACGGCACATGTGACAACAGCATGACTAGGCCTGGTGACTCTTGCCTATGATGTAGGCAGTCTGATGGTGCAAAGTTAGATGGTCAGTTAGGGGGCTAACTAGACTAGGCTACTACATGTAGCCGACCAGTGCCCTCCGCTCAGCACCTAAGGGCGTGGGAGGGCCAGGCATTCCTCTCTCTCTTCTTCCCCTTCCTGGGTGGGGAGAGTCTGCTGAACTGGCTCCCTGGGGTTGTTCTGTAGTCTAACTGCTGGGCAGAAGGGCATTCCACTCAGCTGGAGTCTTCCTCTTCCCATACCCCATCTGAAACCCCCTCCCAGTCACATAGCTTCAGGCTCAGCCCACTAGCACCGCAGAGGGTGCCCTCAGGGTTTCTCCAGGGTTCCCCTGCTTTGCTGTGCTGTCCTCAGTGTGGTGCCTGTACTTCTGTGACTGTGCCCAGTCCCCACTCCCCACCAGAGTTATGTGGACTCCTTGGCCCCTCTGAGAACCCTGAGCCCTCTCTGCCGCCCTCAGAAGCACAGTAGGGAAAGGAAGGTGAGTGCATGTTGGCTTGGAGCTGCTTGGGAGACCCTGCCGTCTGTGAGGTGGCTCTCTTTACTCTTGATGTCTCGTCGGAGTCCAGGCAGCTCCCTGGGGAACAGGCACCTGCTGGGAAAATAAGAATGAGCCAAAATGTGCTCAGGGCAGAGCTGTGAATGCAGATAATGAAGGCAAGTCACTGAACTCTTGAGAGTGGAAGGACGGGGCCTCAGAGCCTCCCAAGGAGCAGTGTGTGTGTGTGTGTGTGTGTGTGTGTGTGTGTGTGTGTCTAGGTGTGTAAGATGACAACAGGATGAAGCTGACCCATCCTTTAGAGACAAGCCAGTATCAGAAACATGTCCTATCTCTCCATAAAGGCCTAGGATAGCTGGGTGGGTACCTGATCCTTATTGATACTTGCATCCCACACATTCGTCCATTTACCTGACAACGTGCTCACAACCCGCAAAGTCACAGCACAACAAGAAAACAGAACAGGCTGTCCTCTAAGGCCCCTGCTGTCAAAGGCAGCAGGACTGAGGCTCTTGGTGGCAGTCTTTGGAGTGGGAACTGACAGCTATAAGGGCTTCTTGCACGGGGTGCGTGTTAACAGATGAGGATGCAGTTCCATAGAACTCCGCCAGGAGGCGCTAGTGCTTACCTGTTCTAGCTGGGACAGCAATGGTCAGGTGTAGAAAGCAGCTGTGCTGGGACTGAGACCTGAGAATGAGGCCTCAGCTGCAGACTCTGGCTTTTGTTTTGTTTGTTTTTTGAGACAGGGTCTCTCTATGTAGACCTGCCGGCCTTTAACTCCAGTGATCCACCTACTTATGCCTCCCCAGGTTCTGAGACCAAAGGTGTGCATTACCACTCCCAACTTGTGTGGCATTTTGAAGGGTGATCCCAGCCTAGGGTGAGCAATGGAGACAGTTGGCCATTTCATCCACCCGGGAGGGCATGGTTGGCTTTAGGATCCTAACTGCTACCTGTGTCTCCTTGGTTCTGCTCTCCTGGCAAACCTCTCCCCTCAGGGTGGCACCTTTAGGCTCATGTCTCATCTCACAGTCTAGGAGGAGGTAAAGGGTCTGTACTCAAGCCCTCCATTTGGCTGTCCTGTGTCCCTGTCTGAAGTCAGCCCACTGGTGGGGAGGAGTCAAGGTAGCTTCTAGGCGGATCCTGGGCAGATGAGCAGGTGCCCTCTGAAGGGTTTTCACACCCCAGGAAAGTGGAAACACACAGAACAAATGGCAGGGGAAGACCCACAAGGGCTCTGCGCTCTGTCCTGCCTGAGTTGTCTGTGTGCATCTACTGCACCATCTCCTGTTGACAGTGGCATTTCTCCGGCATTTACTGTGTGCAGCTGGGCCAAGGTCTCAGTTGGTTCATGCTGCCCTTCAGGCGAGTTAACTCTATCTCCCAGGGGTGTCCTAGGGCCTTTGGAGCCATGGCTAATTATGTCTTCAGTTTCCTAACTTCTCCCAGCCCTGGCAAAGTGCCAGGCATGAGGCCCATTATCAGCCCCTCCATCTCTTCTCCAAACAACCCCAACCTGATAGTCTAGCCCATCCCCATACCTGGAGGGGATAAGTCACTGAGC
This sequence comes from Psammomys obesus, assembly GCF_907164565.1. Classification (NCBI taxonomy): domain Eukaryota; kingdom Metazoa; phylum Chordata; class Mammalia; order Rodentia; family Muridae; genus Psammomys; species Psammomys obesus. The sequence continues at coordinate 1,735,630 of NW_026596234.1, read as the reverse complement.
TGGTTGAGGTATTAGCCATGGGCCCAGCCCATTCCTTTTATAGGGTGGCTGTAGACTTTGCTAAGCCTGGTATGAAATGAATGCCTGGCCGAAGAATTTCAAGACAGCAAAGTCAGTGCTGTAGATCCAGCTTGCATCCAGGTTTGATCCAGTGAGACTTCCGGCTAGAGTACAACATTGTAAGGGGCCATGTCACCCTCTCCACCACAAGGCAGGGTCCAGGGCAGGATACCTGGCCTCTGTGATAGCCCATCCTGGCATGCAGGCAGTGAGCACGCTGTCTGACTGTGTCTCTCCTGACCACCTTGCCCAGTATGGGGTAGGGGTGCATATCCACCCCAAGAAGGACCCCAGTTACCTGGCTGCCTCTTACCCACCTCCACCTTATGAAGGAAGCATTCTTGTGCCAACAAGGGAGAGTGGGTGGCTTTGACTAGCTTCCTCACTGGCCTGAATGACGACCAGAAAGAAGAAGAATCCTTTATTCTTTGTCCTGAACCTCATCTCTGCTCTCCATCTAGGCTCCTCAGGCATGTTTAACCTACCCCTCCCATCCAGCGTGCAGCTTCCCTGGCACCGAGGCCCAGCCAGCGGCTCCGGCCAACGCATTTGGCTCTCAGCAAGCTAAATCTAACCCAGCCCAGCTGTCGCTCCTCCAGCTCCCTCCCTCCCTGCCAGTCCCCTGCACGAGGATGTGCCTATATTCTTATCACCCAACATGGGCCCTTGGGGCTGATGGAGAGGGGCCAGGGTCTGGGACATCTCTTTGCTCAGGCATTATCTGCATCTGTGCTCCTGTCATGCCGGTCCCCAAGGTCCAGGGCAGGGTCATTCACAGTAGGTGCTCAGGAGGAACTGGGAGGAGAGACAGGGACCCATCTTCCATCAGCTTGGGTAGAGTGAGGAAGGCATGGAGTGGCACTAAGACAACGAGGTGGAGCCCCAATGGCCTCCTGCCCACACTGCCATTGCCCCAGTGGGAGTATCATGGAGTTCCATTGTTATGGGCTGAAGTCTGAGTGTGGGTGGGTGGTAAATTCAGGTCAGTGAGGCCCTCAGCTAAAATGCTGCAGCCTCACCAAAGTAACATGGGATGGCGCTCCAGCCAGTGAGATGTGAGCAGAGAAATAGATGCTGGGTGGAGAGAGAGAGAAACCCACTTTCCACCAGCCAAGGGACCCACAGGTTCACTGCTGAACATTCCTTAGCTCCAGGGACAAGTCTTCCAGCAAACTGGGAGGGGCAGCCTCCTTATCCTTCCTCTTTTCACCCTTCCTTTCCCGAGAGATGTGTGTGATGGATGGAGCACCGGCCACTGTTTTGCACCATGGAGCGACATAGACTGGAAGGCAGCCCCAGCTGAGCAATACGGCAAGGCAGGAGCCAGATAGGGCAGCTTGGGCCCCTGTCACATGGGAGACAAGCACACTTCTATTTTGTTGAAGCCTTTGTTATTCTGGGCTTCCTCAGAAATCGAGTGCTTGCTAACCAATCCTGAAGGGCAGACAGCCAAGTCGGCTCAAATGTTTCCTTCAGCAAGTCCTGTAAGAAAATCTCAGTCTTCACAAATGCTGGGTCTGCACTGGGCTCATTGCATGCAGGCCTCTCCACACACTCTGGTGGGAAGGGCTTTGGTCACCCTTGTTGGGGAGGAGGAAACATGCTGGCTTTGAACTTTTTTCACATATCCCCATGACCTCAAGAAAATAGGTAACTGGCAAGTGAGACCTCTGAACCTCAGGAAGGCAGACTCATGTGGGCCTCCTGCTCACTTGTCTTGAGTAGTTGAGTATTTAGCTCAGACAGTGCACTCTAGGGCACTCAGCCAACCGTTCAGTAGCTTCCTTGGTGCTTAGAAGGGTGTCTCCTCTGGATCCTCCCTCACTCCTTGACCTCTTGCAGGCCTGTCACCTGTCACTGGGCAGGCTGTTAGGGTAGCTTCACAGAAGAGGCAGGAACAATGGGGTCAGCCTGGGACAAGTTGGACTTGCTGTAGCATGGAGGGGACTGTGAGGTGAAAAGTTTATGAGGGGAACATCACTTTTCCTGTTTTCTTTTGGCAGAGTTTAATGGGTGCAGCTTGTTCATGTCCCAAAGCCATAGGGGAGAAAAAGAATGAGAAAAAGCCCTTTGCTGCTGCTATTGATAACTTGTCTCTTCACGAGGCGGGTTCAACCTAAAAATACCCTCCCTCCCCGACAGGGAAGCCAGCGTCGTCACGTTGCAGAGGAGACTTGAAAGTTGGCTGGAAAGAATCAGGCGAGCCACGTGAGCTGGTCCAGGTCTCTGTGGCCAGGCTGCCCACTGGAAGCCTACTTCAGGTCCCCACGGAAGATTCCACAGCATGCCTGCGAAGAGGGCTGGGAGTGTGCTCTGCCAGTGGCCTGGGAATGTGGGTGGAGATGGCCTCAGGCTGGGCTCCAGCTGCAGGGGCCAGGTGGGGCCACAATTCCAAGGCACCCCAGTTCCTGGATGCCACACCGTGGCCCAGCAGGCCTACAAACAGGCTGAGATGAAGGAAGAGATAGCACTTTGGCAAAGAGGTAAGAGTGAATTGGGTGAAGGGCAGAGGATGGTTGGCAGCCTGGCCCTGGCAAGCTGCTGCTCTTGAGCCTTAGTTTCTCATCTAGAAGGAGAAACAAGAATCTCTGTTCAGCCTCATTCAGGGGTGAAGATGTGAAGCAGGTGATGGGGCTGGGGCTGTGACCACCCACAGCAGCAGCTATGGTTAAGGGAGGCCTTTGTATTATGAGAGCCCCAGGCAGATGGCCTGCCCACAGGAAGTGGGTGATCTCCTCCCCCAAAGGAATGATGGGGGGGGGGATTCAGTCAGGGGCCTCTGCCCTCCATTCTAAGCCCTCAGAGTTGGCTTAGCCTCCAGGATCTATCCTGTTATGCCCCACCTCCATTAAGCCCGTGGGAGGGGAAGGTATCCTTTATTTACACCATGTGGGGGTGGGGCAGCACCCTCATGGCATCCCATTGTTTCCCATGGAGCACTTCAGGAAGGAACACACTCTCCAAACAGTCCCTTGGATTGGCACTTCTCAGATACTGAGAACACTCAAAGCTGCAGCTGTTCAGGGGTCTTGTGATACGGAATCTGATCTTGCGGCTCTCAGCCATAGCCTTTTTCAGGAAACTCAGGGAAGATCCTGGTCTGGGGTCTGAGCCTGGCCAGATTGCTGGCCTATAAGTCCCCTTTGGGCTGTGTCCCCAGGAGATATGTAACTGAGCTGAGACTCAGTCTGATATCTGTGAAGTGGGTGAGATGACACATCTCCTTGGTTGGCTGCTGAAAAGGGGGAACCGGATGGGACTCGTGCATCATGGAACACTTGGGTCGTTCCAACCATCACCATCACCTTCACTGTCATGGCAGGACCCAGAGCCACATCTGCCCCTTTCTTCACCGTACCAGTCCATTCCTAAAGAACAGTGCCTTAGGAACTGGCCACTTAGGAAGATCGTGAGAGCCCCTCCCCCGCTGACTGAGGGATGCTGACCCACAGAGCCCTGGACCTGGGACTGCTGAAAGGCAGCAGCAGCCCTTGCAAGGGCAGAGAGCCAGGAGTAGTCGTGCACGCCTGACATCTCAGCACTTGAGAGGTGAAAGCACGAGACTGAGGAGTTCAAAGCTGTCCTTAGCTGCACAGAGAGTTTGAAGATAGGTGGAGAATGCCACCCCAACCCCAGACACCACCTGAGGTCAGCCTACCTACTCCATGGTTTGGGTAGAGATGCCCAGCCCAGCCAGGAAGGTTATTTTGCACAGATGACAGGGCCCTGAAGTTCAAAGTAAAAAAGCAGGTTGTAAGCTGTGCCTTCCTGAGGCCTGTCCCTTGCACAGGAACTGATTTTGGAGATTTAGGTGAGGGTGTGGCTGGCCGTGACTGAGGGACTTTGAGCTGGTCTTGGCCAGGCCCCCAGAAAAACTGCAGAACCTGGTCAGCTTGACTATCTCCGTGGCAACCAGCTAGCCGTCCTTGTCCTGGCTGGGGGGCCAGCTGCCGCACCCTTCCATCAGCCCTCAGCGGGCTGGAGTTGCTTTCTTCAGAGGTAACCATGGCAACGCCTTTGTTTCGGAGGTCTGGCCCGCCTCCCTCTGTCTCTCTCTTTAGGAGCAGAGCATGCAGGGGGCTCTTTTCCAGTCCCAGCACGTCTTCCCAGCGCCATTGACAAGGGGCCACCAGAAAGCCAGTATGTCCCTGGGGTGGGAGCCCCAGAGGCAGGCAGGGTCTGCCCTGCCACAGAAGCTCGTGGACTCATTCCATGTTTGCAGAAGGTATGAGCATCTGCAGAGCGGGCCACAGAGGCGGCTGGAGGCCTGTTTGTGAGCACCACCTTATTGGAGGTAGAAGTGTGGCCGCGGGGCAGGATCCTTCAGTGTGAGCTGAAGGTTCATGGGTCATACTTCACTGATTTTGTGTGGTCCAGGGAATTCAGAACCCCTTTGCCAAAACCTCAGACTGGCTTAGAAAACAACAACAACAACAACAAAACCCAAGTGGTTACTCCAGTTACTGGAAAGCCTAAGACAGGTGTCAGGTGCAGTTGGCTCTGGGGAACCTAGGGGTTTTGCTTCCTCCTAGGGTTCATGTGCTCAAGCAGACATCTACAGCAGCCCCAGATTCTAATCATTCTCTTTTCTGGGGAGATTTGTAGAAGAGACATCTGACTTAGTTCCTCCTGGTCTGACCTTGGGCTGAACCTCCTGACTAGGACAGGACTACATATCCATCCCTTCGCAATTCCTGTGCCCCAGAAAGTCCAATGCAAGTCAGTAGCCATCTTGGTTCACTTCACGTTATTCCACCTGTCTCAAATCAGACCGTCATTCAAATGTGATGAAGAGGGTGCGGAGCCCTGGCTACAGAGGAAACTGAGCGCTCAGAGAGGTCAGTTAACTTTCCTGAGGACAAACAGGATGCAAAATGCAAGGCTCGTCCTCAGAGATTCTGGGCTGAACCAGGAGCCACTGCAGACCACAGCGCCTAAGGGTGTTAAACAGGATAAACCGGCCAGGGAGGAAGCTGGAGGGGTCAACTGGCCCCAGGCTACCTTAGGCCACGACTGGCGCACAAAGGCCGGCGGTGACATTTGCCACGGGTTCAATCCTCAAAAACCGTGAGATACTCGTCCGTAGCCCAACGGAGGGCCTGGCCCAGCGCCAGCCAGGGATCATCCACGCCCAGCCACCTGACTCACTGTTTGTAAACTAGCCTCTCCCAAGGTCACGCCCCTTCCTCCTTCCTCCTCTTCCTTCCAGCTACAGTATCTGCATAAGCCCGCCTTTTGAAGTCAATGATTGGCTGAGCGCACTGCCACTCCCCCTGTGTGAGCTGGACTCTGCGGGGCCGAGGGAGAAGCTGTACCGAGAACGTGATCAGCATAGCCCCACCCCCGGCGCGGCCTGCGGGCCGGGCGCTGATTCGTCGGGCGGCGGCTGACGACAGGGCGCGGGGCGCGGCGGGCCGTCGGTCGGAGAGGCGCGGGCCGCATTTCCGCTTGGTGTCAGTGGGTTGCTGGCCGCGGGCGGGGGCGGGGCGGCCGTGGGGTCGCTGGTGTTGCGGGACCGCGCTCAGGTGAGTGGATACGGCGGGGCGGGCGCGCGAGGTTGGGTTTCAGGGAGGCCCGTGTGCCACCTAGGCCTCAGCCGGGCCCGGGATGGAGAGTCCGGGCGCTAGGCCGCCGCTGGCCGCCGGGAGCGTGGACGATCGCGGGAGGGATGAGGCCCCGTGGGGCTCATGCGAGGTCCGCGGTCGCGCGCGAGAGACTCCGGCCTGTTCGGTGCGTCCTGCTCTCGCTTCGGTCGGTAAGCCGCGCATCCCCTCGGGGCGCGCGCTGAACTTGGTGCCCGCGGTGGCCTCACATCCGAGGGCCGCTCTCTCCGCCGCGGAGTCGGAGCGCGCCTTCGGACTGCCGGCGCCGGTGAGGCCGGCAGCCTGGGCTGTCAGCGCTGCGCAGAACCAGCCCTCTGAGGCCCGCGGGCCCGGCAGGTAGGTGGAGGTGGCTGCGCGCAGTACTCCCTGAGGGTCCCGGCTCCTCCGAGACGCTGCGCCTTTGGCCGGGGGGCGGTTCAGTCTTGAGAGTTGGACGGGCTTTTGGGTTATGCCCTTTTGGGGTCTGCCTTTGCACACCTAGATCAGTGGGCTGGTTCTGTGGGGCTTGGCACACACTTCGCGGAAGTCTTCGTGAAGGCTAGGCTCCATAGCGTCAGAGATGTTGAGGGGACAGCTCCTGAGTGGGGTCCTCAGGGCTGGGGAACTCCTGGCTGCCTGTGTAGAGAGCCCCGTCCTTCCTAACTGTCACCGGTGCTGGCTCCTACCTTTATTTCGCTGTTAGTGGCATGTTACATCTGCTATATCGGTAAGAGATACATATGGATTAGTCGTCTGAAGTGGGCTATGATAAGCAACAGGTGCTCTAAAATGTTATTGTACTGCTGTGAGTAAGGGGGACAGCGACTTTTGAGTGGGCACACTTTCCATTGTCTCCCAGTGCCCCTTATGGTGCCATTTAAAGGGTGACAATGAGGAAATGGGTGGCTGCATGTCCTCCATAGAATCTGCCTTCCTGTTTGCCCCAGGTACAGTCTGTTAATAACAACTCTTATCTCAGGGGATGGTAATTTTGAGCAATTATTTGTTCTAGATCATTAGAAGCATGAGTCTCACAGCAGTCACTAATACCTTTATTTCTGAGGAACAGAGAGGTCAGGTAATTTACGACAAATCACAGAGCAGTAAATTACGCAGCAATGGCACTGTAACTCCAGAGTTTCTTTTTCTCTTCTTTTTTGCCTTGCCAGGGGTGAACATGGCCTTATGCCTGTCAGACAGGTGATCAGCCTGTGTACTATTTCCCCAACTCCAATTTCACGTTAAGAAAAAAGCTTTTTATTTGATATTACAATTTCGTCATTTCCTCCCTCTAAATTCCTTTGTACCCACTTGGCTCTCTTTCAAATTTGTGGCCTCTATTTCTTTGATTAGTGTTACATGTGTATGTTACATGTATGTATGTATCCTTAAATATATTAATACAACCTGCTCAGTCTGTATAATGTTATCTGTACAACTGGGCTGATACCAGTTGGTGTGTTCATTACATTCTTTTTATTATTCTTGAAGCAGGATCTTATGTAACTCAGGGTGGGCTCAAATATAGCTGAGAATGACCTTGAACTTCTGATCTTTTTAACTTCTGCTCTTTATGTTCTGGGATTGTAGGCATGTCTCATAGTCCCTGGCAAGTTCATATTGTTTTTGTTGTTTTATTTTTGAGGTAGGATAGTACTGTGTAACATTGGCTGGCCTGAAACTTGATTTGTAGACCAGGCTGGCCTCCAACTCAAAGATGTGCCTACTTCTGCCTTCCAAGTGCTGGGATTAAAGGTGTTTACCACCATGCCTCGTAATATAAATGTCAAAAAAAAAGTGCCTGTGATGGTATGTATCTTTAACTGTAGCATTCTGACAGGCAGGCAAATACCTGAATTCAAGGCCGGCCTGATTTACATAGTGTGTTCTAGGCCAGAGGGTGCTACATGGTAAGACTCTATCTCAAAAAAATAATCATTTTTATTAGCATATATTAACTACATAATACTGGATTCATTATGTCATTTTCATACATGTTATATATATAATGTAATTTTGTTCAGGTTCATTCCCCCTTGTTGCCCTCTCTTGCCTACCTCCCATGTGTGCCATTCTCTTTTTATTAAAGATTCTTGTTAAACTTACATTTGAAAAACTTATTTTAGCTGGGTAATGCTGGCACAGCCCTTTAATCCCAGCATTCGGGAAGCACAGGCAGGCAAATCTCTGTGAGTTTGAAGCCATCCTGGTCTACAGAACTGGTTCCAGGACAGCCATGGCTACACAAAGAAACTCCATCTCAAAAAACAAGAAAACTTATTTTTATTTAATGCATGTGTATGTGTGTGTACTGTGGTATACATGTTGAAGTCAGTGGACAGTTTGTGGGAGATGGTTCCTGACTTCTACCCTGTGGATGCCGGGGAGCCACCTCAAGCCACGAGGCTTGGCAGAAAGTGCCTTTACTCAGTGAGCTATGTATCTTGCCCATGAACATCCATCCTTTTTGTGAGGGGGTGATTTATTGTTTTTTGAGTGCTGGAATTAAAGGCATATGCCTCTATGTATTGCTAAATTCACGTTCTTAAACAGAACTCTGTACTGACTTTCAGTACATATGTATGTATGTATGTATGTATGTATGTATGTATGTATGTATGTATCTATGTATGTGTGTGTATGTGTGTTTGTTTGTTTGGGGGGGAGGGTATTTTTGAGACAGGCTCTCTCAACAAAGCCATGACTGTCTTGACCTCACTGTGTAGACCAGGCTGGTTTGAACTCACAGGGCTCTGCCTGCGTCTGCCTCCCCAATGCTAAAATCAAAGGCTTGTACCACCATGACCAGCTTGGATTCTTTCTTAGGGCCTCACTGTGTATGGTAGACTGGCCACAAACTTGCCATTCTTTTGCCTTAGCCTCCCTGTTGCAGGTCTTGTAGGCTGTGCCACCATGCTTGTCTCCCTGTTTTCTTAATATTTAAGAACTGCCATTGGGGAGGCTGGAGAGATGGCTTGGCAACTAAGAGCACTGTCCGCGCTTCCAGAGGTCTTTTTGTTGTTGTTGTTTGTTTTTTAAGGCTGATATTTCTTTTTTAAAGATTTATTTATTTACTTACCTATTTATACAGTATTATGTCTACATGTGAGGCAGCAGGCCAGAAGAGGGCACCAGATCTTGTTATAGATGGTTGTGAGCCACCATGTGTTTGCTGGGAATTGAACTCAGGACCTTTGGTAGAGCAGCCAGTGTTCTTAACTGCTGAGCTTTCTCTCCAACCCCCTCTTGGTCTTGAGTTCAATTCCCAGAAACCATATGGTAGCTTACAACTATCTATACTGGGATCTGATGCCCTCTTCTGGCATCAGATGTAGATAGAGCACTCATCTACATTAAGTACATACATAAATAAATAAATCTTTAAAAGAAAGGAAGAGCTCTTGCTAGGTGTCCTAAGTAGAGTGACATTGTCTTTAAACCCTGTGTGGCAATCCCTGATGCACCGCCGTGATGCCCAGGGAAGACAGGGCAACCTGGGAGTCCAATTACTTCCTTAAGTTCATCCAACTTTTGGATGATTACCCAAAATGCTTCATTATGGGAGCAGACAATGTGGGTTCCAAGCAGATGCAGCAGATGTACATGTCCCTCCGCAGGAAGGCCGAGGTGCTGATGGGCAAGAACACCCTGATGCACAAGGCCATCAGGGGCCACCTGGAGAACAGCCCAGCTCTGGAGAAACTGCTGCCTCATATCCAGGGGAATGTAGGCTTTGTGTTCACCAAGAAAGACCTCACTGAGATTAGGGACATGCTCCTGGCTAGAAAGGTGCCAGCTGCTGCTCCTAGAGCTGGTGCCATCGCCCTGTGTGAGGTCACTGTGCCAGCTCAGAACACTGGTCTGGGACCTGAGCAGACCTCATTCTTCCAGGCTTTGGGCATCACCACTAAAATCTACAGAGGCACCACTGAAATTCTGAGCAATGTGCAGCTGATCAAAACTGGAGACAAAGTGGGAGCCAGTGAGGCCATGCTGCTGAACATGCTAAATGTCTCCCCCCTTCCTCTTCGGGCTGATCATTTAGCAGGTGTTTCACAGTGGCAGCATCTATAACCCGGAAGTGCTTGATGTCACAGAGCATACTCTGCACACTCCCTTCCTAGAGGGTGTCCGGAATGTTGCCAGTGTTTGTCTGCAAATTGGTTGCCCAACTGTTGCCTTAGTGCCTACTCTATCATCAGTGGATATAAGTATGTCTTCCTGCCTTTGTCTGTGGAGACTGACTATACCTTCCTACTTGCTGAGAATGTCAAGGCCTTCTTGCCTGATCCACCTGCATTTGTGGCTGCTGCCTCTGCTGCTGCTACTGTGTCCCCAGCCAAGAGTCGGAGGAATCAGGCGAGGATACCAGGTTTGGTCTCTGACTGATCACCCCCCAAAGCAACCAGTTCAGCTAGCTTATTTTGAAAAACATGGAAAGAAAGGCTTACTTATCTGAAAAAAAAAAGAAGAAGAAAAGAAAAAAAAAAAAGAGAAGTTCCATTGGAAGCCAAGTGGTGGTGGCACACTCCTTTAATCCCAGCACTTGGGAGGCAGATGCAAGTAGATATTTGTGAGTTCAAGGCCAGCCTGGTCTATATAGTGAGTTCCAGAACAGTCAGGGCTACTCAGAGAAGCCCTGTCTCAAACAACAACAACAAAAAGAAGTGCCATTAATCTTTGATCCTCCTGCCCCACACCTCTGTTGATGCTGTGAGTCCTTGTTCACAAAGGTAACTGAAAATATAACTTTTTTTTTTAAGATTTAATATGTATGTGCGTTTGTATGTCTGTCTTGCGCATTTTGGTACCAGTGAAGGACAGAAGAGGTATTAAATTCCCTGGAGCTGTCAGTGGTTGCTGGAAATAGAACTCTGGTCCTTTGTGGGAGCAACAAGAACCCTTAACCACAATCTCTACAGGCTCCGTCATTTCTTTTTTTTTTTTTTTTTTTTTTTTTTGATTAAAACATTTTTGGTGTATTTTATTCTCCTGTGGTGACTAAAATGGAGTTTACTGCATCTTGGAAATTATTTCTCTGATGTCTGTCTCTGATGTCTTTATCTTTATCTTTATTATGTTGTAGCAGAGTACAAGGTGTGCCTTTGGGTAGAATTTGTGTGACAGTTCTCTCGGCGGTTGACATGATGTGGTGTGGGGCATAGTGGGGAGGCTTGAGGTGGGTTCCTGGGTCCTGGCTCCCTGGGCCCTTTGACAGGAGCAGTCACTGTTTCCTTCTGTTCTTTTGCCTGAAATATGTGTTACTGAAAGGAATGTAGGTAAATATATGTATGTAGAGTACTGTAGGCCACTCTTGGCTCCTCCAATTGCAGAGTGAGACAGACACTTAGAAATGACACCACACATGACATACCGCAGTTTGGAGAGGCCAGAAAACCTTTGCCGGGCAGATCTGTGCTCTGTTTGGAATACATTGCTGTGGAATGAAGATTATCAAGTGGGTGTCCTATACTTATAAAAAACATCCTGGATGTCTGAAGGAATGGTCACTGTGATTTTTTTTTTTTTTGTGGGCCTCTGTGGTGGCGCTGTGGGTATAAGTCAGTGTCTCCTGGTCCTTACTTGCTTCCATTTGGTTGTGGACATCTGATGTACTGTTTAGCACTAATTGCCCAGTGCAGGGTTTAGTACCAAACTTAGGATAACATTCAGGTTGGTTGAAATGGGTCAGTATTTGAACATAACTGTTAAGTACTTCAATCATGGGACCAGTGAGATGATGCAGAGGGTAAAAGCACCTGCTAGGGAGCCTGAGGACCTGAGTTCAATCCCCAGAACCCATGCAAAGCTGGGCGATAGAGCTGACTTCACAGAGTTTTATTTGGGCCTTCACATATACTGTTGCATATTTGCTCCCCCATAATAATGAATTAGCAAAATAAAAAATACTTCAGGGATAGAGAGGTGGCTCGGTGGTTAAGAGCACTGATTGCCCTTCCAGAGGACCCAGGTTCAACTCCTAGCTCCCATGTGAATGCTCATAAATGCCTATAACTTACACATGGTGTACAGACAAAATACCAATACACATAAATAAATTAAAAAAGTAAATACATCAGTCATAAAAGTTAATAGTTTGGGAGCGAGTTTGATAATGGTTTTGCTTTCCGGGTTCAATCCTGAATTTGTATCTGACGGTCAGATTTTGCCTTTTCAAAATGTTTTGTTAACTCATTTCCACTGTTGGTGTTATAGCATCATAAGAACCTGCAGCCCTTGTTTATAAACGTGATCATGTGGGCTCACTGTGATGTGTCCATTAACTTTGGTGACACTTCCCATTCTTTCTACATTCAGAAAAGAAAGTAGGGGCCGCTTGGTAGAACCTCCAAACATAATACCTTTCACTTGGTGCTTTTCGTCCTTAAAATTCCAGTCTCAGTTTTTGCCCTGTGGTAGGGAACTTGCAGGTACAAGCTCCCAAGACTGTGTGGACTATGTGGCTGCATGGACTGTTGCTGGCTGCTTGTGTGGGTCTCTTTCTTTGCTTGTGTTCTCTTGTCTGTTTTTCTTCCCTTTAGAATACCTGATTAATTTTGAGAAACAGACTCTGAACTCATTGTTGGGTGTGAGTGAGATGTTTACCTGTTGGGTCTGACATTGCCTGACTCTGGCCTGAGTACTGAAGCATTGTGGACCTAGCTATGCTAAGGCATATCAGGTAGGTAGGGTCCCAGGGGCTCTTGGCCAGTGTCCATGTGCAGGAGTTTTCTGGAAGTGCTGAACTGCTGGTTTGGAAAAATACCTGCTAAGAGCCTGCACTGGTGAGTGCTGGAGTTCTTGGTTGGGAGGGGGCAGTTGTGCGTGCAGAACAGGAGGTCTGTGGGGAGGATGTGCCAAGTCTGCTCTGTAACATATTGAGGCAGCTGTATGGAGGGTCACAGTGGAACACCTGGCAGATGAATACAGTCCGGTTAAAGGCAAGCTGTAGAAAGGGCCAGCTGCAACCTGGTGCCTTGTGCTACTTGCTCTTGACAGGAGGTGACAGTGCTTTAAAATTAGGGTAAGTCTCTGGGGCACCCTGAAAAAGGGAAAAAAGAGCACCATTTGTGACAAAAGTATGTATTACAAGTGAGGCCACCTCAAACTGTCAAAGGACTTGGGCCAGATCTCACTTCAAAGGACTTGGGCCAGATCTCACTTCCATGAATGTTCAATTCCAGTTTTGGCCTCTCCCAGTCATGTGTAGCAAAGACAGTACTCTAGATTTAATAGTTATATGCAGCTGGAGGTGTTAGATGGGGGGGGGGGGGGAGCTGGAAGGGCAGAGGGAAGTGGTCTTGGCTCATCATCAGCAAACCTGCAACACTTGTGAGAGCATAGCTTATGGTCCAGTCCCAGACTTATGAGCTCTGGGACTTTCTATTAGTCAGAGCCCCTTTTGGATCAAGATCTTTGATCACTTAATCAATAGCTAAGTCACCTTTCTTCAGAGAAAATAAACACTGATTGAATTTAGCAGCTTTTCCCTTTTCATTCCTCTTTTGTCTTTAGGCAGGAGGGATCGTGGTTTATGGATTCTCTGACCTACGTCTTAACAGCTGTTCACCCTTACCCCATTTCTTATTCTCGGAAAGGATCTTGGGAGTGACCTGGGTAGGTTTGGTTTTATCATGACAAGTTTCTCTATACAGTAAAACCAGTTCAGTTAGGGGGCTGCAGAGTGACACTGAACAAATTGATGAGGCAGGGCCTGGAGAGGAAGCTGGCCAAATAAAATGTCAGAATCATCCAGGAGCAGGCTTGAGTGCCTTGAGGGCACCTCACTCATCAAGGGTCATCCATCTGGTTCTGCAGCAGCTCCCTTTTTCTTGGCTCTCATCAAAGCTGTGATTTTGATCAGCAAATGATCAACAAATTGGTGGTGGTGGTGGGTGTTGGGAAGGAGCAGCAGCTATGTGTAGCAGAGGACTGACCACTTGTCTGAATCTGCTGTTGTCTCAGTGGCAGAAACAAGCTGTGGGGACACCCATCCACAACTTTTCCACCCACTCCTTTGAGCAGCTTTTGAACAGTTCTCTTCTGTTGCAGCATAATGATGACTAAAACAAACATTTTTGTACAAAAGCATTGGGCTCATCCTGTGTGTACTTGAAATACATTGTGCTGGATTATGAGATAATGTTCTTGAAGTGTTTGGTGTGTTTTTGGTGCTTGCTTTGATACTAAATGTGATCTAGTGAAGGAAAAAATCTGTCATGAATAATGGGCTCCAAGCTTCCCTTAGAGGTGACACAGCCCTCCCCCTCAAGTGGCTGTTGTTAAGGGACCCTGCTAAGCACCTTCTTGGCCTGCAATTGAGGGCTACCCTGCTGGTGTGGAGAATGGAAACAGCAGGCGATTAATGCTGTTGCTTTCCTTGCCTTTCTCTTGGCCTAGACACTTCCCATTTCCGGCATGAATTCCTAATAAACTTAGAATCCTCTGCACAAAACTTGCTCAGCAGGTGTACACTAACAAGAGTTGCTCTTGCTGCTTGTTGAATGAGGGAGACTGGAGGCTGAAGTCGCTCTTCACGTACAGAGCTCAAGTGTGGTTAGGTTTTGCTTTGGGATAGATTGTGTAGCTCCAGGCAGAAGCTGCAAGTCTTGGGAACCTAAAGCAAGCTGAGGCTCTATGACATCTAAGGAAGGTAAAGCCCATTTGCTTGCCTGCAATGACACCTCATGTACAGCTGGAGTTAACTGTTTTTGGAGAAAAGATTGGGAGCCAGTGTTAAGTAAAGGTCACTTCTGAGTCCTTCCCCAAGACTTCCTGTGCTTAAAGCAAACATTGCATGACCCATGCACTCTCGCCATGATGACTGTAGGCAAGGCCAAAGCCGGCCAGCCACTCTCACTTCTTTTCTTAAAAAAGCTTTTGTTGTGAAAGAGTAGGGGTTGTTTTTGTGATTCTAAATTTACACAGAATTTATGGAAATAGCCAATGCACTTCTACCATGACAGGGCTCTTCAGACATGATCTTTCATCAGTGTTAGCAAAGAGCATTGTCCAGTGACTGTGTGAACTGAGAACTGAGAGTGAAGAGACAGGCATGGTCAGTCTCTTGTTCTCTGTCTCATCCTGCTGGGTGGCTTGATCTTTGGGAACTGGCTGTGTTGTTTGAGCTGAGCTAGGCTATGCTCCTCCTGCCCCAGCACAGGCCTGGATTTACGCGGCTGGAAAGTCTCCTGCTTCATTTCCTCCTACCCTTTGGGAGCTGTTAAGCATTATAGGACCAATGAATGGGTGATGGTTTAGCCTGTGAGTCCCTTGGGCCATGCTGCCTCACCAGGCTTTTTACAGTACTTAGTGCATGGAATCACGTTGAGCACTCCTTCCTCCCTCACACCTCTGCATTTCTTGTGGCATGATAGCTTGCTTGCTGGTGTTGCAAGATGACACCCAAGTGACTGATGAAGACAGATGCTGAAGAGAAGGTGACCAAGAAGGCAACAGAGCTAAGAAGCATTGTCTACTGAAAATAGCCTTGTTGCAGGGGAGAGGAATGAGGCCCCTCACTAGGCCTGACCATTCTGACCCAAGGTCTGGAGGTTCCAAGGAGATGCTGGGGAAAGGGCAGGGAATGGGAGCCTGGGCTCCAACTGCCTCTAGTCTGTTCAGAGGGCGTAGCCATGTATTCAGGTGTTGATGTAGTCATGTGTTCAGATTGTGGAGCCAACTCTGTGACTTAGCTTCCTCATCCTCCACCTCAGTCTAGGAGAGTTGTCTTTAATTCCTGCAGTGCTATTTTTACCATTGTAGAATATGTTCTCTTCCCAACATTTCTGAGTACTCTTCTTTCATGTCATGCTCTGGCGTGTGTTTGGGGTTTGACAGGCCCACCTGGATACACAGTCAGATAGTTCCTGCTAGGTCAGGCCAAGAAGGTGCTAGGCATGTTGAGGAAGGGTAGGCTCTCTTGAGGATATGGTGGTGCCCTTGGCTGGGCCCAGTCAGTTCTGTTATTCCCTATCCTTTGCATGAGTTTATCTGTTCACTTTGACAGTAAATGCTGTGACTTTGGTGGCCTTACGATGAAAGGGGCTTTCATGATGCCCATGGCTGCCGTCTCTCTAGACTTCATTGTCCCTATCTACACTTGAGTGAGAGTGGAATTGTACATTTGGCATTAGCTTAGGCACTGGAGAGACTTCACTGAGGACTCCTCTGTGATGCTGCTCTGTGATCTCTTGGGAGAGCAAGTCTTCCAGTAACAACTATGAGCTTCCTGTCTGGTCAAGCAAGGGTTTGGGGGATTGGAGACTAATGTTTTCCTGCAAAAACTAACTGGAGGGTTTCTCTGTTTAGCTCTGGCTAACCTGGAACTCACTCTGTAGACCAGGCTGGCCTCAAACTCACAGAGATCCACCTGCCTCTGCCTCTGCCTCTGAATTGCTAGGATTAAAGGTGTGTGCCACTGCTGCCTAGCTACAAATGTTTCTTGGCGGGGGTGGGGTGGGGGGGTGGGGGGGCCTGTTTTTTGAGACAGTGTTTCTTTGTGTAGCCCTTGCTATCGGTGGACTCACTCTTTAGACCAAGCTGGCCTCAAAGTCTCAGAGATGGCTTGCCTCTGCCTCCCTGAGTGCTAGGATTACAGGTGTGTGCCACAGCACTTAGCTACATTTTTTTTTTTTAAGGTAGGGTCTCCAGTACCCAGGCTAGCCTTGAACTCCTGATCCTCCTGTCTCCACCTCCCATATGCTAGGATTACAGGTATGTGAGGAAAAAGTGCCTTTAAAAATGTTGGTATTACTCATGCAGGCTGTGCTTTGTAGAGATCCTGCTAGCTTGCCCCACCTGTTTTAACAGCAACAGTTTCCCATGATTAGGTTTTTCAGAAGCTGATAATGGTGTTCCCCTGGTTGTTCCAATGACTCATTGTTCAAACTTGTAGATATCTTCCCTCCCTCCTTTTCCCCTGCCTTCCTCCTTCCCTTCTTCTCCTTCTTTCCTGTTTGTTTGAGACAGCTCTCATTGTGTAGACCAGGCTGTCCTGGAACTCCAGATCCACTTGCCCCAGGGTCCTATGTTCTGAGATATGTACCATCGTGATCCATAAATAACCTAAAGATACTTGGAAGTAATGGGACATTCTGGGCCTGGATCAGGTCCGCATACCTTCAAAAGAGCCTGGTAGGGGGTCTTTTTAAAGGTGTTGTGTATTTATTGGGTAGCAGAACAATTGTTGAGTGTCCTAGGTTGGGGAGGATGATGGCATGCTTAGGGGCCAGATGAAAAGAGAACCCTGCCCCAAGTCTGGAGTTATTTGTGGAGAAGGTGGAAAGCCAAAATGAAGCACAGCTAGAACTAATTTCCTGGGTTTTCTCTAGATTTCAGAAAGGGAGATATCTGACCATACCAGCAGAGTCTTCCTGAAGCAGTCTTCACGGGCAGATTCTGAGAGCAGGAGAACCTGTAGTTTCATTGCCCAGGAGTAAAGTCTGTCTTTCCATCTGCTTTGTGTGTAGTCTCAGCTTGGGCAGAGAGCTGTGTCAACACAAAACCCAGGTCTTATGCCAGTGATTCTCCACAGTAAGATCACTGGTTGCCACGCCTGTTGACTGAGTCCCAACCCAGGTGCTGGAAGCAAGAAGCAGTGCCACAGTTGTCCTCTGACCTCTACATGTACCTGTGTACACATACCCCCCCCCCACGCTCCTACATACACACAGGATCAAAAAGGAAAGTGCAGCCTCACCTCAGAGGGAAGAAGAGAGTCTAAGCTGAATGTGAGTCAGCTTGGCCTGAGAATAAGGATTCAGTTTGTCCCAAGTGAAATGTCCCAGTATGGAAGCAGTGCCATGAACTTTGTAGTTGCAGAACAAAGGACAGACAGATCCAGGCATTTACTGATGCACTGGGGGGACATGAGGCAGGCGGCGCAACAAAGCTTGGAAGGTTCTGCTGTAGGTTGTAGACATGGGGTTGTCTGATGACGCTCTTGGCTTTTGGTTGATGGGAGCCAGCAGTCTGCTAAGAATACATTCCAGAGGTCTTACCTGATAGTCAAAGGGATGTTAGGTCAAGCAATAAGGTGTGAAAGGAGAGGCTCTTGAAGGGGAGAAGCAGTGACCCAGGACAGTGTGGCTCTGGATTTGCAACACTCCATCTCTCCATAATGGGATGTTCTGTTAATGTTTTCTGTATGTTACATTGACACTGAGACCCATGTTCTGGGCCAGAGGTGGGACAGACTTACAGAAGGTCTGAAGACCAACCAAATAGGTGCTGTTCCACCCATCCCGTGGGGCATCTGTGGAGTGCTGGGCACATAGGTGCCTCAGTGGTCTGCAGCTTCATTTTCCTGTAGATCTCATGTCAGTTGTAGAAGTGCATCAGGAGAATTCCTTGAGAACACTGTTGTGGTTGGCTTTGCCAGCAGGACTTGCCCCATCTCTGTCTGAGGCCCGGCTTCTGGAGGCTTACATCTGCTGAAAAACTAGTGAAATGGTTTGGCTGACAGAGAACAGCAATCTTTGCAGGCCCTTGAATACCTTCTGTCTCCTCCAGGGCAACCTTTAGCCATTCTGGGAGTTGGACACTAATGGTTTCACTTATAGTTTTCAGACATCCTGAGGATGAGTGGGAAGATTGGGCCCATGACCTTATGGGAAAGGCCACCCAAGATGGTTTTTGTTTGTTTGTTTTTTGAGAGAGGGTTTCGCTGTGTAGTCTTGGCTGTCCTAGATTTGTTTTACATATCAGGCTAGCCTCGAACTCACAGAGATATGCCAACCTCTGTCTCAAAGAGTGCTGGGATTACAGCAGGCGATACCGCACCTGGCCTAAGATGGGTGGGTTCTTGATCACAGTTGGACATCAGGCTACATATGGCAGGGACATAGTATCCCACTAGCCAGCAAGTTTGTCTGGCTTCACATTTTATGCCCTCATTGCAATGACTTTCTGTAATTTACTTTTAACATTAGGAATTTTGCTTTAGATAAGAAAGCATGTAAAAAAGAGCAGACCAGCTTTAGCATGCTTTTCATCATGGAGATATTATAAACACAGTAGGAAACTAGAACAAGGGTCTCCTGTTTACCTGTGTCCAGCCCCAACATTCACCATCCAGGCCTGTCATATGTGCCATCAGTTCTCCCTGATTCTTTTGAAGAGACACTTGGCAGGCTGCTATCTGATCCACATTCATGTGGACTATGAGACCTCTTGAAAACGTTGTCCATCTTATACATGAGCTGATCCTTACACTGCCAGATGTCCAGTTATCTCACCAGCATCACTGAGGTCCTGGTCTGTGTACAACCTTGTTTGAATTTGGCTTCAGGCATGGCATTACTGTCTTTTTATTTTAAAAAAGTTATTTTATGTGTATGTGCCTGAATATACGTACATGTACCACATGCATGCAGGAGCCTGCAGGGGTCAGAAGAGGTATGGTGTACCTTGGAATTGGAATTATAGACAGTTATGAACCACCATGCCAGTGCCAAGAACAGAACCCTGATTCTCTGCAAGAGCAGTAGGTGCTAGTAACTGCTGAGCCATCTCTCTAGTCCCCCATTGCTATTATTTTGTTTTGTTTTTTGAGACAGGGTCCCTCTGTAGTCTGGCTGTCTTAGAACTCATTATGTAGACTAGGCTGCCCTTCAACTCATAGAGATCTCTTCCTGCCTCTGCCTTCCAAGTGCTGGAATTAAAGGCATGCCATTTGTGTCTTTTTGTTTTTTTTCGAGACAGGTTTCTGGACTGACTTTGTAGACCAGGCTAGCCTCAAACTCAAGAGATCTGCCTGCCCTTGCCTTCTGAGTGAGATAATAGGAATGTACAACTACCTCTTGGTAGCTGTTTGTGTCTCTTTAAACACACACACACACACACACACACACACACACACACACACACACTTATTTATTTAATTTTATGTATGTATGTGAATGCTCTATCTGCATGTACACCTCCATGCCAGAAGGGGGCATCAGATCCCAGTATAGATTCTTGTAAGCCACCATGTGGTTGCTGGGAATTGAACTCAGTATCTCTGGAAAAGCAGACAGTGACCAGTGAGCCATATCTCCAGTGCCCTTCCCCAAACCCCCTCCCCAGTTGTGTCTTTTTCTTCCCAAAGATTTATTTATTCATTTATTTAGTGTGTGAGTACACTATCTGCATGTGTACCTGCATGTATGCCAGGAGAGGGCATCAGGGCATTATGGATGGTTGAGCCACCATGTGGTTGCTGGGAACTGAACTCAACCTCTGGAAGAACTGACAGTGCTTTTAACCATTGAGCCACCTCTCCAGCCCCCCCAGTTGTGTCTTTTTAAAGATAGCTTTTTCCAAAAGTACGAGGGATTGAGCTCAGGTTTTATAAATGCTAGGCAACTAATTGTTCTACCAACCAAACCATTCCCCTTAGCCCCTCAAGATAGCTTTTTTACTTATTTGTTTGTTTGTGGTTTTATTTTGAGAAAAGTCTCATGTAGTTCAGGGTGTTCTCCAACTTGCTTTACAGTCAGGATAATATTGATTTCCTAATCCTCCTGCTTGCATCTCCTGAGTTCTAGGATTATAGGTATATGCCACCACAACAGGCTTCAAGGTGCTTTTGAAGGGGGTGATTTATAGGTAATAAAATGCACACATTTTAAATACAAGGTTAAGATGAGGCTTACACAGCTCATCATGTACCTTCCTGTGTTATGTCACGTACCACCACAGAACCACTGCCCGGCTGGGGTAATGCCTGTTCTCTTCCACTCTTCATTTTCTTTCCCTTGTGACTTGTTTACTGGAGAAGCTGTCTCTGGCCTGGAAGGTGCCAGAGTCTGCGTGTTGCTGTTTCGTCTCCCACAGTGTCTAGCACAGTCCTTTTGAGTATTTAAGTTGGTAGATCAAGCCAGATGCTGAGCTGCATTTTGGCATGATTTTCTCAGCAGGATGGCATTAGTTGGCCATGTGGTTTTTCCCCAGAATGCACAGGCACTGCGCTACTGCTTTGATAGTCACATTTGATCTTAGCTGAGGGCTAAGAAGCAGTTTTGCCCTTTTGTTGTTTGTTTTGAGACAGGGTCTCGTCCATCCTGGCCTCACCATGTAGCTGAGGATGACCTTGAACTCTTGATACTCCATCTTTAGAGTGCTGAGATTATAGGGTTTATGTGATACTGTGCATCAAGCCCAGGGTTTCTCTGCATGCAAGAAAAACACTTTATCAGTTGAGCCACATCCTCAGCCCTTCTTTCTTTGTTTCCAAGATAAGTCATTTGCTACTGGTAACCAGTCAACTCTTTGTTAGTTAGGAAACTTGGGCTATCAGTGTGTTTGGTAGCTCTGTTCTTTGCAGTTCATCAATATCCAGGTTGTCTTATTTTTGCTGTGGGAGTTTTTGATTTGGCCTCTTGGCTTTGTCCATTCTGTGCTATTATAGCGATGCTTCAGAATAGGGAGTTTATGGTGAACAGAAACACATTGGCTCTCAATTTTGGATGCCGGAAAATGCAATAAATGTACCAGTGTCTGGTGAGGTTTTTCCTGTTTCATCACTGTTGAAGATAGACTGTGTAAGGGGGCAGAAAAAAAATAAAAAAAAAGAGAGACAGTGCACTCAAGAACAAGTGTATCTGTGTAGGTGGGAGCTGACCCAGCTGTCACTGGGAACCCATGCCTTCCAGGATGGCATTGATTATTTATTTGTTCAACAGGGCAGGCCTTTGGTCCAGTCACTTTGTAGAGGGACAGACATAGCACATTGGTGTCCATTTGGCTACCTTACTACCTGTAGGACAGAATGGTGCCTAACCTGGCTTTAGCTATTTATCTTCTTGCAGCTGCAGATGGTCGAGGGCCAGCTCAGCACTGTTAAGCTTAAGAAGGAAGCAACACATCCCTTGTTTTGCAAGGGACCACAGCCCATGCAGTGAACTGTGGCTGCTCTTGGGGTTGCTTCACAGGTGTCTGGTTCCTAACTAAGTTACATAGCTCATTGGAAAGGGAAGAAAAGAAACAGAAGTACTCGAAGCTTGGGAAGGGGGTTGGTGTCTGTGGGTTGATGATTAGAACCTTATAAGTATGCAAAGCTTCAGAGATTGGGCAAGTGTTGTCTCTAGTACTATTTGCCACTCCAAGGGCAGGGGGCATATTTCCCACCTGGGACTTTCCTTGGCCCTCAGGCCTCAGAAGCAACTGCCTAGAGACTTTGTGACACTCTGCTTATTTTCAGAAAAAAAATCAAACCTTTTGAAACAGTTTGAAGGTTTTTGTTGTTGTTTTGCTTTTAGACAAGATTTTACCATGTATCTCTGGCTGGCCTGGAACTCACAGAGATCCTCTTGCCTCTGCCTCAAAAATGCTGGCATGCATGCATGCTTGGCTACAGGTTGAATTTTTTATTTTCTTTTATGTGCATTGGTGTTTTGCCTGCATGTATGTCTGTGTGAGGGTGTCGGGTCTCCTGGAAGTGGCTTTACAGACAGTTGTGAACCACCATGTAGGTGGTAGGAATTGAACCTGGGTCCCGTGGAAGAGCAGTTAGTGCACTTAACCACTGAGTCATCTCTCCAGCCCTTAGAGGTTGAAATTTTAAATACTGTTCTTGGACTGGTCATGGTGGCACCCTTTATCTCAACACTCCAGAGGCAGAGGCTGGTAGATCTCTGTGAGTCTAGGGCCCAGCCAGGGCTACATAGGGAGACCCTGTCCCAACAAAACAAAAGTGTTCTTCTCAACAGGAGAAAGTATTGTATAGGAGTTCTAAAATGCTAACCTAAAGTAATTTTGAGAAAATTGAAGCTTCTTCCGGTTATGTGATAGAACTGAGTTACACAGTTGTCTTGATACTGTGGCTTGGAACACTGGGGTCTACGCTAGGGATGCACCTCACAGTGAGATGTTTGCCTAAGTGTGCATGAGGCTGTAAGTTCCATCGCCACCGCCACAAAGGAAAGGAACAGTTGGCTTGAGGTAGATGAGAGGCAAATATTTTGACACAGTCTTCACCTGTTTGTTATCCTGGCTTCTCCTGACTCACGGTGTGCAGAGCCCCACCCGCATGTGACTGCCTGTTGAAGCTACTCCAACTGCCCACATGTCTTCCTAAATTATGTTTTATCATTTTCCTGTACAACTATAAAGGATTATTTTAAAATAAGACTCTTAAAATAATGATCACTTATTGATGCATTAGTCATTGGTTGTTATTAAACTTTTTCTTTTTATACTATTTACTAAAGATCAAACCTAGTACCTTGTACATGCTAGGCAAGTGCTGCTCTACTGAGCTGTACTTTCCAGCTCTCTTTCACCTTTTCTCTTACATTTTGTGTGTGGGTGAGTGCTACAGCACACGTAGATAACTCAGAAGATAACTTGTAGGAGTCATTCCTCTCCATGTGGGCGCCAGGAGTTAAGTTCAGCTTAAGCTTGGTGACAAGCACCCTTACCTGCTGAGCTACCTCAGAGGCCTTCTTTTTACCATTTTTTAAATTTTATTTTATTATTCACTTTGTATCCCCCATAAGCCTCTCCCTCCTCCCCTCCCAGTCCCACCCTCCCTCCCCTTTCTCCCTCCCTCCCCTTTCTTCACACATGCCCCTCCCCAAGTCCTGATAAGGGAGGTCTTCCTCTCCCTTATCCTTCCTCTCCCTTCCTCTCCTTCCTTCTGATCTTAGTCTATCAGATCACATCAGGAGTGGCTGCATTGTCATCTTCTGTGGCCTGGTAAGGCTGCTCCCCCCTCACCCATACCACTCCTAGGCATATATCCAAAAGAGGCTCAAGTACACAATAAGGACATTTGCTCAACCATGTTTGTAGCAACTTTATTTGTAATAGCTAGAAGCTGGAAACAGCCCAGGTGCCCCTCAATTGGATGCAGAAATTGTGGTACATGTACACAATGGAGTATTACTTTGCAATGAAAAATAAGGAAATCATGAAATTTGCAGGTAAATGGTGGGACCTGGAAAGGATCATCTTGAGTGAGCTGTCCCAGAAGCAGAAAGACACACATGGTATACACTCACTCATATAGACATATAAGATAAATCTACTAAAATCTGTACATCTAAAGAAACTAATTAAGAGAGAAGACCCTGACTAAAATGCTCAATCCCCATCCCAGAAGGCAAAGAGGATGGACATCAGAAGAAGAAGAAAACAGGAAACAACCTAGAAATCTGCCACAGAGGGCCTCTGAAAGGCTCTGCCCTGCAGACTATCAAAGCAGATGCTGAAACTTATGGCCAACTGTTGGGCAGAGTGCATGGAATCTTATGTAAGATGTGGGAAATAGTAAGATCTGGAGAGGACAGGAACCCCACAAGGAGAGCAACAGAACCAGAAAATTTGAACACAGGAGTCTTCCCAGAGACTCATGCTCCAACCAAGGACTAGTTGTGGAGATAACCTAGAACCCCTGCATAGATGTAGCCCATGCCAGTTTAGTGTCCACGTGGGTTCCATAGTAATGGGAAGAGGGACTGTCTCTGACATAATCTGATTGGCCTGTTCTTTTTACTTTTTAATCATGAGACAGAATCTCACTAAATTTTTTAAGCTGGCCTGGAAGTTTTCTTTTATTTTTGGGGAGCTGGATCTTAATTCTTGTTCTGTTTTTAAGTGTGTGTGTACTATATTACTATACTAGTGTGAATATAATGTATTTTCCTGTGTATAGATACACATGTGCATGTACATGTGTGTGCATGAATGTGGAGTCTAGAGATTGATGGCAGGGATCTTCCTCAGTTCCTCTTCCACCTTATTCTTTGAGATAGGGTCTCTTATCAAACTCAGAACTTGCTGGTCAGCTTACTCCATGGTTCCCACCTTTGAAGCTGCAATTACAGGCATTCTGCCTTGACGTGTTTACATAGTGGGTTCTGGGTATCTGGACTCCAGTCTGCTTCCTTATGTGCTAACCACTTAGCAATCTCTCTGGTTCCAAGCCTTGAACTCTTTTTTTTTCCCATTTATTTTGTGTTCTGTTTGCTTATTTATTTACTTATTTCTTTACCATGTGTGGGGGTGGTAGGGATGTGTAAGGCAGAGAACAGACTGCAGGAGTCAGTTTTTTTCCACTGTATCAGTACAGAGCCATCTGATTGGCCATTATAAGTTGAATTTTTAATCCGCCTGCTCAGTTTCCTCTAGGATGACAGGTATGTGCCACTAGGCCTAATGTAAAGGCTGTCTTTACACTATGTTTGCATCCTTTAATTCCTGCTGCTTGAAGAGTGTATGTTATATTCATTTTTTTTTCTTTACTTAGACATGAAGAGATCAATTTCTTTTTTCTTTCTTTCTTTCTTTCTTTCTTTCTTTCTTTCTTTCTTTCTTTCTTTCTTTCTTT
>NW_026596234.1:1627514-1710663 GCF_907164565.1 Psammomys obesus | reverse complement strand
TTTCTTTCTTTCTTTCTTTCTTTCTTTCTTTCTTTCTTTCTTTCTTTTTTTTTTTTTTTTTTTTGAGATAGGGTTTCATGATGTAATTCTGGGTGACTTAGAACTCTCATTGTAGGCCAGGTGGACCTTGAACCAGAAATCCACTGCCTCTGCATGAGGAGTGCTGATCTCCTTATGGAGATCAGTTAGATCAATTTCAGGAATGAGTATTTAGCTGGGCATGGTAACACACACCTTTAAACCTAGCCCTTGAGTTAGAGACAGAAGGATCTCTGAGTTCTAGATCAGTTTGGTCTACATGAGAAGTTCTAGGCCAGGCAGAGGGCTACATAGTGAGATCCTGCCTCAAAAAATCCCCCAAGAAGTCAAAATGAAAAATGAGTTTTTAAAAGCTGTTTCTAGACCATAGGCTTTGTAGAAGCTGAGTTCATTTTAGAATATTTCTTCCCTCAGATCTCCAGTATCCAAACAACCTCTATGTAAATATAGATCAGATATGATCCAGTAGGAAGACCAAACCCCAGAACAGTGACAGCCTGGTCACTGAAGGATGAACGGGGAGGAAGAATTCTTTGATGCCGTCACAGGTAAGCTACTACGAGAGATGGTGTTCAGATGTTCTTCTCCATCCTAACAGATCACAGTGGATCCCACACAGACCCTCTGTGTTTCCAGACACTAAAGTGGACCACCACTTTTACTGAGTTGGGAACAGAGAGAATTCTTCTAAATGTACTACTTGAAAGTGATCAGATGGGGATGTGGCATATGACCGAGCACTCAGGAGGTAGGGACTGGGGGATCACTGTGAGTTTGAGGCCAAACAGGGCTACATAGTTAAGACTCTGTCTCAAAAAACAGTTGAATATCTTTAGGCTTCTCTTTGTGTAGTCAAGAAGCCTCTTGAAGTAGGCTTCTATACCTCCCGAGTCTTGAAGGTGACTATTTTGCTTCTTTCTTGCAGGCTTTGATTCTGATAACTCTACAGGGGAATTTTCAGAGGCAAATAAAATTAGTGGGATGATTGATTTGGATACCAGCAAAAATACTAGGAGTGGGAAAAGTGGAGAGAGACCATCACAAGAAAATGGAATTCAAAAACACAGGTATGCTGTCTTATATACATTGTTTCAGAATTTTCCCAAGTATATCTATGATCAGCCCAATATGTAATATAAGTTATCCCCTTAGGCCTCATGAATTAAGCTGGAGTATCTCTAGTTCCAAGGCATCTTCTCCAGGCAGTCTAGCCTGTGAGACTTGATGCCTGTCCCCTGGAGCATGGGAGACCAGTGGAGGGCAGTGTTTGACCTGTGAATTCCTTTCCGTGACGTTACAGTATTGTCCCAGGCTGGCTCACAGCCTGTGCACATCATGATCCACACACCTCACTTACTGACCCACAGACCCAACTGTTACTCCACTGGTACCAGGTTAATCCTGTCGTCCCTTCTGTGTCTTACTGAGATGCTTGGCTGCTGAGCTAGTGAGAATAGTGAGCATTCTCTTGTCTGTTCTGCATCTCACTGAGAAATGTTGGCTACCAGCTCTGTAGGGACTGACAGGGTTTTTATTAATTGCTACAACAAAACCATGTTCGTTTGTGTATCCAGACTATGATAAGAGTGGTCATCAGGCTGGAGAGATGGCTCAGAGGTTAAGAGCACTGGCTGTTCTTCCAAAGGTCCTGAGTTCAATTCCCAGCAACTACATGGTGGCTCACAACCATCTGGTGCCCTCTTCTGATGTGCAGGCAAAACAGTGTAGACATAATAAATAAATAAATCTTATAAAAAAAAAAAAGAAGAAGTAGTAATCATGGAATTTCTCAGTGTCTGTTAAGAAAAGCTGCTGGAGCACATAGGGATCGTCCATGGGACACAGGCTTCCTTGCATGTATACTGAGGTGGTTCTGGCCTCAGTGGCCCCCTCCAGCTTTATTGCTGATCTTTCACGGGGGCCCACTGGTCTCCAGGGCATGCTCTGCCCAGGGTGCTTACCCTTCTTGTGTCCTACACTCATGTGGTTAGTTGGTGCAGGAACACCTGACACGGCTGTGAGGGTCTGTCTAAAGCAGCTTATGTTCACTCTATACCTTACCATCTCCCTCCTAAGTGTACATCACCTTGTGACCAAACATTAGCAGCCAGCCTGGGACCACTGCCTCATACCCTCATCTGCTGCTTTGGCCTCTAAGTACACCTTGATCTTCAGATTATCTCATGTCCGCTATACATCAAGTGTGCCACCTTCCCCTCATTCTTTCTGCTAAACACAGTGGCACTTAACACACTATTTGTGGCACCTCTGTTCTCTGCCCAAAGCTAATGTAGCATGGATTCATTCTTGTCTTTGTACCCCCATCCCAGGCAGTTCTGAATAGTGCTGTTTGCTTACAGAAGTGTCCCATCTTGGGCATTGATCTGCATAGTGACTGTATTGAAATGAAGACTGACATCTCCCACCCTGGGTACTCAGACCTCTTCTTATCCTCCCCTAGGGCTCTTGGCTAGGCTTGTGCATACCCAAATTCCTCCCATGCTGCAGTGTTAGCCTGGAGCCTTGCCATCCTCCTTCATGTCTTCTTTCTTGTTGTTCCTTCCCATCTTCATGCAAGGGTTGTGTATTAGTTACTTTCCTGTTGCTGTGGTAAACACCACAACCAAAACCAAGTATGTTCATGTGCTTGGGAATAAAAAGGGTTGTTTGGCTCACAGATTGCAGTCTGTCATCAGGGAA
Organism: Psammomys obesus; assembly: GCF_907164565.1. Classification (NCBI taxonomy): domain Eukaryota; kingdom Metazoa; phylum Chordata; class Mammalia; order Rodentia; family Muridae; genus Psammomys; species Psammomys obesus. The sequence continues at coordinate 1,707,924 of NW_026596234.1, read as the reverse complement.
CCAAGGCACAGACCATGGAGGAATGTCACTTACTCCCATGGCTTGCTCAGTTTGCTTTCTTATGAAACCTAGTACCATCTGCTGAGGAATGGCACTGCCCCCAGTGGGCTTGGCCCTCCCACATCAATCATTAATCAAGAAAATGCCTTCTAGACTTACCTATAGGCAATCTGATAGAGGAATTTTCTCAGTGGAGGTACTTCTTCCCAGATAATCCTAGCTTCTGTCAAGTTGACTAAAACTAACCAGCGCAGTTTGTATCGTTGGGCCTAACCCTGACTTCTTAGAGCGTTCACAGTTACCTTGTGCACAGCAGCCCTGGTATATAGTGCTCAGTAAACATTAGATTTCTTTCCTTTCCCAATGTCTCAGAGCTTATTTTCTCCCTATTGTTTTGACTCATTTACCCACAGGAGCCCTTTGTGAGGTCTTACCAGGCAAGACCCCAGCTATCAACATCTCAGGATCAAAATTCCCAGTCAGGGTTCTCCTCTTCCATTCTAGAGAAGTGTTATTGGGAATTCCACAAGAATAACTGCATTGGCTTCTAAGGGTCTAAGGGTCCAGAGCAGCCATGTATATCTTGAGAGCTTGGTGTATGATATACTCTCTGCACTCCTATGATGGGCCACACTCCCTCCCACAAGCTAGTCAGATCTCTGTTGAGGCTTCTCCCCACCCCATAGAGACAGTGCTTAGTGTAGCCCACAGCTCCTAAAGGGATCTGTATGTAGTCTTTTCCCAGATAGCCACAGCTGGAGTTGAGGCTAAAGTGACTGCTGAACTCTTGTTGGATGGAGGATGGCTTGAGAAGGAATGCACCTTGGGAAGATAGGTCTGTGGCAGACAGATGAATAGCTAGCTGGTTTTGGAGATTTTCTTGACTGGTAGTCTCAGTTTTGTCCACTGTCCTGGGGCATTAGTTATACAAGCAGAGGGACACCTTCTCATTATCAGCCTTGCCCCCAGCTCATGGAAGGAGATCGGGTCAAGATTCCAAGGCTGCCATAACCAGTAGCCATTACTAAGAGAACTTCAAAACAGTGGTGCAGAAACCCTGCCGAGTTTCAGCTGTGACCTAGCTTTTCTTCTAGGCATACCCTTGTTTAGAGACACTGATGTTTAGGTCTCAAACTAAGATGATGATCTTGAGAAGTTCCTGTGAGAAATAGGTTCCTTATATACTCTATTGGATAATAAATGCCTGTTGCTCTCAAATTCTTCACAGGACAGCCCTTCCTGCCCCCATGTTTACCAGAAGCGATTTCAGTATATGGAGTATCCTGAAAAAGTGCATTGGCTTGGTGAGTGCAGATAACTCTGTGAAGCATGGAGTTTAGGCATGAGATTTGCACTGTTGGTCTCTAAGAAAATGTATGCTGTATGTTTATAATGATCACAAAATTAATATAACCAGGCAGGAAAGGAACAGCTGCATAAGGGGAAGGGAAACAACATTACTTAGGAACAGCAGAGTGGCAATTTTACAGTTAAGCGGTTAAGCGTTTTTCCTGGTGCTCTGAGATGTGCTCCTTGCTTATGGCCCGAACACCTTCTACTTGAGATTGGGTGGGGCCCTAGCAACACACTAGGTTCCAGATAGCTTTTGTCAACTGCTGAGCCTTTGTGTCTGGTAGCCATAAACTTTCCATATGGTCTTTGACTGTTAGCAATCAGTGTACCCATATGGTATAGTATGTTCCATGCACAAATCAGCGCTTGGCAACAAGAAGCTGGAGTCAGAGAGTCCAGAAGTGCACATTGCCAAATTTCAGGAGTGTTTACCTGCATTCTTTTAATGCCATTTTTTTTGTTGTTGCTGTTGTTGTTGTTGTTTATGATTGTTTCTGTACTTCCTTCCCAGAGAAAACAATTTCTTCCAACATTTTATTTTAAATAACTTTAGATTGATTGAACGTAGATAGATTGATAAGGGGGTTGGCATCAGGGAAGCTGTAAGAAGCAATAATCAGAGGTTATCTTTTGGACAAGAGCACACAAAAGCTAGGAACTGTTGTCTGTGCTCATTCAGAACTGCATAAGATGTTCATACATGTTACTGGAGATGTTGGCCATACCTTACTTGCTTGATTGTTTATCCTATTGCAAAGTTTTCCTGTGTTTTAATGAGTGATTGTGTGTGGGTCTGTAAGAATCTTGTAGGTTCATCAATGACATTTTTGATGTTTACAAGTTTCTTTTTTGACTTTATTTCAAAGTATGTGTCTAAAGTCAGACTCATTAACTATGTGTTAGTCTGTTTTCTGTTGCCTGTACCATAGTACCTTAGACTGGGTAGACTGTAGAGGAAAGAGGCTCACTTTAGTTTTGTGTCTGCAGGTACAAGGCCAAGGGCATGCATCTGGTGATGACCAGTGCTGGCAGAGTCCTGAGGTAGCATAGGGCATGGCATAAGGAGAGGCAGGGAACAGACATGTACAGTTGGTATTTCTTCCTCCTCGTCCTCTTCTTCTGTTTTTCTGATGTTTGTTTATAGTCTGTTTATAGTATGAGGTATTGAATCCAGAACCTCAGAAACATTCTACCACTGAGCCATTTTACCAGCCCTTGCCCTGTCCTATTATTATAATTAATTACATTTATTTATGTCTACATATCTGCATGTGGAGGTCAGAGGACAGCTTGCAGGAATCAATTCTCTTTTATAGAGTACCTGCTGAATCATCTCACCAGTCCCCTTGCCCTTCTCTTAATTTAGCTACCATAGTCAATCATGGAGGCTCCCTCCACCCAATGACTTAACCTAATCCAAATGGCTTCCCAGAAGATTGGCATCCAACATATATAGGTGGATTAAGTGCCGTCTTATTAATTCTACAGAGTTAATTGCTGAAGCCATGGGATACTCAGACCATATCCAGAACGTGGCAGTGTGTTTTAGGAAGCTCAGCTTTCTGTCCTTGTCCCTCCCCACAAGTAGCTGTCCCCTATCCTCATGGTATCTCACCCCATTTCCTACTAACTATTGGCTTGGTGAGTGCAGATAACTCTGTGAAGCATGGAGTTTAGGCATGAGATTTGCACTGTTGGTCTCTAAGAAAATGTATGCTGTATGTTTATAATGATCACGAAATTAATATAACCAGGCAGGAAAGGAACAGCTGCATAAGAGGAAGGGAAACAACATTACTTAGGAACAGCAGAGTGGCAATTTTACAGTTAAGCGGTTAAGCATTTTTCCTGGTGCTCTGTGATGTGCTCCTTGCTTATGGCCCGAACACCTTCTACATGAGATTGGGTGGGGCCCTAGCAACACACTAGGTTCCAGATACCCTAACTTATGTATAAGTCTTCTCCCCATCCTTTCAGAGAGGCATTAGGCTTTTCTTTATCCCTCAGCTGCCAATGTCTAAGTGATCTTGTAACTAACTACCTCATGTGCCTTTCTTGGTTGTTTTTCAGTTTAGTGGGAATGTGCCCTGTTTTGGACATTAGACCGTTTCTGGCTTTTGGCTGACCAAAGCAGGTTACAGTGGCTAGCCCTGCATGTATGTCTGCTGAGGCTTAGGGATGGGTGCCCAAATATGGGATTGCTGAACCAAAGGAGAAAGGTATTGGCATTTTGTTAGCTGTAGCCAAGTGTACTCTATAGACTATGGATGTTATTGTACCCAGCAGCAGAGGTGGAACCTGTGGACCCCAAGGCTGAGGGTTTAGAGCAGGTGAGCAGTGGGCATGCAAGGCTTGTGAGCCCAGCCAGCCTCTCTGACCTCTTGCACTGTAGGTTATGTGCTCAACTTCCCTTGTTTTACAGGTATGTAATGCTCAGAAGGTACATGAAGCTTTATCTTTTCTTATTTTTCTGGCTGCCATCTCTGCTCCCTCCCTTAACTCTCCTGTACTTGTTCTTGATATGGTGGATATAGTCACAGGTTTCTTGTCCTTCCTGCTAATCTTATATAACTTCCTTATATGGTCTTGGTCCCTTCTATACGTCAGAAGGCTCCTGGCTTATATTTCCTGTCTTAGCATTCTGTCCAGCAACCCCATATTCCCAGATGTCTGAATGTCTCTTAGCATGGCATATAACCTCTGTGAGCCTGACTGACTCTGGCTCTGAGTCTGTGAGTTCAGGCTTTCAGTGGGATCTTCCCAAATCAGCATTGTAAACAAGGCCTTATTCTTTCCCCAGAGTGTTGCTCCCAGGACCTGGCTAGGAGGGCTGTCTTGCTGATAATATGCTGAGCATACTGCCTCCCCCAGGGCACTCTGTCAATCTCTAGTGACTTTGGGGTTTGTGAGAGCAGAGCCGTCATTCTAGCTCCCAATACAGGAAGCCTGCAAATCATCCCAAGATCCAAAGCTTGTAGCTTGTCCTTGTTTCTGGAGCACCTGAGCCTGCACTGTTATAACAGCTCCACTTTCTTTTGGCAGTTCTATCTTCTCTGTTAATGCCTTCCTAGGAGCCCAGCTCAGGAATAGCTCCTGCGGACTTTTGTCCTCTGTGCATGAGCTCTGTGGAGGCAGGAGCTGTAGCCTCACTTCTGTCCCATGGTGCTTGGGGAAAGATTCCTGAGTCACATTTACAGACGCTGAAATAGCTTCCAGGGAAAGCCACATTGTAGAAGGGCATGCCTGCCAACTAAGGTGCTTCTGTGCCATCCTGGAAAACCATGGATGCTAAGGGCAAGTTTGTTTTGTTTGAGACAGGGTTTCTCTGTGTAGTCCTGGCTGTCCTGGAACTCACTCTTGTAGACCAGCTGGCCTTGAATTCAGAGATCTGCCTGCCTCTGCCTCCTGAGGGCTGGAATTAAAGGTGTGTGTTAGTACATCTCCCCTCCCACTCCAGCAAGGGCAAGTTTTAATAATGGGAAGCTTGGGGCTGGTACTACTTATCTGGAGTGGGAGGGGAGATGAAGTGGCTGTCTTGGAGCTCCTGTGATCACTGCATGTGTTGCACGTTGGGAGTGGCTCCCAGGCCTGGAAGATGGAGAGCTGCTATGCTGCCATTCAGGAATACATTCTCTATTGAGTTAGGTGGAAGCTGGGGCTCGCACAGATAGCTTATGCACAGAGGCTTCTAAGACCTTGTCGGTGTGGGAATTTGAAGGTCTGGGAAGTGATCCTTGGCACACTCAGAATAAAGTGGGATACTTGCATTTGGGGCATGCCCGGAAGCCTCAGACACCCAACCAGATATCCTTCTGGCTTCTTCTAGGAGCTATCCAAGATCACAATGCCAATTGCCTTCAATGAGCCACTGAGCTTCTTGCAGCGGATTACGGAGTACATGGAGCATGTGTACCTCATTCACAAAGCCTCAAATCAGTCCCAGCCCCTGGAAAGGATGCAGGTGGGCACTTCCTATGATGTGAAGATAGTCCCCATGCCATAACTGTTTGACTGACTGACCCCATCATTGTAAGGACCCAGGTGTCCTGCTGGTGGGCTATCTAGAAGAATTGTATTCTCTTTAGGTATCTGGCCAGCCTAAGAACTCCCAGCTGTCAGCCTCACAGAGTTGGCTTCTCTCCTGTATCTCCACTGTCTCATGTGTGCATGTGCCTGTGTGGGGGCAATTACCTGTGCGTGCGTGCGTGTGTGTGTGTGCGCGTGTGTGTGCGTGCGTGTGTTTGAGTGCCAATGTATGAGACTGCCGCATGGACATTACTTCAGAGTCTGCGGGGTATGTAGCCTGGGGTGGAGAAAAATATATCATTCCCTCTTTTTGTAACTTTGAGGAAGTAGTAGGTAATAATGGTATGTAGCTAGAATTTCTGTAATCTTAAAAAACATTGTGAGTGAAAAACTGAGAAGTCAGCAGAGTGGACAGTGATGCTGACTGAGTGCCAGAATACCTTGTGGGTTCATTTGCTGTCTTGACTGAAGATGTTCTGATCCATCTTTGGATTGTTTGCAGTCTGTAGCTGCCTTTGCAGTCTCAGCTGTGGCTTCCCAGTGGGAGAGAACTGGCAAACCCTTTAACCCGCTCTTGGGGGAGACATATGAATTGATCAGGTAAGGAGAATTCAATATGAAATTTCTGCAGAGGGCCCTTGGATGACAAAAAAGCTCAATTCTCTATTCAGCATTGATTCCTCAGATTAGGATAGATGCTTAGAGTTAGGAGCTACAGAAGTATTTGGAATGCTGTGGGTAAGAAGGTATTCACATGCATGGAATGTGGTGTTACCAACAGAATAGAACCCTGGTACTATATGAAGGGCTAGCATAGAATCTTAATGCAGTGGGCTTAAGAGTGGAGGCCATGCTACTCAGACTGCTAGTGGTATACTTGCACTACATGGCAAAGACATGGGAGTCACTGGTTTTCAAAAAAAATGGAATCAGAACTAATAAAAGGACTACGCCTTTTTTTTTTCCCCATCACATTGATGAGAGAGAAATAACCCCTAGAGAAGAGAAACTGCCAAACTGCCAAAGTTTATACTATGCCTGTGTTACAGGGTCTCAGGAATGCTTGAACAGGCTCAAGAGTTAGCCTCACTATGCCTAGTCTGTGAATGCTTGCTAAAATCCCTTTGATGAGTTTCTTCTGGATAGTATCATGCCTCTTGGAGCCCTGTAGAATGTGAGGCTTCCAGGGTGGGATGGACAGGGCAGATGGTGGCAGATGCACATGAGCAATGCAAACCCCCTCCATTCTCATCCTTTGACATAGCAGACCTGTGAACCTGGACACTGAATCCTAGTTCATATGGATTGTGGTAAACCTTTATACAGCTGGACTTGGAGATTGTTGCTACTTACTTTGTCAACTCTGGGTCTCCTGTAGTTATATAGAAAACTTTTTTTCCACAATTTATTCATTATATATCCTGATTGAAGCCCCCTCCCTCAACTCCTCCCAGTCCCACCCTCCTTCCTTCTTTCCCCATTCCCTTCCCTTAGTTCATTGAAAGGGAGAGTTCTCCTCCTCTGCCATCTGCCCATAGCTTATCAATTCTCATCAGGACTGCCTGGATCCTCTTCCTCTGTGGCCTGGCAAGACTAGATCACCAGGGGCAGGTAATCAAAGAACAGGCAATTGAGTTCATGACAGAAGCAGCCCCTGCTTCCCTTACTCAGAAACCCACATGGAGACTGAGCTGTCAGTTGGCTATATCTGAGCAGGGAGTCTCTGTGCATCGTCCTTGGTTGGTGCATCAGTCTTTCAGAAAACTTTTACAGATGTTGCATGTCTTATACCCTGGTGTGTTTTTGCCTTAGCCTAACCTCAGACTCTAGGGACTAGTTGCCGAATTTGTAGAGTTCCTAATGGGCCCATTTGTGCTCTTCAGGATCATCCTTAGTCTACCACTCTGGGACCTGTTCTGTGCTGCATGGCTGGTATAGTGTTGTGCTTAAGCCTCCGGAATGCAGAGAACAGCAGTGTAGTTTAGTAAGTAGATCTTCTCTGATGAGGGAAGGAAGTTAGTGGAAGTATTTAGGTATTCTAATTGACTAGCATTATAGTTATTTGCCACAGGCCATGGGGCTGCAGGCAGGAGGGCCAGCACCTGCCATCCTGCTTTGTTATCTTTTCTGTAGAGAGGAGCTCTGCCTTGACAGTCTGCCACTGCCTTGGAAATGAGGGTCATCTGGTAATCTGGGGAATTTATTAACATGGAGCCTGTTGGTGTTTTAGCCATGATAATGTTCTGTATAGAACATGGCAGTGCTGGAAGTAGAAAACAGATGTAATCCACCAAAGACAATTGGTATCAACATCTTAGTAAATTTTCTTGTGTGAGATCTTAATTGGTTACTTTTCCATTGTATCATAATCATTTTCATGGTGGCACATGCTTTTAATCCCAACACTCAGGAGTCAGAGTCAGGCTAATCCATCTGTCACCCATCCTGGTCTACAGAGCAAGTTCCAGGACAACCAGGGCTACACAAAGAAACTCTGTCTCAAAAAAACAAGAACAAGTTATTATTTTATATGTATTGATGTTTGGGCTGCATGTATGTATGTGTACCATATGTGTGCCTGGTACTTGAAGAGGCCAAAGATGATACCAGATTTTCTGAAACTGGGCTTAGGGATGGTTGTGATCTGCCATATGAGTGCTGGGAATTGAACCTGGGTCCTCTGGAAAACAGCCAGTACTCTCAGCCATTGAGCCTCTCTCTCTAGCCCCACAAATATCACTCTTAAAGATGTGGCTTTGTCTGAATTGGTGAAGTGGTTCCTTCCTTTTTCTAGACACTTCTGAGCAGGAGCTGCCATTGCTGGCCACTGTGAGCCCCTTACATACCAAGATTTAGGTTCAAACCTTGTTTAGCTCTTAGAAAATTATTAAAATGTCTTGAAAAACATATAGGAGCTGAGCGATGGTGGCTCACACCTTTAATCCCAGTACTCAGAAGGCAGGCATAGGCAATTCTCTGAGTTCAAGGACAACCTGGTCTACAGAGTGAGTTCCAGGATAGCCAGGGCTACACAGATAAATCTTGTCTCAAAAACAAAAGCTTGGTGAATAATAATTTAAAAAAAAAAAAAAAAGCTGTATGAGTTAGGCATGGTGGCTCATACCTCTAAATTCTAGCACTAGGAGCTTAAGCAGGAAGATTACAGGTTCCAGGCCAGCTTAGGCTACATAGTAGGAATCTGTCTCAACAACAACAACAAAAAAAAGTAGCAGCAGCAGCAATTGTATGGATAAGGAAAGAATAAGAATAGCCTGAATTGCTGAATGTAAGACAGGAAGCCTAACCTGACTTGGAATTTAATTCAGAGGCTGAGCTGAAGTTTCACAGGCTGCCAGGAAAACTCCCTCACACTCAGCTTGACATGTGTTCCTCTCCAGGCCTGCTTGTTGGTGTCTCCACACTGACACTAAGTGGCCCTGCTCCACAGTGCTGTACAGACCAGGCTGTGTACACCATCTTTCATCCTTTCATTTCCCTCTTGAACAGCTAAAAATATACGTGCTTTTCTTAGACAAGTATTCATTTTGTAGATTACATACCTTGGCAGGCAACCTTTTAAAATCTAATTTTTCAACTTTCCTTCCTCAGTAATGATTGGGAATTCTGATTCCAGCTAAGTTAGTAATTATGTGGTTTAGCTTTTATAATTCTTAATGACTACAACTGTAGGTGTATTCATAGTTCCGGAACAATTAAAAACTGACATTTTTATTGAATAAGGGAGTCTGCTAAACTCCAATTTCCTGGCCAGGAATATTTTGGGATCCAAGACATTTCATCATAGAAGTTTTGGGAGCCTGCACAAAGGCTGGACAGAAACACCCCTTCATAGGCTTTTGAGTCAGTGGGGTTTACTGGCATTAGGAGTCCCTGGGAAATTGAAATGAGACTTTGGGAGTGAGGTTGGCCTTCATCTGAGGCCTGCCTGGCTGATGGCTGTAAGTTTCAGGTATCAGTGGGATAAAGCAGCAGGGCAGATGGAGGCTCCCTCAGTAGCATTTGTGTGGTAGTGGGCAGGTGTATTCTAGAGTAATGGTAGATGGCCAGATGTGCCGTCTGAGAGATGTTTGCTAGGTGTTTCTGCTGCCTCTCATAGCGGGAAGCATCTGGGCCCAGAGCCTATATCAGCTGCCAGGGGAGGGCAGAGCTTATCAAGTGGCTGATGGAGGTGGTGGGTGAGCTGGTGGCCCTCTGTTATTGCTGTCATTAATGTGGCTTTTTCTCTTTCCCTTCTATTCTTATTTTTGGACCTAGGGAAGACTTAGGGTTCAGATTTATATCTGAGCAGGTCAGTCACCACCCTCCTATTAGTGCGTTTTATTCAGAAGGTCTCAACCAAGACTTTATGTTCCACGGCTCCATCTACCCAAAGCTGAAGTTCTGGGGCAAGAGTGTCGAGGCAGAGCCCCGGGGGACCATCACACTGGAGCTTCTCAAGTGAGTGACTAGACCGAGTAAGGGCCGGAGTGCTCTGCTCTGACTGGGAGGAAGTTATAGCCTTCATGTCTCACAAGGGTTCTTCCTGGGGAGATCCCAACCTTTTTTGGGGCTTACAGCCTTTCTGCCAGCAGCATTTCTTCTGATCGGCTTCCTAGTGAGGAGAGTTCCTCTGTCCACGAGGTGGATGAGTCACACATCCCTCTCACACACTGATGGGAGCTGCTCCTGTTAGCCCTCAATTATTGCTTTATGACAGCCCTAAACCCAAGTGCTTAGCTTAGCACTTGACTCCCTTTCCAGGACTGTTCAGAATGGGGTACTCCTTCCTTAGGCAGAGGAACCCAAAGCTCGCCAACAGCCACATACACCTGCTTGCTGATGGTCACACAGGCATATGTGTTTGTCACATGACGTTGCTTGTCTGGAGGTAAGGACCACTGGAGAGCCCTCTTAGAGGCTGTCTAGTCCAGCTCCCATTAGAGATACTCAACCAGTATCCAGCATATGCTAGAGCTTGAAACCCACTGCAGTTCCCACAGCCCTGGGTTTCAGTTGCTACATCGGTTCTCTAATATATGAGCCTGCTCTGAGGGAACATCTATGTAGTATTTGATCTGCACTGGATGTTTACCAGGCAGTTTTGAGAACCTAGGGGCAGGCTGGGTGTAGTTGAACACACCTTCAATAACAGTACTTAGGCAGGTGGATCTCTGAGCTTGAGGCCAAGGCTAGTCTACATAGTAAGCTCTAGGACAGTTACACAGTGAAAGACCTTGTTCAAAAATCCAACTAACAACAAGAATGCAGGGGCTGTCCCTGAACATCTTTGCATAAACACAGAGGCAGGCTCCTAAGGGAAGCCCCTGTGGTGAGCACCCTACTGCTGACCTGTGTCATGACAGGCTTTGCTTTGGGAATTGAGATGGGCAGAACTGGAAAGCTGCAAATGTTTTTGAGAAATGTGTTTGGGCTCTGGCTCTGCCTGAGACATTTGAGACATTCTAGGCATTTTTCCTCAGCCATCTGTGTTAATATGCTCTTCCTCTTACTCATGGCTCTTTGATGCAGCCTCCCATAGGCATAGGTCTAGGTGCCACTGCATTTCACCCTGTGAGGTTTTCCCATGGGAAAGGGTCATTTCAAGGGATAAGGAGTGTTGGGTGTTGTTGACAACAGCACCCCTCTCCTACATTCTGCACAGCAAGGCTGGGGCTCAGGATATGATTCTCTAGAGTGCCTTTTCTCTTGGCAGCTTCACAGGAGAGCTGTCTCTCTTTTGTTTTAGTCTTCTTTTATTGCTTATTAACTTGTCTTGACATTTAAGTAGAAAGCTTTGTTGATGCTACAAAGGAAAGGAGAAATTAATTTCATATGCATGCTAACTAAATAGCCTGCACTAGAAAGACTTCAAAGTACTGTTTTGCTCCCAGGCAGTTGTGGTCTGGTTTTGCCTGGTCATGGCTTTCTGGGTCACCCAACTTCTGAGCTTCATTTCTCTGACTTTTTTTTTTTTCTTTTTTTTTCCACAGACATAATGAAGCCTACACCTGGACCAACCCCACCTGCTGTGTACACAATGTCATCCTTGGGCAGCTTTGGATCGAACAATATGGGGTAGTGGAGATCTTAAATCACAGGTGACAGGTCCATCTGTGTATGTGGGATGGTGGTAATTCAGAGCCATAGGTGACAGGCCAGGCTGTACATGGCAAGACAAGCCATGATGAACCAACTAACCTGAAGGGAGCTGCCATTGTCTTGCATTCCTCTCTGGACTTCTAGACCTTCATTTCCATCCCTCAGCTTGAGTTCTTCCTGTAGTGGGGCCCTTAAGGATTGTATCTGGCTAGATTTAGTTCTGTCTAGTGTTGATAGTCAGGAATGCCCTTGTTGATTGATTTTTCATTACCATTGTTAATTTCTTTGGAAATGTAAAGGTACCAAACAAGTGTCAGTGCTAGGTGAAAATGTAGTAACAATGCCCAGACATTATTCAAGAGCTTAGGCTTACAGCTAGAAGCTTATGACTCATTGGTTTTGCTTGTTAACACCTTAGTGATATATAATTTGTAAATAATAAAATTCACCTGTTTTCTAAATGGGCACTGAAGTGATATTTTAGTATGTTCCCCAGTTGTGCAGTCACCCCAAGTCAGTTACAGAGCCTTTCTGTCACTGAGCAAAGGCACCTTGTCATGTTAATCATCACTCATGGCCTCTTTTCCTAGATGGCCAAGTCCCTTTTCTTTTCTCTTGAAGCTTGATTGGTTCTCTAGACATTTCACATCGTAAACTAATGCCTGTTTTGTGTTTGTTCCCACAGAACTGGAGATAAGTGTATACTTCACTTCAAGCCATGTGGGCTGTTTGGGAAGGAACTTCACAGAGTAGAAGGGTACATTCAGGACAAAAAGTAGGTATACTCATTGATGCCTCCTGGGTGTGGGCCTACCATGGCCAGTGTTGTACTAGATGTGGTTCTACAGTGATGTCTGTTCATGCTGGAAATAAAGCATAAAGCCAGCTCTTTTCTTTCCTTTTTATGTTAAAAAAGGCTAAGCTTTGAGTGTGACTTCTGGTGATAGGAGCTCGTTCCCTCTAGAGGAAAAAGATAAGTGAGCCTAAAAAATAAGACATTGGAATTGGAGTGATGGCTCAGAGTTTAAGAGCACGCGCTGCTCTTCCAGAGTCCCTAAGTTCAGTTCTCACCAACCACATGGTGGCTCATAACCTTCTATAATGAGATTTGGTGCCCTCTTCTGGCCTGCAGGTATACATGCAAGCAGAGCATTGTATACATAATAAATAAATAAATCTTTCTTTCTTTCTTTCTTTCTTTCTTTTTTTTTTTTTAAGACTTTTACTTAGGGATAATGTGGCTTTTTCCCTCCATTTGTTTTGTTTTTGAGATTGTCTTGCTATGCAGTGCAGGCTGGCATCAGTCTTATCACCTTGCATCCACCTCCGAAAATGCTTACATCACCTGGGCTGGTTCTAGTGCTGCAGTTTTACAAACAGAACTGAAATTTCCTGACCATGAGTCTCCTCCCTATGGGACCCACTTTACATGTCAGTAAATCACATGGGCATGCATTGTTCATGTGCCTGCAGTATTCCACTCCGTAAGCTAGGGCCTTATGGAGACTTTTGTATAGAAGAGGGCCAGTAGTGTTTTGACACATTTTCCAGATTTTTATGCCTTTGGTAAAATTATGTCTGGATCTCAAAATTTTATTTATCACTAGCTCCCCTTCAGTAATATAATGTCTTTCTGCCTATCTCTAATAAACCAGAAACTCATCTGTTCAAACAACCTGTATATTAATATCAGATTTTAGATGATTTAACGTGTGTTAAAGGATACAGGTCCTATTGTACTCATAGTGGTAACCAAGGCCACCCAGGCAATCTTTAGAGACTGGGCTGCCCATGGTCTGAAACAGTCTGATTTTGAGCCAGTGTGAGAGTCTTGACCTGTTGGTTTTGCATCCTGGATCTAAGCTTGTTCCTCCTTCTCCTCTTCCTCCTCCTTCTCCTCTTCCCCCTTCTTTTCCTTCTCTTCTATTTTTCTTTTTTTGTTTTGTTTTGTGTGTATGATGTATGAGTGTGTACATGTTCTGCATGTGTGTTGTATACATGTTTATGAACATGCATGTGGAAGCCAGAGGTCAGTATTGGGAATTGTCCTCCATCATGCTGTGTTATTTTTTATTTTTGAGAATGGGTGGCGCTGAACCTGGAGATCACTGATTTGGCTTGACTCTGTGGCTGGCTCTGCTCCCCAGCAGTGTTACTACCAGCTCATGTGGCTCTAGGATCTGAGTTTACATCCTTGTGCTTATTCATCCAGTTCTCACTGAACCTTCTCTTCAGCCCCAAGCATACTTTTTTCTTTAGAGTTAAAGAGTTAGTTGCCTAGTACCTGGGCGCAGTGACACACGATGGTAATCCCAGCACTCAGGGAGGCAGACGCAGGCAAAGCTTTGTGAGTCTGAGGCCAGCCTGGTCTACAGAGCTAGTCCAGGACAACCAGGGCTATACAGAGAAACCCCGTCTAGAAAAACAGAAACAAAAATAAAATAACGACAACAAAAGAGTTGGCTACTAAACTGACTTGTTTAAGAAGCTGGGCTGAGTTCTCTGCAAGTGCCTGGCCATGTACATGTGTCCTCTTGTGCTGTTCTGTCAGGGCAGCAGTGCCCAAAGAGAATGTGGCCACCTGTGCTTGTCCCAGATAGAGGAGAAAGGAAAAAGATATCCCATCCTAAATAGGCTCTGTTCCTTTTGGTAGGAGGAAGAGTCTGTGACTGTACTGTGCAGTTCTCTAGAGCTACAATTAGATGAGGAGAACAGATGATAACCAAAGAGAAAGCAACTCCATCATGTGACCTTGGGAGGCATTATGGATAGAGTTGATAGGAAAAGGTCTGAAAGACTCACAGTACATGAAAACCCCCTGTATTTAAAGAATTAACAGGTTGTGGGGTGAGGCTCAGTGGTAGAGTACTTACCCTAGCAAAGGGTCTGCACATACAGCGTTACATTTAAAATATGTTTGTGCTTCCCTCCTGCTCTCTAAGGTCCTGAGGACGGTGAAGACCTGGCAGAAGGGGAGCATCCCCAGGTCAGCACTAAGATGCAGCCCTGTAGGTGATTGCTCTTAACTATATTTTAAACTCCTTTATTGCAGCAGGAAGAAGCTCTTTATAATATATGGCAAGTGGACAGAATGCTTGTGGGGCATAGATCCTGCTTCATATGAGTCCTTTAAGAAGCACGAGAAGAGAGGTGACCATGCCAGGAAGGCCAAGATGGTGAGTGCCCACTTCAGCTAGCCCTGATCAAGGTTGTACCTAAGGTGGATAAGCCCTTCAGAAGCACTGTGCTTTTGTGGCCTCTGCCAGAATGTATATATATATAGTGGATGGAGTATGTCTGTCCAGGCAAAACTGTCTTCTGTCTAGCTTCTGGTATAGGGGCAGAGGTGTTTGACTTTCTTTCAATTATGTTGTAGTTGCTTTTATAAGCTTCCAGCTTATTTTCCAAAGGAATGCGAGCCTTTTCACATAGTTCTTTGTAATAAATCTGTCTTGCTTTGCCTGAGGTAGCTGAGACCTATTTAAGAAGTCAAATGCATTTCATTTCTGTTTTTCCAGCTATGATGTCTCAGTAATATATTCAGCAGTCAGGAAGTACTGGCAAAGACTTTTCTCTAAGAATTTTGGAATGCTGATGACTATGAGTTATTCTTAAGCAAAATTAAAATTAAAAGTAATAGTTCAAAAGAGGTGTCATATTGTCTAGATTTAAAAAAAAAAATCAGGATGTTTTATACCAGAGATGTTTGCTATTTATTTAACAAAAAATGTTCTACTTCATTCAGGTATCTGCTTTTGTTATGTTATTTTTATATATGTATCTACCTTTTATGATAATTTTGTTTGTTTTTTGAGACAGAGTTTCTCTGTGTAGCCCTGACTGTCCTGGAACTCAACAGGCTGGCCTAAAACTCCCAAGTTCTGCCTGCTTCTGCCTCCCAAGTGCTGGGATTAAAGACACACACCAACATCGCCTGGTGATATTTTTATTTTTTAAAAAAGAAAAATTTCACCAGTGTGGTGGTAGTATACTCAGGAGGCAAACACAAGAGGACATCTATGAGTTCCAAGGCAGCCTAATGTACATAACAAGTTCTACATAGTGAGTGACACTCTGTCTCAAAAAAAAGAAAAGAAAAGAAAAAGTTCATTTAGAGTGTTAAATCTGCCGAGCAGTGTCTGGTGCCATTTTCACTAACTTAGTGCTCCCTTGGATCATGTAGCAATAAGTGCCCACCCTTAGCTGTTCAGGTTCAGGCGGCTTGCTGCTGGCAGGTAGGAGGCCTGAGCTGCCAGCTTCCCTTCACAACTGTGTCCTATAGCTGACTTTAAAGGCAACTCAGACAGCTGTGTCTGTTAAAATGGTTTGGGCTCATGAGCTTGCCCAGGAAAACTGCTTTTGGTTGGAGAACAGATGGCATCAGGATGCCTTCTGTCTCAGATGAGATGTTCTGGGTCCAGAAGGAGGGCAAACACATGGCCAAGCATGTGTTGAGGACAGTGTGTGTACCTGTTGCTCTTTCAACCTGTGTTTTTCTTCTCTGTGAGAGAGTAGAAATTCAGCCTGGCACAGCTCTACAGAAAGCAAAGCCATGTGGAAGCCTGATGGCCTTACCAACAGGAGTTTTATTTTTTTTTTCCTTCTCAGTTAGAAAAGGCTTTGGCCCTACCTGGGCCCTTGGGAGCAAGTCTTTAAGTGCTCTGAGGACAGGTCTCTTAGCCAGTGGCCATACTGAAGTGTCCTGTGTTTCAGGATGATGGCCCTGAGAAGGGTAACAGTGATGTACCTGGTGATATGGCAGATGATGTTCCTGTGGCTCAAGAGACGGTGCAAATCATCCCTGGCAGTAAGCTACTCTGGAGGATCAACAGCCGGCCCCCTAACTCAGCTCAGGTCTGTGTCAACCCTCTCTGAGGCCAGGCCTGTTGTCTACTGCAGACTATTCCTCTTTATACCTTTCTACTCAGGCCCACAACTCTTCTACTTTGTTCTTACACATAGCCACCCAGCTGTCCCCAAGCAGATAGGGAGGCTTCATCACATCCCTACAGTCATAAAGGCCCTCACTACCTAGAGCTACCTTGAGCCTTTGCCATGATCCAGCCTGAGAGTGACGTCTGCGTGCTGCGTTGCCTATGTGGGACCTGGGAATAGTGTAAGGCCATCTACCTGGCATTGGTATCTTGATCAGAATTCATGATTGAGTCTGTGTACTTGCAGCATTGGTGCTCCCTAGTCTCCATACCAGTCCTTCCATCAAGCACGTTAGTGCTTGGTTACACCTTCAGAACTCTGTCTTGTCCACATCTCATTAAAAGAGAGCTCCATGAGGCTGGAGAGATGGCTCAATGGTTAAGAGCACTGGCTGCTCTTCCAGAGGACCCTGGTTCAATTCCCAGCACTCATATGGCAGCTCACAATTGTCTATAACTCTAGTTCCAGGGGATCTGACACTCTCACACAGACAATCGTGCAAGCAAAACACTAATACATATTTAAAAAAAAAAAAAACATTTAAAGAAGGAGGGCTTCAGGGACTAGAGAGATGGCTTAGACTTACGTGATTGTTGCTCATCCTGATTTCTCAGCACTCATGTGAAGTAGTTCACAACTGCCCGTAACTCCAGCTCCAGAGGGCTCTAACACCCCTGGTTTCTGAGCACACCTATGTTCACTTGCACTCTTCTGTACATAGATATACACACACATACACGTAGTTAAAAAATAAAAAGGAGTCAGGTGTGGTGGTGCATGAGGAGGCAGAGGCATGTAGATCCTCTGGTAGTTTGAGGGTACTACAAGTCTCCAAAGTGAGTTCCAGGACAACCAGAGATGAGACCCTGTCTCAAAATAAGTAAATAAACAAATAAAACTAAGTGGTGGTGCATGCCTTTAGTCCCAGCACTCAGGAGACAGAGTCATGTGGATCTCTAAGTTCAAGACAGCCTGATCTACAGAGTGAATTCCAGGACAGCTGAGGCTACACAGAGAAACCCTGTCAATAATAATAATAATAATAAATAAGTAACGTTTTTAAAAGGGGGCTCCCAGGCTTGTTATGTAGCTTAGGGATAAGACTACCTAGCATGCACAAAGCTCTGAATTCTGTCCCTAGCACCATGCCCAAAAAATTTTTTGGGGGTTGGGGGGGGCGGCGGCAGTGACATGGCTCAGTGGGTAAGACCTCCACTTCAGTTTCATCCTTGGAACATATATGGTGGAAGGAAGGAGTCAGCACTTACAGGTTATTCTCTGAAGTACATGCATGTGCCCGCACACATAATGGCACATGTACAACTACACCCATACACAGAATAAATAAGTATAAGAAGAACAAAGTGCGTCATTTACCTGTGAATATGTTGCCTTACTGTGTTAGTTTGCTTTCATTGCTGCGATAGAACACTGACCAAAACTAGTGTGGGGAGGAAAGGCTTACACTTGAGGTAACAGTCCGTTGCTATGGGAAGACTAGGCAGAAACTGAAGGAGAGACAGTGAGGAGAGCTGCTTCCTGGCTTATTCCCTGGGCTGCATTCAGCTACTTTTCTTACACCCTCCAAGAGCACATGCCCAGGGTAGGGGTGCACTGTTCAGTGTGCCTGGGCCATCCCACATCAGCCATGAATGTCCCACAGACTTGTCTACAGGCCATTCAAAGGAGCCATTTTTCTCAACTGAGATTCCCTTTTCCCAGATGACTCAATCTTGTATCAAAGTTGCCAAAAACAAAAAAGCAAAACAAAAAACCTTACCTAGCATACTCACTGTTATAGGACAGCATGAACTAATGGAACAGTATTCTTCTAGATTATTTTTAGAAGAATAAAGCCCATGTATTGTTCAGGGAAATTTCTGTTAAGCTGAATTCTTGTTCGTTTTTGGTTCAGAGTGCTGGTCTAGTCCTGCATGCATGCCGGGGTGGGGTCGGGTTGGTGGATCTGGGGTAGTGTAAACAGGACCTGGAAAGGTAGAGTGCACACTCACGAGGACCAGTACCTCTGAGGGTACTGGGCAAGCTGGTTCTAGGGCAAGGAGTCTAGTAATGGAGCAGGGTTCTAAAGAGTCAGGTGTGACCTGAGGACCGTGTTGGAGAGCCACACAGATTCTCCCAAACACTTTCTTCCACAGACCTCTGGTGCTGTGGCAGTCAAGCTTCAGGGATCCTGTATATCTGCTATTATTTTTAGTGACATTTAGTGCTATTATTTTTAGTATCCTGGAAGTCACTTAAGCAGGGTGACCAAAGAAAATTTACATGCCCTGTGGCCCTTGGGCCACATACTTATAGGTGATGTCGAGAACGAGAAGAGAAGGCCAGTAGGAAGAGCAGAGGTGTCAAGGCCTGGGAAGGCTATACCACACGCTGAGGGGTGTCATGTGTGCAGCATATGGCAGCTCTGCCTCAGGTTGCTGAACTGGAGATTAGTCTCAGACATTTAACACATAGTGCCTGGACGGAAGGATACCGTTTTCTCAGGGGTTTCAGGCACCCGTAGATCATTTTCATGCAGCCGTCTATAACAGTGCTTCTGGGCTTCTACAGATGTACAACTTCACCAGCTTCACTGTGAGTCTCAATGAATTGGAGTCAGGCATGGAGAAGACCCTGCCACCCACAGACTGCCGCCTTCGCCCTGACATCCGAGGCATGGAGAATGGCAACATGGGTAACTGCTGGGCCCTCCCAAGAGGGCTTGTGTGGGTGAGCTTAGGCTTTCTCTGTGAGACGATGCCCAGACCCTTTATCCAGGTTAACAGTGTGTTACCCTTTAAGGACAGTGCTTCACAGAGCAATGAAAGGCGGTGAACACGTTAGCTTCCAGCTTGTCACAGACTTGTCCTTTGTAAAACGTTAAAATTAAATTGAGAATGAGTGAACCAGGTGTGGTGACACGTACCTGTTATATCCCAGTGCCGGAGAGACTGATACAAGCTCCAGGCCAGTGTGAGCTGCATAGTGAGTTCCCGGGCAGACTGGGCTACCTGTAAAACCTTGTCTCAAAACAGCAACAACAAAAAATTAAATTAGTGCAAAAAATGAACAAAATACAAGTCACAAAACTTTATTATTTAATTCAGTGGCTGTTAAAGTTGCATTTCAGAAGCTAGGGATGTAGCTCAGAGGGAGGGTGCTTACATTTCAGGACTGACTTCAAGCAGAGTTCACATGAGCAGAGATGCAGGATACATCTCATTCTCCCAGCATCAGACAGCCATACTCCATGTGAGCTCTGCGCTCAGGTCTTCAGTGCGGAGGCTTGCCTATTGCTCACTAAAATCGAATACCAGCAAGCTCTTTGCTAGAGAAAGGCATGCCTGAGGATAGAGAGGGGCAGATGGTGCTCGTTCCTTGGAACTCATCCTCTGCCCATCATCAGAAGCCTCTGTTTATTCCACAAGGTGAAGGTTCAGTAAACATCTTTTAATAGCAAATAGATTTGGGATCTTATACTTTGGGGTTCTGTGAGCTCACTCTTTCAGATACTTACTTTTTCACTTGGGCTTCAGGTGCCATTAAGCTGCCCAACACATCACAGACCACACTTGGAGTTATTATGGTCCAGTGTGATGCCTCCCACTCTGCTTGTCCAGGGGAAGTGCTTTCACACATTCATCGGGAACAACTCCGCCTTAACACTTGTTCTCCTAGAGCCAGAGCCCACCCCCCACACTTTGTAATCAAAGTGGAACAGGTCCTCTTGGGGTTGAGATGGGATCTGGCATCTCTGACATAACAGAAGCTTCAAGTGCTTGCTTATTTGCTTGGACCTAGATCTGGCCAGCCAGGAGAAGGAGCGGCTAGAGGAAAAACAGAGAGAGGCCAGAAAAGAACGTGCCAAAGAGGAAGCAGAGTGGCGGACCAGGTGAGTTGGAACAGTGAGGACTTACATGCCTGGGCAGCGAAGTGGCCACAGCCCCATCATAGGCAGCTTCCTCCCTTTCCTGCCCAGCCCTGGTGGCTAAGCAGCAGTAGTCTGTGGGTCCATAAAGATAGTTAACCCACCACTGCTACCATGATGCTTGTGACTCGACCGTGGATTAAAGGCTGGACTATCAGGTTAGCATATATCTTGAAGACAGGTCACCTCACTTCTAGGCCTTGCTGCCCTGCCTCACAGCAAATTTGACCCAAAATGTATTTTCAGATATGGCCAGTTTAAAGACAAAGTATAGCCTGAACCTAGCTGCTTACTTAAACAACTGGTGAGAGTTGTGATGCTGTTCTTACATTTATACATTGTGGAAATGTGATGCTCACATGTACACAAATCACTTACCCCTAGGCAATGTGGCATCAGGCTGTAGCCCAGATCCTGCTGTCAGACCCACTATGGGTCAGGAAAGTCTCTATTGTGGGAGTGAAGATGCAGCCCTGAGGTGGGCTCTTTGCCCATATGGGGCCCATGCAGAGGGTATGTTATGACTCATGGGCCTAGACCAGTTGCCAGGATTTTAGCCTTACTTCTCATATTTCTTACATTGGCTGTATTTTTCTTCAGTAGTCAAAGCACTATAATAACTAATCATAAGCAAAATATGTACCTGTATAAGTGCACATAAATATTTTTAGTCTTTTAAAGTTTTTGGGTATTTTAAACTGTTCAGTTTTTAGGCTGGTTGTTGATTTGGGGTTTTTGTTGTTTTGGGTTTTTTGAGACAAGGTTTTTCTCTGTGTAGCCTTGGCTGTTCTGGAACTCACTTTGTAGACCAGGCTGGCTTCAAAGTCAGAGAGATCTGCCTGCCTCTGCCTCCCAAGTGGTGGGATTAAAGGCAAATACCAGCACTGCCCTGCTCAGGCTGATTGTTTTTATTGTTGCTTTTTATTCTTAAGATGGCTTTCACTGTTATCCAGTCTTGAACTCAAGCAGCTCCGAATCCCAGGCTTCAGAGGAGCTGAAAGAACAGATGTGTGTCACTGTGCTTGCTAGGCTCCATTCCTTGTGGTATTTATTTCTAGGTCATATTAACAACCATCTCTGATGACACATGGCTGGGTTATTGTTTGTTTGGGGCTTTTTTTGATTGTTTGTTTTGCTTTTGGAGTCAGGTTTCTTTGTGTTTTCCTGGCTGGCAACTCACTCTGTAGACCTGCTGACCTCAAACTCAGAGATCTGCCTGCCTCTGCATACACACCACCCATGACTACCCCTGCTGGGATTACAGGTGTGTGTCGGTACCGCCCAACAGGGATGGAGTTTTAAAACAAGTTTTCTTGTGCTGTGATGAAGATGGAACCCAGAGTCTTGTGTACGTGGCAGATACTCTACCACTGTGCCACTCTTCCAGTCTCTGAGTCAACTGTTGGTGCATGGGCTTCTGATTTAATACTGTGCCTTTAATGTCTGTTTTTGGAATTTGTCCTTGATCTAGAGTAAAACTTGAAAATAATGTTCTTTCATTGGTCTTCTAAAGTATTGAAAACATAAGCAGGTGCTATGGTTTGTATCTCTAGTTCCAGCCTTCTGGACAGGAGAGTTTTGAGTTTGAGGCCAGCCTGGGTTCCAGGCAAACCTGAGCTGTATAATGAGTCACTGTCTCAAGAAATAAGTAATTAAAAATAAATAATCCAGGCTGGGTGATAGTGGAACATACATTTGATCCCAGCACTCAAGAAGCAGAGGCAGGTGGATCTCTTGAGTTTGAGGCCAGCCTGGTCTACAGAGTGAGTTCCAGGACAACCAGGGCTATACAAGTAAACCCTGTCTTAAAAAAACAAGCAAGAAATTAAAAAACAAACCAACCAACCCAGGATAAACCATTGTGAAAATGACATTTTTTTTTTCATTAAAGGTAATTACTTTTTTTTCCTTTGTGGTGCTGTGCAAAGGCACATGCCAGGTAAACTGCTTGACCACTGAGCTATAAAACCAGCCCATCACTTGTTTGTGAGTGCCCACAGAGTGTGCTTCCTGAGTACTTCTGATGGCCTTCGTTGCTTTGTTTGGTGCAGTGCAGTTGCAGGAGTGTACACGGAACCTGGTGAGGTTCACCCTCTTGTGTCCCCTCTTCATGCACATAGGAGCCAGCCTCTGAGAGTAGCCATGTGGGTATGGGGAGACAGGGATGTGTTGGATGTGTGGGTAAGCACAGCCACAGGGACGCTGGTCAGTTACCGTCAGTGGCAGTGTTGCCCCAGGCTGCATTTCTCCATAGCACATACTGCTGTGAGAAGGCTGACCACCTCCCTTGTGTTCTGCAGGTGGTTCTATCCAGGCGATAACCCTTACACAGGAACTCCTGACTGGTTGTATGCAGGGGATTACTTTGAGCGTAATTTCTCAGACTGCCCAGACATCTACTAAGTAAGGCCTGGGAGCCAGGAGGAGGCCTGTGAGGTTGGACTCCTCATAGCATCTGAGCTTCACGGTGGCAGATACCAGCTTCTCCAGCCACAACTGTGGAGATAGCCTTGGACCTGATGGAGGACTTCAGTTAGCCTCTGATTGCCCAGCACTTCACTATGTCGCAGCCCCTTCATGAAGCTCCACTTGGGTCTTCACCTTCACTGAGGCCTCAGAAGAACTCCACAGTCGATTTTACAGGTGACAGAAGTGCCCAAGGCCAGCTGAGCTGGCAGCACACTGTTATAAAATGTGTAACGAAGGAAGAACCAGCAGGGCCCGTGTGTTCCTCTCAAGGCGGTAGTGTGGGTTTCTGGAAGAATTTTAAACCTAGACCCAAGAAGGAGGGGGACATGGATCTTGAAAGTAACCTGTAGGCCAGGCCCCCCTCTTTGTGGAGGGCACCCGTGGAATGAAGTGACAATGACAAGTTGCCAGATTCTGTATTTTCTACCAATCTTGAATAAGGTAAAGATTACTTTAGAAAATATTTAAATTAAAACTACTTGAATGATCTGCTGAAACACAGCAAATACATAGTCACCACTGTGTACTGTCCAAACAAAGTGTCCCTGTGACCAGCCAGAGTGGCAGGATCACTGTGACTTAGATGAGAAACCCCCATGACTGCTCCCAGTCTACCAGGAGGCCTTGCCTCTGCCCACAGCACTCCCACAGCTATACTGTCACTGTGGACCACACCTGTCTCTGAAGGGTCATTTCTTCACTCACCTCGCCTGTGTGTTCCCTCAGTGCTCCCCCAAAGTCTTGTGTTTGGTTTCCCCAGCATGCATGTTTCAGTCCAGGCAATTTACATTTGGTTGTGTGCAGTGGGAGGTCAGAAGCAAGATCTACTTACCTGGTGTCATTAAAACTGTTTTAACACGAGTAGGTGTGTCCATCTTGCATTCCTGTCAAGTGATGGACTTTATGTAGAAATGGTGACACCAAGGATCACAGTGGAGCTCTTTGCATCAAAGGCAATCTACTGTGTGCACATACCTGTGCTTGAGCACACATGTAAACCTATGCTTCAAATAGAGTGTGAGCTACTGTATCAGGCACTATTGAATAAGAAGGTATTCTCGCTATGTCCAGGCTTCCGAACCACCTCTGTCATTAAAACACTTTGAAAAGCCAACGTGGGTTGAAGGTTTGATTTTTATAGCTGTGGAAACAAAAAAACAGGTGTTTCTGTGGCAGCCAGGGGACCACCCAGGGCTAGCATCTCTGCTGTATCTACTGAGACCCCTTAACAAAGCTTCGGATAGCTCTGAGATACATCTGAAGGTTTATGCCTTTATCATCATTCCAAGAGGAGAGTGTAATAAAGTGTATGGGAGAAAAGGGCAACCAGGGGGTCATTTGCCTTTCCAGACCATGGCTATCTATGCTCACACACAGCGTATTCCCCCAAAAGGTGGAAAGCTGAAAAGGTTAAAGAATACAAGTCTAAGGCACATTGAAAATGACTATTTCATAAAGCCGACAGACCTCTCTCATCAGTGAAATAAAAGCCAGTGGGTTTTTATCTCCATATCATCTCCTGAGGCAAAGCTCCAGGTGTTTCAGGGTTCATCACTATGCACACAGCCCCCACACCCAGTTCCTGTGTGCATTTGCCTAAACCAGAAATACAAGGGGAAAGGAGAAAGGATAGCTCTGTGCCAGGTGAATGTAGCAGTGATGAGTTTACCACTGCAGTCTGCCTGCACCAACACATGGAGAAGCTGCCACTCTGACTCCTTACCCTGGACAGCTCACGGAAGCTTCCACAATGAGCTTTTCCATGGAAGATACACATTGAAAGATGGCTTCCTACGCAGCTGCTTGTGAGCAGCCTTGCATGGGGCCCTGGTGTTTACAGAGTAATCCTGTCACTTGAGACATCCTTATGGAAGGAAAAGGGCAGCAGACCTTTGCAAATGTAATATTCTGAAGTCAGGTTGTAGAGGCAGGATGATCAGTAGTTTAAACCATCCTTGGCTACAAAGTGAGCTGACTAGCCTAGGAAATATGAGACCACGTCTCAAAAAACAAAAAAGAACTTAGAGCCACCAGCAGTGATAATCTCAAATAGCTCTTGTTTTTTGCTTTTATTCTAATTGAAGTTAGAATTGTGTCACATTTCTACAAGCGCAAGGAAAATTACTGTAATCTATTAGAGATTTAGAGGTGAGAAGATAAACGCATCTGGAGTGTTTTATGTAAAAAAGTAACTTTTTAAATTATTGAAACAACTGGCTGTATCTCATTGCTCTGATGGTCCTCTGAAGCTGGGTCACCAGCATCCACGTCTTCTTGCCAGGGCTTGGCTAGAGAAAGCAGGCCTGGCCCTGATGCGCGCAGTTTTTTGAATCTGCTTCTCCAATTCCAGCTTTTCAATTCTGGAGAGTAAACAGAAGGAAATCTTTAGCTGAGGACCTGTAGTACTCTGGGAGCACAGTCCTGTAAGAAGGAAAGAGATTACACCCACATACGTGAATTTGCTTTTATAGCCCTGGGTTGGGAAGCAGGAAACCAGTTAGAGTTTCAATGGAACAGCTCCCACTGCCGCTCACAGCTTGCAGTCTCCACAAAGCTTACAATGACTACTGGTGTCTGTCAAAGAGTCTGTGTCACAAGCTAAAGTCCGGTACAGAGCAGGCTGAACAGGACCCTACATGTGTTTCTAGAAGGATGCCACACAGCCCCAATGGCCCTGGAATCTTAGTGCTGGTTGAACTAGCCATCTGGGGAGGCATACTCATGTATAGAGGAAATGCCCTCTACTTCCTGTGTCCTCATAGTTCAAGCCTAGAAAATCAGAAAGAAAAGCTTGGGAAATCTCTTCTCTTCCCTGTTAGTGAACCAGCTCCTCAGGGAGCTGCTTCAAGGAAGGCTCCTGCCACACTCTGCTCCTACGGAAAGTTCTCCCTCTGAAAGGGAGTTGCAAGTTTTATGCCTCCTTACTATCTCAAGAATAAATGTGGAGACAGCTCTAAAAGTTGTAATGTGAGCTAGACCCAATAGTGGGCATACCTGAAATCCCAGGTCCTTAGAGTGTAAATCAGGGTTTGCAAGTACAAGGCACGCCTGAGCTGGCCAACTAGTTGGATTCTAGGCTCACAGCAAGGGGTAATGCCCTGCCTCCAGTTCTTGGACCTGGAGAAGTTGCACAGGAAGTCCTCAGAGCATGGCTTCCTCCCATCTCATCTTGTAGACTTCGCTATGTCTAATATGAGTACCAAACACTGGGACCTGCAGCCTGTTAAAACAGCTGACCTTGCCAGGTGGAGGTGGCACACATCTTTAATCCCAGGACTTGGGAGGCAGACATAGATCTCTGGGTTTTGAGGCCAGCCTAGTCTACAGAGCTAGTTCCAAGACAGCTAGGGCTACACAGAGAAACCCTAGCTAGAAACAGATACATACATGCCCCAAAAGCCAGCTAACCTCAGAAGAACTGGTGTCGTCTCAGCTCCTTCCATGTGCTTGGTATGAGGTTTTTTTCAGTGTTGAGCTCTGTGGATGTCATCCTTCTCTAGGCGGCTCTCAGAGCCAGCTGCACTCACCAGATGTTCAGAAAGCAAATCTAGAGATGATGGTGACATTTGCCATCCATTCTGGCCTGGCTCTTGACCTCAGGCTGTTCTGTGTCTGCATTCCTCATCATTATGCCTATGCATGGCTGGCCCTTCACCAACACCCACCCACACACATGGAAATGTCAGGCAAGAAAATGTGCTAGTGACATATTTATTTTTTTGACTGTCAATACCATTTATTTAGCAGAATCAATCATTTCTGGGTTTGTTTTGGTTTGGTTTTTGACGATTGTGCACCAATCTGTGAGTATATAAATGTTAACTTTCAGGCCTGAGTAGAGATTCTTTGGAAATGGCTTGTGGTTGACATTTATTTTACATTAGATAATTTTTCACTGTCTCGGGGCTCTTGACTTTTCTGGGAAAAGGTACAGACAAGTCCTCATACCCAACTGCAATAGGTATTCAGACTGGGTGTTCTGTAGAGCTGGCCTAGCAAATGAATTATATCTTAAAATGGCTTGTCCTGGTGGGGAGGGTACTATAGGGTGGCATGTCAGGATGGGGGTTTCAGACTTTTGAGTTGTAGCAGCTCTGTTTAATTGTCCTCTCTCCTGGGGACTAGAGATTGCTGTTAGAAGCCATGAAGCAGCTGGGTTGGGAGTAACCTGGCTGCTTGGGAGGGAGCCCAGAAGTTTATCTAGTATCATGACTCTTGTGGAGAGGAACAGATGGTCTTCTAGAATTCCTGTGATTGGAGTGTTCCAGCTGTGCAGGGCAGATGGCACCATTGCCACAGGTGCTCAGCCACAGCACCTGATGATTAACACATTATGCCTGTTTCCTCCAGTCTGACCCCAAGGAGCAAACACCAGAAGGTGGAACTGCCTGGGGCCCATACCTTCATTACAGTGGGGCCTCTTGAGAGGTGTAACCTATGATTCCCAACTAGTTCATACTGTTGCATGGTCACATGCTGCAAAAGCCAACTGGATAACTATGTAGATCCCTATTATACAGGCTTCCCCAACCCTGACCACCCCCACCTGGCTTTGTGCCCAAGATTCTGCCCTTTCTTTCAGCCTGGCTGTTTTCATTTTAATAGTTCGTTTGAAAGTCACTGTGGGCATGTGTGTGAGCCCGTTTGTTTGTTTGTTTTTCTGTTAGTAAGCAGTGGGGTGTCTCCTTTTGTCCACTCACCAGACAGCCTCAAATTTGGAGCAATTGTGAAGAAAACCATGAGGTATTTGTACCCAGCTTTTTCTGTGGACATCTCCTTTCTGTGTGCAGAGACCAGAGTTCATCCTTAGGTGTCATTCTCAGATGCCATGCAACTTGTTTTGGGGTCAGCCTCTGTCTGGGACCTGAAGAACATGATTGGGCTAGCCTGGCTGATTAGTGAGCTACATGAACCATCTCCCCAGCACTGGGTCTGCAAGCACATGCCATGCCTGGCCTTTTTACCTGGAGTTGGAGTGCAAACTCGGGCAAGCACTTTAACAATTGATTTATCTCCCCAGACCCTCTTTTTTGTTTCTTTGTTTGTTTTGTTTTTGAGGTCAAGTCTCATGTAGCTTGAAACCACTACTCTCAGCTTCCTCACTGCTGGGATTACAGAATGAGTCACTACATCTAGTCTGTGTATCAGCTTGCACTTCTCTTAGATAGATGACTAAGAAATACTAGCTGGGCCACACAGTAGTAGCACTTAAATGTCATTAAAAACAACCAAAATAAACAAAAACATGGCCACCTCATCAAAAAGGAAGCATAGATGACAAGTGAAATAGGAAGTGCTCAGCATTGCCATGGAACATTAGGGAGGTGAAACTAAAACAAGGAAGCACCACATATTTTTGACCTATGGTGAAGGTGGACACAGAGCACAGGACACTCAGTACTGCTAGGGGCATGCAGAGGCAAGTGGCAGGGACTAAACACATGTCTTATCCCAGCACTGGGGAGGTGGAGCCAGCTGGATCTGTGCCTTCGAGACCAGCCTGGTTTGCATAGTGAGTTCCAGGATAGCCAGGGATACATGGACCCTGTCTATTAACAGGAAGGTTAAACATGCTGTGCCTGTGGTGCTACACACCTTCCTCCCGGCTTGGAGGGGAAGGCAGGACAGTCTTGAGTTCAAGACCAGCCTAAGTACACAGACCCTGTCTCAAAAACAAAACAAAACTAAATACAACCCTACCATACAACCTGACAACCAGGTTCTTACACTTACATAAGCAGAGCACCTGTGTCTATAGAGCCTGCACAGATGTTCACAGTAGCTGGAATCATAACAAGTACTTAGAAGAAACCAAGATCTCCTTGAGTAAGTGAGTGAACAGAGGTACATCCAGACCATGGAATGTTGGTGTTAGATTTCAAGCCATAAAAGGACATTGAAGGACCAGTGAGATGGCTCAGTGGACAAAGGCACTTGCCCCGTAGCCTGATGACCTGAGTTCCATACCCAGGATTCACATGGCAGAAGAGACTAGCTCCTGAATCTCTGAACACTGTGCTCTGACTTCCACACAAAGGCCTTAGCATAACCACACCATTAAAGGGATGGAAAGCTGGAGAGATGGCTCAGTAGACAAAGATTTAGTTCCCAGCACCTTCATGGCAGCTCAGAAGAACCTAATAACTCTAGTTCCAGGGGATCTGATGTCCTCTTCTTCCTCTTGTTTTCACTGCAGGCACCAGACTCACACATGGTGGTACCTGCATACATGCAGGTAAAACTCCATGCACATTTTTTAAATCCCGCATGCCTGTAATCCTAGCACTCTGGGAGGTAGAGGCTGGCAGATCTCTGTAAGTTCAAGGCCAGCCTGGTCTACAATGTGAGTCCAGGACAGCCAAGGCTACACAGAGAGAGCCTGTCTCAAAGAACAAAGTCAGGAAAAAAAGGCATGGAGGAATTTAATTGCTGTTGTTGAGAGAAGTTTCTTTAAGTAGGCCACAGTGCACTACCACAACAGGATGTTTTGGAAACATAGGAGGGAAGGGCTTGGGGTACAGGTGAACTGTGAGCTCAGTATAAATGGGGAGCCTGGCGGCACAGTAGTACATCTGTGACCCCAGAAGCATTCAGGAAGCTTATACAGGAAGATGAAGATTAGGAGGCCAACCTGGGATCTTTAGTAAGAGTGTCTCAGACAACTTATGTGGGCTGTACAGTGTTTGGTTTAACTGTACCACGTACAACTCGGCTAAAACCTAGTGATAACATTGTGAGGAAGAACCTATAAGACAGGAGGAGGCCAAGAGGGTGCCTCCCTTATGCATGGAACTAAACTTTAATGAAAGGAGGTGTCCTGCCATATCCCCCTAGCTTGTCCTGGAAGTTTTCATTATATAAAAACAAATTTGTCCCCACTGAGTAACAGTCCTTCTAGACATAGAAACTGCCCCGCCTTGACCTTGGTTTTCTGCTGGAAACTGAGAAGTGTTTGTGTAGAGGTACATGGTAGCACTTGCTGAGTGAGCCCTAAGGTCATGAATTGTGGGGTAAAGTTGACTGGTTCTAACAGACCCAGGGGAAGGTGCAGCCTGGGACGCAGGGGGCAGGGCATTATGAACTGTCTGTACTTTCTGCTCAGTTCTCTTGTGAACCTAAAATTATTCTGAAGAATTAAGTCTATTAATAAAACAAGTGGGGAAAAAGCCACACCTGCCAAAGTCAGCTCCCTGGTGGCTGTGCCATTTGGCATTTCTAGTATTAAAGACCCCGGCCCTTGATACTGTCACTGCTTTTCTTTGTACTTGTTCCCAAAGATGCGTTTTCATCTTGTTTTCTTGTAAATAAGGACATGAACATCTTTTCAGATTCTTTTGCCCTCTGAAAAACTTTGTTCTTCCTCCAGGTAAAATACGTGCCCAGGGCTGTGAGGCAGCATTCTCTCTGCCAGCAAAGGCTCATAGGTCTCTGGGTTTGCCTTGTTCAGAGAAGCTTTTGTTGTTTGGAAATGCTAGGGAATCACTCAGCCACAGCCCAGCTCAGGGCTTGCTTTTTCAGGGCTACTAGAACTTACTTCCCTGTGGAAACCATCCACAGAGCAGTCCACACAGGTCAGGGCCCAAGGTAACCACTGCAACCTACCCAGGCTTTTCCCCAGTCTCCTCTGGGACCTTTACATGGATTCAGTACAGGCTTGCACATTTCATGGGTCGCCTCTGTGCACTGCAGTGCCTGTGGGGCCAGCATCTTTGCAGGCTGCCTGCAGCTGTCCTCTCAGTGCCCTCATGCAGCCCTCAAGTGGGGTGGACACCAACACAGCCTCCTCAGTTCTCAGCCGGGGTAATGTGCAGAATGCTTACTATGTGTCTGTGCAAAACTGCCCTCTTTCTGCCACCCCAAGTATCCTGGCTCATGAGAGAAGAGACAGGATCCAAGGCCCTCAACTTTTATGACCTGGAAGAAGCCAAGTTTTCTGGTTTTGAAATAGGAGCTGCTCGTGACCTCCGGCAGCAGCTTTGACATATGGCTTTGAACAAGTGACATTTGCTTGGGGCCACTTGCCTGGAAGCCAGGTTAGATTTTCTTCTATTCCCCTTTCCATGTTTCACAGTCCACTGGGCTGTAGTGTCAGCCCCTGACACCAGGCTCAGCCTGTGTTGATCTCACTCCACCATTGCCCTCTAGAAACTTAGAATCTTAGAAATGATGAGGGCTGCTTGAAGGTGTATAGTGGCACAGCACCAAACACAGAAGAATCATCAGCTCCAAAGAAGTTTTGTTTAAATAGCAAGGTCTGCTCTTCCAGAGGGCAGGGTAAGGTTCCCAGCATGCACATGGTTACTCGAAACTGTCTGTAACTCCAGTTCCTGAAGATCCCAGATACTCTCTTCTGGGCTTTGCAGGCACGTGAGTTGTTTATACATACACTTGGGCAAAGCACATAAGATAAACAACAATTGAGCTGGAAATGTGATTCAGTGATGAAGCACTTAGCAGGAATGCACAGGCCGTAGGTGGATCCCTAGCATAGCAACAAACAAAAACCTTCAGCTTATGGACAACATTTTAATGAGATGACAGCTATATTTTCCAAGCTGTCCCCAAAATCAATTAAATCTTTTAGTTAAAAATGATCAAAAAGATTTTGATGTATGTTTTGCATGCATGTCTGTATAACCGAGGCCAGAAGAGGGCATCAGATCCCATGGAACTGGAGTTACAGACAGGAGCTGCCATATGGGTGCTGGAAATCAGACCTGGGGCCCCTGGAAGAGCAGCCAGTGCTTTTAATCACGGAATCACTTCTCCAGCCCCAATTAAATCTTTTAAATTGGTTTTGAACACTTCACAGTTTTCCCACCTCAGCCTTTTAAGGGCTGGGATTACAGACATGAGCTACCACAGCTGGCAAGATTGAAGGGTTTTGTAGTAAAAAGGTATAAACCAGGCCAGTGAGATGATGCAACAGGTAAAATTGCTCGCCAGGCAAGCCTGACAAACCAAGTTTGATCACAGAAACCCGCAGTGGAAAGAGAACCAAACACTGAAAGTTATGCTTAGACCACATGTGTGCCATAGCACGAGCACACAAAATAATAAAATAAAAAACTTAAAAACAGAAATTACACAGGACACCTTCCAATGAAAAGATGACAGATGCAGCGGTGTAGAACTTAATGTATCAGAATGCTAGACAGGAATTAAAATGAGTGAGCCACTGTGGCAATATAAATGCATCTTCGAGGCAGCTCTCCTCTAGCTCAGGCTGGCCTGGAACACATTTGTGTCAGCATCAATCAAGTATTGTTAAGTGAAAAAAACTACTTTTCACCTTTCTATCTTTCAGAAAAAGACCACACGTGTTTCACACATACACAGATGGTAAATTGTGAAGCATGCCAGGGGAAGCTAGAGAGATTCATTCAGCACTGCTCAGCCTTGGAGCGGGACAGAGGATGAGCCTGAGCTGTCAAAAAGAAAGCAAAGAAATCCAAGTGGCGTGTAAAAGAGAATGTGAGGCCTCCTGGGCTGTACATTTTGCCAGCGCCTCTGCACTAATGGGAGGCAGCTGCGCCCCACCGGGCTAGCTACATGCAGCCCCTAGGTCCTCGATACTAGGAGCAACAACCCTTGGTGCCTTGTGAACCTCTTGCAGAATTGAGCAACCCCATGCTACCTTCTCCACCCGCCACCCCTGTCCCAAGCAGTCTCTTGTACTTTGCTGTAATATATGTCAAATTAGCATAAAGTGACATGAAGCTGACATTTTCCTCGCTCCCGTGTCATGAGACTTCCTCCTACTTTTTCAACCATGTGACTATTTTATGTCTCAGACCTTGACATCTCGCTCACCAAATAATGCACATCAGATAAGGCAGTCTTCCTGCGGTTGTGGAGAGCTGGCTCCATTCAGAACCAGGTAGATAACGCAGAGGACAGCCGTCCCTGCGAGTATGTCACAGCTCGGCTCCATGGGCACCTTTAGTGCTCACCATCCCTGTCCGACCTCGGCCGCTGCTGCAGCGCCGCCCCGCGGGGTCCCTTCTGGGTGTCGCGGAGACCAGACCGATGTTCCCGGCGCCGCCGCCAGGGGCCGCCGCCGCTCCCCTATGACACAGCAACAATAGGGGCCGCTCTGGCCCGCGCTTCCGCTGGAAACAGGCCGCCGGCGCGGAGGCGGGCCGGACGCGATGGACGGCGGCGAAGGCCAATCGGGTCTGGGTCAGGGCTGGCCGCGCGGCTGACGGAACTCAATCGGCGGCGAGAGCGGCGGTGGGGCGGGCCGAGCGCGGGCTTCCGGCGAGGCCCGGCAGGCGCCGAGGAGGAAGAGCTAGCCCGGACGGCGCCCGTAGGCCGAGTGTGAGCACAGCCAGGTAGGGCCCCGGCGGCGGCAGCGGCGGGGTAGGGGAACGCGGCTCCGGAGTCGGCCGAGCGGCGGGAGGACGGGACGCGGCAGCAGCACGGGCCCGAAGCAGTGCGGGCCGGCCGCCGGTGCCCCGGACGCGCCGGGCCGGCCGCGGCGAGGCTCTGCGCGGGCGGGCAGTGACGTCGCGGGAGCGGGGAGTTCGCGGGGCTGCGCTTGGTCCTGCGCACACCAGCTGGCCTTGCGCAGCCTGGCGCGCTCCCGCTCCGGGGCAGCCGCGGGCTGACCAGCGTTTGGGTGGGACGCTGCGCACGCGACGCCGCACGACGGCCCTCGCTCTGCTTTTTCAGGATGACGACTTCAGGCGCTCTATTCCCAAGCCTGGTACCCGGCTCTCGGGGATCCTCTACCAAGTATTTGGTGGAGTTCCGGGCAGGAAAAATGTCATTAAAAGGAACTACGGTCACCCCAGATAAACGAAAAGGGCTCGTGTACATCCAGCAGACGGACGACTCCCTCATTCACTTCTGTTGGAAAGACAGGACCTCTGGGACCGTGGAGGATGTGAGTGCCTGAAGCCATACCAGGCCAGCAGAGGCTCTGGGCGAGAGCTGAGAATGTGGGGCCATTAGCCTCACCTTCAGTACATTGGTGTAGCGGTTGTCTGTCCAAAGGTTAGCTGTCACTCTGAAGCCATGCACCTCAGGGTGACCCATGGTTCTTAAGATTTTAGCAGAGACAGCTTGCAGACAGGATGAGAGTCAGCTGGTGACAGTGTCCTTAGTCCTGGCTTTAAACTTGTTATGGAGGAGTGTGCAGATATGACCCTCACCACAGCCGCGGGTAGTTTAGCTCTCTGAAGAGGCTGCTTTCCTCAGGGCTCTTTGTGTCTCAGATCACATTGTTCTTTGTTACACTTAGGAGCAGCCAGAGTTGGCTGACCTTTTGCTTCTTGGAGCACAGTTCCAGAATGCTTGTGTTAAAAGTCATCAGTTCCTCAGAGGACACCTTTTCTACCCCACCACTCTGGGCCCTCTCCCACCTGTCTTCACTGGGGTCTGGGCCTTTTGGGCCCCGCCCTGTTATTGGGTACAACAAGTTTCCAGGGGACCTAAGCCTTGATGGTGCATGTGTCTGACTGTTCTCCTTGTGTGACCAGGACTTGATCATCTTTCCCGATGACTGTGAGTTCAAGCGGGTGCCTCAGTGCCCCAGTGGGAGGGTCTACGTGCTCAAGTTTAAGGCAGGGTCCAAGCGGCTCTTCTTTTGGATGCAGGTAAGCAGAGTGGTTCACTCTACCTTGTGATACACTTGAGGTTGCTTTCCTCGGAGGGTGCAGACCTGGAGGAGTGGTTGATCCGAGTTCCCACCTATGTAGGTAGCTCATGTGGGCACACAGCTTCAGATCCTCAGGTTGTCCATTGCTCCCTGGCCATGGATGTTGACACCCTCTCCTCTCAACAGTTGGGTGTTTCCCTCAAGCTCTGCTGTGCTCTGTGTTGAGAGACCTTTCAGTGTCACACACAGCTGCAATGTCCCTCAAATTGGGGTGTCCACTTCTGCCTGTTGGAGGCCATTGGTGTGTTTGTTTCTTATATTGTTAATGTAGTTTTGTAGTGATGGACGTGGACATAGTTTAGGGTCAGGCTAGACTTGGGCTATGTTCAGGGGTGAAGTCCACATTTTCAGGATGGACAGTCGTCGCAGCTGTCATCCTGTCTAAGGGGCAGCAAAGTTGCTGTGTGTCTGTGAAGTTCCAGGAGGGAAAGGTACCGGTTCCAGGGTTCTAGTCCTGAGCCTAAGGATCCGGAACACGGGACAGTCGGGTTGGCTGTGCTGCAGAACGTCTGTAGGTGGGAACTGTTGGAGAGTGTTGCAGGGGATCTCTCCACAGTTCTGGACCTCATGACAGCAGTTCTTCCTAATTTCACTCCAGTTATGCCTGTCTTGCTCCTTGCCACACAGTATTCTGCCCTGAAGTTCTGGGGCCTGACATTACTCTCCCTATTAGAGTCTAGGCTGGGTTCTGTCTATGGTGCTATGATAGTTGGCAGGTTACTGCTTCTCCAGTCACTGTGTGGGATGATCAGGGTGGCTGGCCATGTGGGTGCTGGGAAGCCAGCAGGCATGAGCCAGCTCCCTGTGCAGACTGCTCAGCCTTGACTCTTTGTGTATCCTCTCTGGCAGGAACCCAAGACTGACCAAGATGAGGAGCACTGCCGGAAAGTCAACGAGTGTCTGAACAACCCCCCCATGCCTGGGGCACTGGGAGCAAGTGGGAGTGGTGGCCATGAGCTTTCAGCACTGGGCGGTAATGATCACCCAGACCTGTATGGGCAGTGTCCTTGAGTGAACTGGTAGATCATCAGGCAGAACCCTGCCTGAGTTCCAGTTCTTTCTTTACTCCCATCTTTACTGGACAAAACTCACCTGGTCCCTGCTGCCTCCTTTCAGAGGCTGTTATCCCCTGAGTGGCTCTGGGGTGGGGCCATGGCCACTGCAGGTCCATATCTGATT
Source organism: Psammomys obesus (assembly GCF_907164565.1). Classification (NCBI taxonomy): domain Eukaryota; kingdom Metazoa; phylum Chordata; class Mammalia; order Rodentia; family Muridae; genus Psammomys; species Psammomys obesus. The sequence continues at coordinate 1,672,273 of NW_026596234.1, read as the reverse complement.
CCTGTGTTCACCAGGTGAAGGTGGCCTGCAGAGCCTGTTGGGGAACATGAGTCATAGCCAGCTCATGCAGCTCATCGGACCAGCTGGCCTCGGAGGACTGGGTAATACCCTGCTGTCCCTGGCACTCCCATAAGGTGCCTTTTCAGTGCTTGCTTACAGACCCAGGGTTTCTTCTCACCTCATTACTGGGGTCTCAGCCCTGTCTATGCCCATGTATTCCTATTTCACTTCTTTTCTGGAAGGTGTTGGCTGTTGGGTGGGCAGGGAGGGACCTGGTCTCCTACCTGTGTGTATATTTCACCTGGGGTACAACAAATGTTCTAGACACATTAAGAGGCCCTGTTCTAGCCAAGATGTGGCCTTGTCCTTGAGTGTGAATATGAGTGGAATGAAAATGACCCAGCTCAGTAGAACAGTGTTTAGAATTCAGACCTGAGGGCTCACTTCAGCCTCCTATGGCCTGCCCTGTTAAAAACCCTCCCTGCTCTTGGTATTGGGTAGCTTCTCTGGCCAGAGGGCATGGGTTAGTGCCTTCTCAAGTGGGCTGGGGGTGTCTCTAGAACACATTTTTTACTCCTTTAGGTGGGCTTGGAGCCCTCACTGGACCAGGCCTGGCCAGCTTGCTGGGGAGCAGCGGACCTCCAGCAAGCAGCTCTTCATCCAGGTGAGCCCCCAGCATGGGTACCAGGCACCAATACCAGCCATTGCACTCTCCTTTCTGGAGACCTTGCTTAGGAGGTAGGGTAAGGGGTTCCTGTTACACCCGAGTTGGGGTTGGGTGAGTCCTCCACACCTGTTGAATAGCCCTGAAGCACAGTGGGCCGAGCTGCTCCAGCCTCTGCTCACTTTCCCCAGCTCCCGGAGCCAATCGGCAGCCGTCACCCCATCCTCCACCACCTCTTCCGCTCGTGCCACTCCAGCCCCTTCTGCCCCAGCAGCTGCCTCAGCAACCAGCCCAAGTCCCGCACCCAGCTCAGGTAATGGAACCAGCACAGCAGCCAGCCCGACCCAGCCCATCCAGCTGAGCGACCTCCAGAGCATTCTGGCCACTATGAATGTACCAGCAGGGCCAGGAGGCAGCCAGCAAGGTAAAGAGCTGCGGGTGCTTGTGGGGGTCAAGGACTGCTGCCCACCAGCATGGTGGTGGTTTTAAGACGTGGAGCTTGGGTATCTGTGGTGTCAAGTCACACTTGCCCACCTCACTCTGCCTGTGCTACAAGGCTTCCAGTCTGCTGCCCTCTGGGTGCCTGGGCTGGCATCGGGCCACTGATGACCATGTTGCTTATGCCCTAGTGGATCTGGCGAGCGTGCTGACACCAGAGATCATGGCTCCCATCCTTGCCAATGCAGATGTTCAGGAGCGCCTGTTACCCTACCTGCCCTCTGGGGAGTCTCTGCCCCAGACTGCAGATGAGATCCAGAACACATTGACCTCACCCCAGTTCCAGCAGGTACACATGCCCATTGCGCTCCACACCTTTGACTTTCAGCAGTGGTGGTCTGTTGCCCTAGGCACCCAGTTCTGCATGTTTGCTCTTTCAGGCCCTGGGTATGTTCAGTGCAGCCTTGGCCTCAGGACAGCTTGGCCCCCTCATGTGCCAGTTTGGCCTTCCTGCAGAGGCTGTCGAGGCCGCCAACAAAGGTGGTGAGTACTGATCCTCACTTGACCAGAACCAACTTTGTTATGTGTAGTGTTGGAGGTTGTCTCCTTGGGTAGCGGCCCTGGCTTGGGGTTCAGTAGCCCCGCAATGGCTGTTTCAGATGTGGAAGCATTTGCCAAAGCCATGCAGAACAATGCCAAATCGGACCCAAAGGAGGGAGATGGAAAGGACAAGAAAGACGAAGAAGAGGATATGAGTCTAGATTAAGTTATTCGCTGTCCTTCACCAAGTTGGAATTGGTAGTTGTGTGATTCCGTAGTGGCGATTGTGACTCCTTGCACCCTTTCCTGCCCCACCTCACTAATAAAACCCTTTCTTGTACCCGGCCACTCTGGTCTCGGTCTGTGTTACCTGCAGCTCCACTCTCCTGTGAGAGCTGGGCTGGCAAGAAGCATGCAGTATGGTGAGCCAGCTGCCACACTGTGTTCTGTACCCAACTCCACCGGGCTTGTACATTGTCCAAACCTTGCCCTATTTGACTCAACACACTCAATTGAAACAAGTCTCTTTAATTTCAAAGGAGCTGTTGATTTTACAGATCTCAGTTGTAGGGCAAAAGGAACAAAGCCTGTTTTGCAGTGTCTTTTCATCTAAAAAAAAAAAAAAACAGCTTAAACCAGAAATGACTTGTTCACATCGCAGAAAGTATGGGCAAGCAACCAGAGCCTGGGAACCCTTAGCGCTGAAGTAGTGGGAAGACACTGGGCTTGATCTTCCAAAGCCCACTGGACCCCACCTGCCTCTGGGTCAGTGCTTTTCCCTGCTTGGAAGGTGCTGAAGAGTGAGCTGGGTCTGGGACTACGGTTCCAGAGGGGCAGCCACTCATCCCCACTGCACCCTGGATTTGTGCAGAAGCCGTCATGGTGATAGGGGCCCCATCAAGCACCAGCTTCCTCATGCATCCTCGATAGGCAGGGGTCTCTGACTGAGCAGTTCTTGCCTCTGAAAATACACAGGGGCCAGAGCAGACTGCTTGGTATACTGGCAGCGGGGTTCTCCATCCCTGCATTAGCCACTAGTCAGCCTGCTCTGCTGCCCTTTTAGAGGGTGAGAGGATCCCAGTCCCCACAGGGCAGTCCATACTTACTGGGCAGGCCCCCAAGGTGCAGAAGTGCTGGAGAATCAGCCAAGGTTGCTGGTAAAGGGCCTGTGGTGTGGTTGCTCTCTGTGTCTACCTCCAGCTGGAGTGAGTTCCTGCCCTTGGTCACTGTGGAACAGGTTTGTGTCCGCTAGCCAGCCAACCTGCAGTGTCCCTTCCACCCTGCTCTGCGTAATAAGAGAGGGCCCCCCCCTCACCTGCCACTCTGTGCCACTGTCCATCACAAAGCTTGGGGTAGGTCACCCACGTGGCAAACTCTCCTGCCCCATCATTTGCCCGAAGCAGAACCTACGGTGAAGGACAGTTAGGTTCTGCTCATAGGGGCCACAGTGGTAAAGATGTCACTTGACCAGCACCACAGCTCTGCTCACCTGTTCTGTCAACACCTGCAGCTGCACATAGGAAGTGGCCTGGGTCTGGCCCAGATGGAAGATGAGGCCAGCAGCTGCTAAGGGCCGTACCTCTAGCTCTAGGCTTACATAGGACAGCTTGGCCTTGGGGAACTCTGCGGGAGAGGGGCCATGATGGGGGAGGTCCAGGCCCTTGCTTAAAGCCCCCTATACCCACAGTACTTCCCTTGCTTCACACACCTAATGTGACAATGCCCTCACTGCCTGGGAAGAACAGGCCATCCTCCAGAGGGCCTGAGACACAGGGCGTGACCCCCACCATTCGCGTTGGGGCTCTCAGGGGCCGCTTATCCAGCTGCAATTTCTTCATACAGCCATTGAACCCCACAGACACCTGAAGGGAGCAGATAGCTAACATCAGGCTTGGGACTGCTGAGGGTGGACATCCAGGCCAAGGCCAGGGATGGGGGCAGTATGGTTCTCACAGGAAGCTTGGAGCTGTAACTACTGGCAGGGAGACCTCCTACAAAGAGGGTGTAGGGCTGTGGACTCTTTGCCCTGTGGAACCGATGGTGGAGTGCCTTCTGGCTCCAGGTCTGGCTGCCGTCCACCACAAGTTGGACCCGCTGCATTCCCCAGCGCACAGACACCTGGTGTGGGAAGGAGCCTGGTCAACTGTATTCCAGTACCCTGGGAAGAAAGCTTCAGGGAGCATTTCCTGTGTCCTGCCACCCACACCCTTTCTCCTCAACCTCACCCTGTGCCACTGGCCAGCCCGTGAGTGCTGGCGGCTCTGGACCTGGAGCCGGGGCCCAGGGCCCTCAGTCTGTGCAACGAAGTGTCCATGGCTCAGAAAGAGTAACAGTGAAGGGCTGTGGCTCGACATGGGGGCTGCAGAGAGCAAGAGGCCCTGGGAAGCAGCTTGTGGGCGGACGAGCATTGAGAAGTGGAGCCTGGAAGTCAAACGTGGTGTCAGCTTGGGCAGCACCTCCAATCCTACCCAAGCCTTGTCTGGCCAACATTACCTATTCCTGTGGGATGGGGAGACATCCACAAACTGTAGGTAACTGGGCTGGGGTCCTCCAAACTGGTATGCATCCTGAATAGTCCCAAGGAGCCAGGGTGTTGTGCAAGCAAGATCCTGGCTGGGTTGGCGACTGCGGCGGGAGACCTAGGGCACAGACCAGACCTCAACGCAGGGTACAATTGTTGGGTAGCCAGTCTCCCAGCTACCCCCAAGTCCTGCCCACACACCACCTTGGGTATCACCTTTTGCACTGTCGCCCTTGAGGTCTGGGTGAGTTGGGCTGGTGTGCAGCCTATGCTCACGTTGACACTGCCCATGTTCTGCTGTAGGTCAAACACACGCTGTGGCCCCCGAAGTCTGTGGGGAGAGGCAGGTGGATATCTGTCAGTAACTAGGGTTGGGGGTGGGGTGTCGGCTGGGACCTCATCCCCTACACCCACCAGCTCACCGTTGTACAAAAACATTGCTAATGCAGCCACTGAAGTTGTGGAAGGTACCAGACATAGGCAGGCCTCCCAGGAGAAGTTGTGGGGGTTCCTCAGGCTGTAGTTGGAGCATGGGGGATGTTCCCTGGTGGGACTTTGTCTGTTGTAGCTGGTCATCCACATACAGCCATACCCTGGGAAGAAGACAGTGTTGCCCAGCCTAGCACGCTCTTCCTGAAGGGTCTGCCTCAGCCAGACCCTCCTGCAGGGCATACTGACACCCCTTCCCTCCCTGCCTGAGGCGCAGGGCTTACCCTGTAGCATTGCTGTAGAAGGCAACATAATGGGGGGCTCCATCAGCAAAGGCCCCTTGAGTTTCCACCTCTGTTCTCATAAACCGGAGTGTCACATGGCCTTGCTTCAGGGATACCGTGTATGGCCCATCCTAGGGACAGAGGCAAGGTCATTGACCAGGCCAAGAGTCCAGACTCATCCCTTCCAGCCCCAACAGACCCAGACTGTGGCTGCAGCAGAAGCAAGCTGCCACCAGCTCACCGGGGAAGTGCGGTAGTACAGCAGGCTGTTGTCCTGGGTGCCACGAAAGCCAAAGCCGGAATAGACCTCGCCAGTGATGGGTGCCACATCGGGAAGTGCCAGGGGCAGGAAGCCGTGGCCGTGGAAAGTCATGGTACGTCCCACTAGCAGGTCAGCAGTGCAGCCGAAGCTGATACCCGTGGTATTCAGTCGTTTGAGGTCCACATACTTGCCCAGAGCCTTGATGCCTTTGATGCAGCCTCGGATAGAGCCTCCCAAGGGGAAGAGCTGCCGTAGGCTGTAGGGCACCAGTCAGGTCTAAGAGTGCTGCCCTTGGTGGCAGTGGGACCCCACATGCCCCAGGGCCCATGCTCACCTCGGGGGCAGCTGCTCAGGTGGCACACCTCCCAGGTAGTAGGCATCAGCCATCTCCAGCATGTTGTCCTGATCCACGCTGAACACGGTGGCCCGCTCCACACGCACTAGCACACGTTTGCGATTGGTAGCCAGTAGAAACACCTGGATCTACAAGGGATGGACAGCAGGCTTCAGGAAAGCCAAATCCCTCCACTGGTGGTCCTGTCCCCAGGCCTCTTGCCTTACCGCCTTGCTGGCTGCTGTCAAGGCTTGTGGGGGCTGCAGTGGTTCAGCCTTCTTCAGGCCAGAGCCAAAGTCATAGAAGAGGACAAGGGTGCCCTCCTGTACTGCCAGGCACAGGAACTGGCTCTGCAGAACAGGGCAGAGCAGGGTCAGCTCAGGGGCATTAGGAAGGGGCAAAGCCAGAATGGGGAGAAAGCAGGCACAGGGCAGGTTGGGGCATAGGGTTAGCCGTGCCTCGTGCTTAAGGAAAAAGATGATCCCGTTGTAGGACACAAGCCGCAGCTCCTGTTCAAAGCGCTTTGTGTTGCTGAACTGCTTTTCAAAGGTGATGCGGGCAAAGCCACTGCCATCCAGGTAGGAACCATCCGTGAGCCACGGGTCACCAGTGGCCTTGGAGCTGCAGTTGAGAGGCTTCAGGTCAGTGGAAGGTGGGCTGGTGGGGACACGGGATGCGGGGCTTTACCTACCGAGCACAAGGCTTATCCACCGCAGTGTCCAGCTTGAAGGTCTGCTTAAAATTGTACAGACTGACCACCTCCTCGTTCAGGGTGTCCATCTCTATGCAGCCCATGTAGCCAGGGAATCGGAGGGGCTCAGGAGGCTATGGGGAGAGCACACAGTCAGGACGCCTTCCTACCTCCTAGAGATCAGTGGACACAGACTACAGAAGAATGGACTTAAAACCAGACAAGGACTTCTTCCCAGGTCAATACAGGCAGGTCTGCCAGCACACTCCAAGACTACCCTGAGGCTGAACCAGGCTCACCGTGAAGTTGCTGGGGTATCCTCCCACATAGAAGACAAAGTCGTCAGGTTGTAGGCTGAGTAGTCCCTCCATCCCAGGGGCCACTGTGTCCCCCTTGATCTCATGAACCATCTGCTTCTCCACTGTGACAGACATGTGGCCAAACTGGAGGGTCCTAAGAGCAGAGGTGAGGAGTGAGACAGATAGGGGACTTGGAAACATAAGTGTCTAACCTCTCCTCAGGGTATCCCTACCTGTCAATGCTGACGGCTGCAAACTGCTCCCCAATGTTCTCATCAATGCTGAGAGTTGTAGGGCCAGCTTTGCCTAGCCTGTACACCCAGTGCACCTTCTGATTGCGCAGAGACACCCCCATGTAGTCCCCAGTGGCCTATGGTGGTGACCAGAAGACACAGTTAGGATGGGACCAAACACCAACCATTTCTAACTTGGGGTCCAGTATGGCCCATCCCCCTCCTGCCTGGTACCTGGCGGCTGCCCATGTACAAAACAAAGCGGTCTCCAGTGTTCTCGCCAGGTGCTGGTGCTGGCACTGGGCTCTGTATGTAGAACTTGAGGGCAGTGTAGGCAGCAAGGTCAGCAAGGTCTCGTGGGGTACGCAGCTGCACCCCTGAACGCCCATTAAACTTCATGGACACCTTGACCTGGGTGTGCAGCACATGAGAGTTTACTACCCAGCTTCCCAGGTCTGCTGGTGCTGCATACATCCCTAAGGTGAGACTCCTCCCACCTTGTTGGCAGCACTCCGGGCTTGGGCGATGAGCTTGCGCACACGACCAATGTTGGCAGACAAGGCCAGGCTGGCGTTATGCACCACACGGTTCTCCAGACGGCTCAGTTTGGCCAGCAGCTGCGGCAATGTCTTCTCCAGGGTGGACACTGCAGGAAAAGTGGGCTGAGAGATTTGTCTCCCAAGCCTCGGCCCCTAGGAAGGCAAGGACCACTTGCTCACCTGAACTGCTTGCATCACGCTCCACCTGGCCCAGGTTCTGGCCTCGCAGGCCCCCCAACTGGCTCTGCCATCGCTCCACATTCTTGTGCATGTTCTGAAGCTGGGACTGCACATGGGTGGCCGTGTCCCGGGCTTCAGCAGCCACAGCCTTGGCATGAGCAATCTTGTCACTGGTCTCACCTGCAACAGATGGAGGCCATGCCCAGCAGTGGCCAGCTTCATGTTCCTAGGCCCCCTCTATTGCAGACACCCACCCCCAGATAGCATAAGTCCCATACTTGCAGCTCAATACATTCAAAATTCTGCCCAGACTCCTCTCCTTGACCCTGTGATCCTCTCACCTACGGACCACCATTAGTTCCCAAGTCTTGCCCAGCTTCTAGATTTGGGCCCAGGCGTGCCTGGGACATTTTGGTGGCCACCACAACTGGGTCAGACCATGTTCTTGTCAGCTCTGAGCCCTCTGGGAAAGGCAGCCAGATGAACCCCACTCTGACCTCGGTGCTCACTGACCAGCTTTTCCAGGAATGCCTTCTCCTGAACCAACGGGCTCCTCCAGACGCACTCCTCTATCCTCCGGTGCCTACTCCACTGTGCTCACCCCATGATCTCACCCATGACTTCACCACGGTCCAGCACTCTCGTGACCTGCTTATCTGCCAAGTGCCTGCAGGCCACTGTGTTGGTGACCTGTGCCTCAGGTCACAGGCACAACCCCAGGTGCCCAGGCTGCACTTTGGGGTGGGAGGCTTCTCAGACACTGACCACAGCATGGACTCATCAGGTATAAATGTGTTCCACTCTCATAAGGCATTACAGGGTACAAAAAGGTGATGGGTAGGAGCAGGGATAAGTCACATACTTGTGTCCATGGCCAGCATGGCTTGTGCCTCCTGGATCTGGGCTGACAGCTGGTCCTTCCTGGCCCGGACATCGTGAAGCTGGGTTCCTGCAGCCTGTAGGCGGCCCTGAGCTGTGGAGGAGGAGGCAGCCTCAGTGACAAGGAGTTCTACCCAACCCAGCAGGCCCATAGGTGGACTGAGAACAAAGACAGGGACCTTGAACTTCATTCATCCTTCTCTGGCTGTGGTCTCTTGGCCTACCACCAAGACAGGCAGACATTACCCCACCCCACCCCTCACCCCAGAGTAGAACTACGGAAGAGAAGCCACAGAGGGCAGTCACATTTAGTGCCTATTTGATTCTCACACTGAACCACACTACAATCGTCCCAAAGCTACATGGACGTGTCCCGGAGATCAATATACCACCAAGGATCTAGGTACTCACCAAGGCCCAGTCTCTCCTGGTACCCAAGGACGGTCCTCTCCAGTGCACTGCTGTTGGCTAACAGCTGTTGGGCTGCAGCTGCAAGGCCCCGCCTCACCACCGTCTGCAGAAGATCAGAGCTGTTTACACTCGGCTGTTCATAACGCCGGGCTCCCGTGAGCCACTGATGCCCAGGAGCTCACCTCCCACGTGCGGCTGGCCTGCCTCAGTGCCTGGCCTGAGGCATCCTCAGCAGCCTGAACGGCCTGCAGGATGCTGCTGTAGGCATTAGAGGCTTCCACAGCCCTTTGAATGAAGCGGTCCTGATTGATGCCAAGGATGATGCTGCAGGAGGGAAGGAGGATCATGGGATATGTGGGCAGGCGTGCTGGCCGCATCGCAAGACGTCTTAGCCCTTTAGATCTGCTCCTTTCGGCCAAAATGTGGGCCCCAGGCTACAAAAAGCCTGGATCCTTTAGGAATGATGATTTCCCCTCCAGGAGCCCTCCCATACCTGTCACTCTACCGAGGGCCAATTGCACCCACAGGCACCCAGGCTGCACCCTTTGGGGTGCCACACACCCAGACAGGTTGATCGCCAGTTGATGCAGCTTCTGAGCGTGGGCCTCTGCAGCCTCTACCAAGTCCACCTTGCTACTAGCTGGGGAGAAGGCCTCCATCTTCTTCAGTAAGGGAGTCCAGGCTCCATCCAGGCTAGCCGCCAGATGCTCTAGATCCTGAGGTGGGAGAAGGGCTTTATTTTATTACCCTCCTAATTTGGGACCCCAGGACCAGGTGGAGCTCTGCATGCAAGTGAGTCCAGGATCTCTCTAAGCTGGCAGCAACTATAAGTCTTGGAGGGAACTAGCAAGGGATGAGTGAGGTAGGGCTGTATTTACCTCCTTAGCCTGGTCCATGCCCTGTAGAAGCTCAGAAACATGGCCCAAAGTGAGGCTGGCAGCCTGAAGGGTGGCCTTTAAGGTGGCATTATCCTGGGATAGCTCCTGTTTCCATTGCTTAGGACAAAATTGTAGGACAATAAGAATAAAGGATGTATTGGGGCCCTATGCACCATAGGGTAGGAAGGATGGGGTTGGGGAGAACAGGGGAGAGAGGGCTGAGAGCAGGCAGAGGATGGATGACTGGGTTTGGGAGAACACTGGGGAACAGGCGGAAAGGACAAAGTAGAGAAAGGGAGGACAGACATCAGGGAGAGGAGGGATAACAGGGCCAAGGCCTGGAGAGGAGGAGGGCAGGAGAGTGGCAAGGGTGAGAGGGAAGAGTGGATATACTTACCAGGGCTTCTTTCAGCCGCTCCTGGTTGAGGCTGTTGAGTTCATCAGCCTCCCGGGTGGTATTGACTGCGTGGTTCAGGGCCTCACGGAGGTCCATGAGGCCAGCCTCATACTGGGCCAGCTGGTCCCGAATCTGTGTGGCCAATGACTGGTTCTCCTCCCATAAGTTGGTGAGCTGCTCCTGTACACGAGCCATCACTGGCCAATACCAGAGTAGGAAGGTGGTCACTGTGGTACCTAAACCCCCTCATGACCCCCGGTCTCTGCCTAGTGCCCATCTTGCCCACCCTCTGAAGCAGGCCAGGTGCTCTTGCTTCACACTGACTTTGGCCCCACAATCCCCAGGCCTTGATCCTAAGCAGCTCTGCCTAACAGGGTTTGGCCCCACTCACGCCTCTGGGCTTCTGTCAGTTCGGCCTCTGCCACTGCCCGTGGGGCCCCCAGGTCACGAGTCCGCATTTCCCAGAGTAGCCGCTCCACTTCAGCCAGTGCCCGGCGCAGCTGCTCACCAGACGGTACCGAGGCATTGTCTGGGGACACTTGGCCTATTCGAGATGCCAGCTCTATAGAGAGGGGATTGTCAGGGCCTGGAGCTGGTCTCCACTCATCTACTTCCAAGCCTGAGACCCGCCCAAGGCATTTCAGCAGGCCACCAGCACACATCCCAACAACTCTTTAGAGGCTCCTGAAGCCTCAAGATTAGAACCCTGTCTGCCTCTCTCTCCTAATCCTGACATGCTGGATCAGCCAGCCCACTCCCTGGCCTTCCTCAAGCAGAAAGTTCACTTTTCTTCCAATCCTTTGGCTGTGTCAGGTCCTGTCATAAGACTGGGAGTCCCAATTTCTTCTCAGTCGCTGCTCTGTCACTAAGGAGGTTTGTGAATGACACCGAGTGAGGGTCAGCCCAGTTCTATGGGATGCAATAGACCCTAACCAACTAGTTACTTTCCCAGAGGATAAACATATTGGACCCAGCCAGCTCAAGAGGAAACTTCCAGGAGGCCCTGGCCCCTCCCCTCCCAAGTAGTCCTCCCTATACTGGGCCCATGCATCAGCCAGCCCTACCACTTAGGTAACGGTCCACAGCATGCACAGTCTCCAACAGCATCTGTGCCCGGCCCAGTGTGGCCTCTGTGTTGTCCAGCAGCTGGGCCGCCCGATCTTGGACCGCTGTGGCCTGTAGATACAGTTTCTCTGAGCTGTGGTGTTTGCAGGCATATGACTCGTGCATGGGCAGGGTGGAAAGGGTCGCCCCAGGGATGGGAGGAATGACTAAGAGTACTGGGGGAAGGTGGCTTTGGTGTCAAGAACTGAGGAATCCTGGGGGTAAGGGCTTCCTGAGGAGAGGCACCACAGGACACTGGGATGAGGTTCATAGATCTTGCCTGACTGCCTAGGCGCTCAGCATCCTGTTGAAGGCTTGCACTTTGCTGCTCTAGAGTCTGCAGCTGCTGTGCTGTCTGGTAGCGGGGTCCCAGTGGGCTCCGGAGCTTACTCTGTAGGGGGCGGAAAGTAAGTACCACATGGCCAGCTGGAGGAGGCAGGGAAGGCCAATGGGCACTACATACCTGCAGGTCAGCAATGGAGGCATTAAGCTTGTGCAGCCTGGCCCAGGCTACGGAGCTGGCATTGATGCCCTGCAGCTGATCACGGATGGAGGGGAGGAGGGCACCAGCCCGCTCGAGGTCATCCAGAAGCAGGACCACACAGTGGTCACACACTGTAGGCAGGGGAGAGTGGGCACCGAGGACCTGGGTTAGCCAGGGATCACAGAGCCAAGGGAAGAATGGGCCAGCACCAGGCTTATAGGGAATATCGAGTGACTGGGTCAGGACAGGAATTAATCGGGAAAATGGAGTCAGCATAGGGACAGAGAAGCATAAGAGGTTAGATAAGAGGTCAGCAAGGGCATTCCCAGGTCCAGGTGAAGGCCCTCATCTGCTCAGGAGAAAGCTGGCCTGAGTCTATGGAACACTCCATTAGGGAGAATCCTGGGCAGTGAAAGTTCACTGATGGGGCAGAGCTCCAACTGGAGTAAGAGGGTAGATGTCAGGTCAGCATGGAGTCGTGGGAGTCCCTCAGAAAATGGAGACAGACAGTGGGGTCCTTCTGGGGTGCTGAGGTTACTTACTACAGGGAAAGAACACAGGTCCTGACAGGCCTGGGAACCCCACATACCAGGCAGAGAAAAAAAAAATGAAGAAAGAGTGAGAGCTCACCTTCACAGTGTATGCCATGGGCCCCAGGCCCGCCTGGTACGGGCACCTGATACTGCTGGCTACAAGTGTCACAGCGCTCTCCACTGAGCCCTGGGGGACAGGTGCAGCGGCCTGTGTGGGGGTCACAGTGGCCTCGTGGACACTGGCAGCCTGCAGAAATAGAGGTAGGTAGACGTGACCGTAGGTGTTCAAGGATGCCCGCCTCGCCACCCAGCCTGCCCACACTCCTGTACTCACGCCTGCAGCCCTTCTCCGGGAGGCCCCAGTAGCCAGGGGCACACTCTCGGCACTGGGGTCCTGTGGTCCCTGGCTGGCAGTGACACTGACCGCTCTGAGGGTGGCACTCAGAGCCCTTGGCAGCTGGTCCACAGGCACAAGGCTGGCAGCCCTGGCATTGCTCAAAGCCGAAGTGTCCTTCCTGTGATATACTCGCAGTCACAGCCTAGCCAGCAACAGCACCCTTGGCCAGCCCTGGAAACCTGGGCTATCTCAGGCTCCTCAGGTCCAGCCAGAATTCCCCCTAGCCCATTCCTGTACAGGACTCTCCCTCATTACACCTCCTCCACAGGCCTGTTCCCTCCCTCTAGCCTGCCCCATCCTCGGGCCTACTCCCAGCCCTACCAGACAGCGGTCACAGTGTGGTCCAGTCACGCCTGCCTTGCACAGGCAGCGCCCACTCTGAGGATCACAAGCTTCTGTCCCACATGGGGAACACTCGCACCCTGCAGAAAGGAAGGGCTATGACATCTGCCCTGCCCCACCCCCTCCAGTCCTTCCAAGCCTAGCCCATTGCTTCCTGCTTTCCCCATTATTTGGTCCAGGCCTCTTATACCCCATAGTCACAACCTCATGGGTCCAGTTTGGTTCTCCTCCCTGCAAGCCCTACCCTAAAGGCAAGGACAGAGTCTGACCATGACGCATCTCTTCCCACCCAGTGCTTACTGGTGCAGTTGCCGGGCAACAAAGCATTGCCATAGAAGCCAGGGGCGCAGCTTTCACAGTGGGGCCCGGTGGTGTGACGGAGGCAGCCTCGACAGGTGCCTGTCAGCGGGTCGCAGTCACTGAAGATCATGTTGGGGTCTCCATTGCCACTGCAGTCACAGGGCTGACAGGAGCTTCCCAGCACCAGAGGGTTTCCAAAAAAGCCAGGAGCACACCTAAGGATGGGTGACCAGGACAGAGGAGGCAGTCAGGATCTGGTGGAACCCCTCAGGGTACCCTGGAGTCTGTACAAATGAACCCTGCCTAATTACCGCTCACAGGAGGCCCCAGCATAGCCTGGTCTGCAGAGGCACTGGGTTCGGCCGTTTCTTATGATGCAACCATCTGCAAAGCTGTGAGGATGAGACAAACAGTTGCTACATACCAGCACCTCTCCATCAGAGCTGGCACCAGGGCTGGGCTTCCCATCAGCTCCCATCAGGGATGGTACCCAGGGCTGGAGTTCCCACCCACTCCATCAGGGCTGGCACCTGGGGCTAGAGTTCCCACCTAATGGGCCTACCCCAGCTGCTCAGGGGCTGCAGAGGAACCAGGAGCTACTTACTTGTTGGAAGGTACTGCTAAGGGGCAAGGGCAGCTCACACAGGGAGCTGCAGGGTCATTGGGATCACTGCTCACGAAGCCAGCCCTGCAGCGCTCACACTGGTCCCCTTCTGTATTGTGCTGGCAGCCCTGGGGTACAGTGGGAAGTCAGTGCTGAAAGCAGAAACACATCCCCACCTCACCCCCGACTCCAGGTACTCTGCCCTAAGCCAGCCCTGGGTCTGGGGCCTCAGCTTATCTGAAACCACAGGTCCTGGGGTCTTCCTTGGTTAGCTGGTCTCCTCAGAGTACTTACCACACAGGTGCCAGAGCCAGGAAGGCATTGGTCCGAATGGCCATGGCAGTGACAGGGGACACATCGGCCCAGGAAAAGACCTTTGGTGTCCCGGTAATAGCCAGGGGCACATTCCTGAGAGAAGACAGGTAGGGCATTAGTGATTGAAAACAAAAACAAAAACAAAAACAAACTGTGATGCCAGCCCCAAGGCTGGGCGGACCAGATCGGTAGGTCACACGTCAGCCTCTGAGGACCTTCATGCTCCAGCAGGGGCTGCAGGGACAGCACACCCAGGATCAGAGGGAGCTGGATGCCGGAACTGCTGGCCATGCCTAGCTGCTGGACCTCCAGACCTGTGGACACAGTGCCACACACAGACAACATGGCTCGGGAATGACTAGGCTGTGAGGCTGGTGACCAGAGCTGCCTTCTTTCTACCCCAAACATCTTTTTCTAGTGGTGGTCAGTCACAAACCTTCCCCAGGTATCATGATCATGCTAGCCTACTCAGAGCCACAGGCAGATGGACACAGGTGAGGGAGGAGAGGGTGACAGCTGGAAATCAGCGTGGACCGCGGATGATGGCTGTGTTGGGGGTGCTGGGTGAGCAGTGGAGAGGCAGGCAGTGATGAATGGCGGGGAAACGGGCTGACGATGGAGCAGCTAACTGAACAAGTAAGAAGGCTGTCAGGGTAGCAGAGAAGAAAACATGCTGCTACCCTGAGAGTAGGGACCAGAGGCTGACCCAAGCATGCTCAGGGCCTATGGTGGGCACCTTCATGGCCAAGCACCCGTCCTTACCACTCTACCTGGCATGAGTCTCCACGGTAGTTGGCAGGGCACATGCACAGTTCGACGTTGCTGGCTGGAGGGCCCCTGCCAGCCTCGCTAGCCACCTCTAGAACCACTCTACGCAAGGAGACCGTGGCAGAGGTCTGGGAGAAGAGCGCTCGGATCTGCAGCTGCTCCAGGCCAGCCAGCACCATCATAAGTTCTTCTCGGGACACTGGGTTGTGAGTCTCCGAGTGCCGGAAGTTCCCCTGTGGGGCCGAGATAAAACCTCAGCTGTGGTGAGGCACCCGGCACCGACTGCAGAACAGACCCTCACAGAGAAGACAGATCTTGGGGGTAGGGGACCCCAGCGGTCACCCATGGTGAAAAGGAGAAGCTGGGCTCCTACGTCACACCACACAAAGTCAGCTCCAGGAATTTAAATATGCAAAGAAAAGAGTTTCTAGAAGAAAACATAAATGGGTCTTTTCTGATATCAGAGACAAATATTTTCACAAACAAGACACAAAAACTGAACAAATGTGAGAACTTAAAACTTGGTGAATGGGCTGGAGAGGTGGTTCAGAGGTTAAGAGCACTGGCTGTTCTTCCAAAGGTCCTGAGTTCAATTCCCAGCAACCACATGGTGGCTCACAACCATCTATAATTAGATCTGGTGCCGTCTTCTGGCCTGCAGGTATACCTGCAGAACACTGTATACATAATAAATAAATAAATATATTAAAAAAAAAAAAAACTTGGTGAACTTGTGACTATCAAGAATCTGTTGATCAAAGGACATTTTAAAAGGAGTTTTTTGTTTTTTTTTTTTAAAGATTTATGTATTTCATTTATATTGTTACTTTGTTTGCATATACACACCAGAGTAGTGCATTGGGTTCCATTACAGATAGCTGTGAGTTACCATGTGAGTGCTAGGAATTGAACTCAGGACCTCTGGAAGAGCAGCCAAGTGCTTTTAACCACTGCGCCATCTCTCCAGCCCCTCAAAGGACATTTTTTAGAAAAAGAAAGTTACAAGGCCAATGAGACAGCTCAGCGAGTAATGAGTAATGAAGCCTGCCCTCAAGCTGACAAGCCGAGTTCAAGCCCCAGGACCCGCATGGTGGAAGAGGATAACTGTTGCAAGCTGCCCTGATTCCACACTAAGTGTAACACGCTTGCAGGGGTATGGAGCGGGTCCTGATGTGCTTAGAGTGAAGCCATCTAAAAAGCAAGGGAGACCAAGTCTGAGACAGATGGGCAGCACCCAGACAGCTGAGGAGCCCCAGGGGCCTCACACTGTGTTTGGGGGTTTCACAACCAGAGATGACCCTCTCGTGGAGGATCAGAAAGGAAGCCCACCAGCCTCTGGCCTCTTCTAACACTGGCTGTTGTCCATTGTGGGATCAGTAAATACAGTGACTATGGCTCCTCTGGGCCCGTCCTGGGGTCCAGGCCGGCTCTGCTCACCTCTACCAACTGCAGCTGTACCCGGTGAATGTGGCCAGGGGGAGGGTACGCCAGCTCCAGGAAGGCGATGCTCATTTGGTTGCCCTGCAAGCCAAACACGAGGGCCGGGTGAGTGCTGGCAACTGGGCTGGCTCACTATTGCAGCTGGCCACACCAGCCCCACTCAACCATACCTGCAGCACCACGTCCGGCCTGCTCTCATAGGGAACGAAGACGTCGCCACGCTGGGTCTCCGAGTGCAGCTCATAGTGGAGGGTCCCACCGTAGGAGGACACCTATGAGCACAGTGGGAATGGACTCCCTCTTTTCCACATCCATTTCTTAAAGCGCCCTCACCGGGGCACACCGCAGGCTCCCTTTACAATGCAGCTGCAAGGTCCCTGGGTTTAACCTCCTTGTCACCCACTCTTCCCCAGTACTCCAGGGCACTTCCTGCCCTCAAACCAAATGGCCCTGCTTACCCTGTCTCCCAGGTAGGAGGGCGGGGCTTGCCAGTACAGCTCCGGAAACGTGTCAGCCACAAGGCGCAGATCTGCGTGCAGCAGCTCCATCTTGGGCCGATGCTCGTGAGGTACCACCTGGCGGTCACTGCTCAACAGCACCCAGCCCTCCATGTCCACAAACTGGAACACACACACACACACAGGTCACACGGAGTGGAAGTGCAGCCCCGCTCCGCATTCCAAGCACCTCTGGCGGTTTCCATCTCAGTCCCAGGCTAGGGCGGGATACCTCATGGCGGGCATGGTTAGAGCTCCCACAGCGCTCAGTGGCCCCGAAACAGAAGCAGCGGGTACAGCCCTTGGGGTTAGCAGCGTCCAAGGAGAAGGTCCCCAGGCGGCACTGGTCACACCTTGAGCCCTGTACGTTCTCCTAAGGGCAGGGGACAATGAAGGTCAGCTGGCTAGGCGTTGAGGACCAGATGCCAGTTTTACACCTTGTCCCCAAAAGCTTCCAGGAAGCCCCACCTGCCCAGGAAGGCTGCTGAGGACAATGGTGCATGAAAGAGGCCTAAGACAGTGTCTGGACCAAGCCCCTGCTCACCTTGCAATGGCACTGGCCTGTGAGGGGGTCACATACGCTAGCCATGGTGCCTGCCTCATGGCAGTCACAGGGGTGACAGCTGGGATAACCATAGAAGCCTGGGGCACAGGTGTCACAGCGACGCCCAGCTACGTTGGGTCGGCATCTGTGTGTGGAGAAAGGCTAGATGAGTGCTCCTCTAGCCCTGGGTCATCCAGAGCCCATAGGATCTCGGCCAAAGAGCTGCCTTCTGAGATGCAGAGGGGCGGGTTGGTAGGTGATGAGGGGCAGTGCTCCCCCTGACCCAAGGTCCCACAAGACTGTGGGATGCTGCCCAGACTCACTTGCACTGGCCGCTGTCCATGTCACAGGTGGGGTCCGTCAGCTCCTGGACACCGGGCCCTGAGCAGTTACACTCCTCACAGCCAACCAGGGGATGGCAGCCAAAGCTCTGTGGCTGGCAGACCAGGCAGTCGGGGGCAACAGTGCGCGGCGGACAGATACACTGACCTGTGAGCTCATCGCACAGGCGGGCACCGCAGTCACAGGCTGTTGGGGTGAAGATCCTGGGTTGACCCTTCTGCCTCATTCAGGACCCCAGGTGCAGCCCAGAAGGATTTGACAGGGAAGGTAGGGACACCCGCCACTCTAGCCCCACCCTTTCCAGGCTCCCGCGCCTCACATAGCTCTTTGACACGAACAATCATTGTGGCATTGTCAGGGGCTACTGGGCACCCGCTGCTACCTAGAACCTCTTACACAGGCCCACGAAGCAAGAGTATTTCCGCCGGGCTGCTAGCTGTCTGAGGTGCATGTCTAAAGTGACAGGGCTAGTCAGCTAGGCTCTAGAATGTCCCCTCCATCACATGCGCCCTGGGTCCTGGAGCACCCCACCCCCCAGGAATGCAGCACAGTGGTTTTGATGTCCTGAGCACTGGGTACTCACGCCTGCAGTTGGGGAAGCCCCAGTAGCCGGTGGCACAGCGGGAGCAGTCACGGCCAATGACGCGGCCCCGGCAGGGACACTGGCCCCCGAACGGTTCACACGTGGGGCTTATGGCACCCACCTCGTGGCAGCCACAAGGTAGGGCCCCATTATTGTAGTAGAGAGACAGGGAGGTGGCGGCATTGCGGCAGAACAGAGATGAGCCGCTGGGGCTGCAATAAGGAGCAATGGTGAGGCTGGCTCCTGGCCTGCCCCCTGTGCCCAGACCCTGGCCTGCCCCAACCCACATCAGCCCACCTGATATGGTAGCCATTGGTGGCACAGTGGCTGATGAAGTCGTAGGATTTGTCCAGGGGCTCCTCATGGAGGTAACTGGAGCTATAAGCATCCTCAGGGACGATGAGTATGTAGTCCTAAGGGGAAAGACCTAGTCACCTTTGGGCCTATCTGGGGGAGGGCAGATAGAACCTGCTGGCAGGAACAGGTAATGGGGAGCCCCCTCAGATGGCTAAGGCCAGGGCATGGCAGTCCTAGTCAGGCTCTTAGGCTACTCAAGAAGCAAGTGGGTCTTGGGCTGGAGACAGTGAAGAAATAAACAGCCATGCAGCTAGTGTTGTTCATGTCCTGCTCTTTCCTGTTACCCAGGCTCCACCTCCTTCTGGGGAGATCCCTCCACCAGTGGGCTTAGTGGCTCGGCTCTCAGGGACCCTCCAGAGCCTCATAGGGTGCACCTGTGACGGGGGGTATACCCTGACAAACAGGTGACACATTCCAGCTGAGACCCACAGATACTCTACAGGCCTAACAGGAAGACCACTCGGCAAGTGGGACGCCAGCCCTAGGCCTCACCAGCCAGAGCCACCGGCCTTCCGGCACACGCACGGTCACGGTGAGCTCGTTGTCTGTAACATCCAGCATAGTCTGACCCTCGCACAACACCAGGGTACGGCAGCCATAACCATGTGGGCAGAAGCTGGCATTGGCGTGGCCTGGCAGGGGGGTCAAAACGGGAAGGTCAGGCCTCCAATACTGACCACTCTAGCTGTGTGGCTGCTCAGTCCTGGCTGTGGGGCAGTTAGAGATGTGAGGGGACACAGGCAGGGCAGGCCTTGTGCTAAGAACTGCATGTGATGGCGCGTCACAGGCAGAGAGCCTATCACAGCCTTTGAGAGCAGACCTCGCTCTTTGTGAATTATGCATAGCCACACATAATCACCCCGACGGGTGACCAGGTCCGTGGCCATACATGATCTACCCCATGTATAAGTGACTGGGCCCCCGCCAAGAATCTTATAAATAAATATTTGTCTCACCACTCCTGACAGAAACGAAGAGCCCTAATCCAGGGAACAGGTGTTAGGGTAAGACTTCTGAGAATCGGGGGAGATGGGGCGGGGCTGCCCCTCACTGTGGCCATAGAGCACTCAGTTTGAAAACTGACAGCACCCAGGTTATGTTCCCTTGTCTCTTGTGGTACACCCCACTACTTACCCTGCCAGACACGGCCACCGTTGATGAGGACCTCCACAGGGAAGGTTGGGTACACCGGCTGGTAGCTGTGCAGCAGGAAGGCATAGCGGCCCAGGGTGGGCACCTGGGTGGTGAAGACCACAGTGCCCTGCAGGAAAAGTCTCCAGTGAGTGGCCAGAGTGAGGTACAGCTTGTCACACTGCTGTCTAGGCATCTGTCATGGGGTGGCAGGACCCAGAGCTCTGCTCCGCCTCATGCCCATTCCTATGAGGGCTTCTGTGTGACCTCGGCCCTCACCTGTGGGTGGCGCAGCAAGGTGGGCTCTGCGTTGGGGTCCACAGCGGTTGGAGGGCGAGGTTGTGGTCCAGCTGGGGGTGCACCTGGTGTGAGCTCCTGTGACTGGGTCAGAGGCAGGTCGGGAGGCAGCGGCAAGACCTGGCAGTCCTTAAGGATGATGGGCTGTGGGGGCTTCGGAAATCGGGAGGGCAGGCAGGAAGAACTGGGAAGTGCGGTGAGTGAGTACGCTCTCCTGGCCAACAGGTCCCTGCTTTCCACCCCAGCCACTCCCAGCACCACTACCTGCCGGGGTTGAAGGTGCCATGGCTGCTCACACAAAAGACTCGGGGCTCCACAAACTCCGTGCTGAACTCCTCCACAGGTACCAGGGTGACGCTGTGCTGTGGGCAGAAGGGCGATACTTTGCTATGCCCTAGACAGCTGAGGACAGTCGAGGTGGGGTAAGGAGGGCAGATCACACAGTTTAGATCCCAGGAGCCCAGAGCCTAGCTAGACTTAGAGCCACTCCTGTCCTCTGCCTGGAACCCAGACTTGGGTGCAGAACTGGTGATGGAGTCTAGGGCTTGTTCTCCAACCCTCATGGTACCCCGATCTGCTCCTCCCATCTCTCTCTATCTTGGGCTCCCTCAGCTCAGAGGCCAAGAACAGGTCCAGGTCTGCACAGGCCCCATCCCAGGCAAACAGCAGTAAGCAGGGACAAACTACACCACAGGAGTTCCTGGGACCCACAGTCTCTGTCCTCTTTTGTACCTACGTAAAATATTCTGGACGCACATGCCTCAGGGCAAGGGCTCAAGGGGCTTTACCAGGAAGAAGTTGGCCTGCTCGGCAGTGAGCCGGATGCTGGCCTCTGAGTCCAGGTGGAAGGTGGCCACATGATGCTGGCTATCCCGAGCTGGACCCCGGCACAGGGAGCTGTGGGAGGGACAGACTATAGATAGAAAGCCCTGGGTGGGATCCTCCCATCAGCGATTTCCGGTTCTAAGCTCACCTGTACGGGCAGGGGTGGAGGTTGAGCATCCCTTGCTGGGGGCCTCTCTGAGGGGTGTGCACAGCCACACCCACCTCCTGGTGTGAATCCTCACTGACATACTCCACCACCAGAGCATATCGGCCTGGCTGAGGCACTGCCATCTCAAGCTGGATGTCCACCTGGGGGAGGGCAGGGGTGAGCAGAGGCCCACGGTCCTCATCCTCCCTACAGCTGCCTATAGCTAGTCTTGGAGGTGCCCAGGGCATCTCCAAGCAAAAAGAGAGGGTTGATCCAGGTCATGGAGGGAGCAGAAAAGCTGGGTGAGTTTCTCTTCACAGCCAGTGTCCACTGGGGACAGCAGCAGCGACTCTGGGCCATGCATGCCAGCTCCATCATCTCACAACCTCGCCTTGCACCCACTCTGCCACTGAGACAGGCACCCCCTCCAGTCCAAGGTCCTCAGATACCCACATCACTGCCAATGCAGGTCGCCAGCAGTGGGTGTGAAGGGCTGAGCTGCTCTGTGGGACAAGGCCTTGGCAGACTGTTGTCACGGCGACAGAGGGCGTCAGTTCCAGCCGCTGAAGGGAAGCCATCCAGGGGTAGGTGAGCATAGAGGAGGCAGCTGGAGAACAGAGAGACCAAGGTCAGCGAAGGTCCACACAGGATGCAGCCCCCATCGTCCTGCAGGCCCTTACTTCTCTATGGATTGCAGAGCCGAGGGGCGGTAGGTACAAGCCTCGGTCACACGATGCTGGAGGAGAGCCGCCTCATAGTAGGTGCTGGGCAGCAGGACCACGTAGTCCTGGGAGAGGCGAGAGGTGAGTATAAAGGCTCTGGAGCCCGAGGGCTGCCCCGACCCTGCCATGGCCCTTGTCTCACCAAGAGTACACCTTCAGCCTCCACCAGCAAGGCCCAGATGCCAGGGTTCAGCACAAAGGGTTCCCCAAAGCCCCTCTGGGGCACAGTGACAAAGGCAGGCTCTGTGCTGGGTGGGAAGGCCACTGGCTGGCTCTGCTCGGTGCCTGGGTAGGGAGGGCACGATGTCTGGGCTCAGTCCTCAGGCCACCCCCAAGCAACGTACACCCCACACCCCCCCACGGGGTGGAGGGCCAGGATGAACATGGCACAGTTGGGAGGTGGAGCACGGGGTAGAAAGGGAATGGGCAAGCAGCCTCTACTCACAGTTGGAACAGCTAGAAAACTTGCCCTCTTCATGAACGGAGACCTGCCCATTCACACTCTGCGGTCCACGGTTGACATAGCGGAAGACCAGACGAAACAGGTCGGGGGAGGTCACATTCAGCCTGGCCACGATCCTGGGCTGTGGTGGGGTGGGGGACAACAGGGTCACTGCTCTGGCCCACCGATCTGGGTCCCATGATCCTGATGTGTTGCTTGCTCTGCCGGCCACCCCAGGGGACCCAGCTGGACCAAGCCCTGGGAGGGGACAACACAGTCTACCTGGATAGCCGTCATGTGTGCGTAGCCTCTCCAGCTGAAGTTCTCAAACTCCAGAGGATTAAAGCCAAAGCGTACAGCGTGGCCCTCGGGGGTGGCCGCCTCCTCCAGCTCCAGCCGCATGTGGTGTAGGTCCGGCAGGTAGTGGTCCTTCGCTGGCCTGCCATGGCACAGGTGTCTGAATGGGACAGGCACTGGCCCTACACGGCCCCCCGGGTTTCCAAAGGGTAGCTGAGGACCTCGTAGGCGCCTGGCAAGAACATCCTGGGCCCCACCCAGCCCCAGCAAGGTACTTACTGGCTGCAGGTGGGGCCCTGGGTGTTAGGGCGGCACCTGCAGGCACCTGTCCTGGGGTCGCAGCCCTGGCCTAGGGCACCACCAACATCACATCGGCAGCCTGCGTTGGGAAAGAATCGAGTCAGAGGCTGCCCAGCCCTCAGTGGCCTCAGGGGGCCCTGTCACAACCCTCCAGTTTAGGCCCCATAGGCAGGTCTCTACCCACCCTCAGTAGAGAAACTAACATCGACCCTTAGGGTCTGCTTGGGGGCGGGGGGAAGGGAACTGGGATGGATTAGTGACTGGGGGCCAGTGTGTGAGTGCTTACTTCGGCAGCCAAAGTAGTCTGCGTGATCCAGGCCAAAGAAGCCATCCTTGCAGGCTGCACAGGTCTGGCCACACACATGGGCCTTGCAGAAACACTGCCCGTTGCCCTGGGGAGGAACAGGAAATGAGACTTGGTTGGGTACAATCCTAACACACTTGACCCCCAGACCCCAACCCTGACACTCTGACTCACCAACTGGCACTCGGTAACTCCACCCAGTGTGCCTCGTGGGTCACAGCTGCAGCCTGGGGAGAGCAGAGCAGGACTGAGGGCCTGGGGGACAGGACGGCCTGGGGCCTACCCCTAAAGCCCCCAACCATCCCTCTAGGGCAGACTCACGTGTGCAGCCTTCAGGGTTGCTGGGGCTCAGCCCCCAGTACCCAGGTTTACAGTGATCACAGCTTGGCCCCTCCACGTGAGCCCGGCATGTACAGGGAGCCTGTGCCTGGGAAAGGATAAGACTATGGGGCAGAAAAAGGACAAAGCCCCTCACCTGTCCTTGCCCCATGCTTGGCAGCCACCCGGGATGGAAATAAAGGACCAGGAGAAGGAGTGAATGGGCCCTGAGGTTGCCACGGCAAGCAAGCAGCAGGCAGGAAGACAGGGTCTCCCTGGGCTTCAGACTTTTAGCCTGGGCTGGGTCCCCTGCCTAATCCTGCACCATGGACAATCCTGTGCTCACCTCAGGAAGGGCAGGATTGGCTGGGGCCAGACCAGCAGGATGACAAGAGCCAGCTATAGAGAGACAACCAAGCCTCAATCACTCCTCAGTGACTGACCCCGCGGTCAAGGGTTTCCCAGCCCCAGACAGAACTCAAGTCCCTGCTACGGTTGTGAACAGGTTATGAACACACGACCTCCCTGTTCCAGCTACCAAGGCGAGGGCACACATGTTCCTCCTCCATGTGGCAAGCAGCCACAGCATATGGACACATGCATCAATACATATGAACACTCAACCACACATAAACGAATGCATGTAACAGGCACACAGAGCAATCACATGAGCAGCTGCTTGAACATACACAAGGCACGAGGACACACGCAGTACGTGAGAACATCACACGTAAACACAGCATATGAACAAGCTTAAAAACCCACAGCACACGGACACAGTTCCAGAACACAGTCCCTGGAGGTGCACACAAGTGGTCGGATCCGACAAACAGGGCCATCCTCTGCCACCCCAGCCCCAGCTCACCTTCACAGTAGGGGAAGTTATAGGCACCTGGCACACACATATCACAGCGCAGCCCCGTCACTCGGGGCCGGCAGCTACACTGCCCGGTTGTGGGGTCACAGGTGGTATGCAAGGAACCATCAGCAGAGCAGTGGCAGGCTGTGGGGGTGAAGTCAGTGTGTGGGTACGAGACAGAGCTGCGAGCAGCCCACCTCCACTCTCCCAGGAAACTCACGGATGCAGCTGGGGAAGCTGTGGAAGCCAGGGCTGCACTCCTGGCAAGTGGTGCCTGTGTAGCCGGGATGGCAGTGGCATGCCCCGCCCACTCCGCAGTGTTGATCCAAGGCCCCCCGAGGGTCACAGGCACAAGCTATGGACACAAAGCACAGGGTGGGGGTCAGATCTTGGTCCTATGGGGGTGGCCTGACTCCTTCTTGCCCTAATTCTTTGCTCACCACGACAGTCGGGGTAACCATGGTAGCCCGGGAGGCAGCGGTCACAGTGAGGGCCGTCAAACCCAGGTCTGCACTGGCAGTGTCCAGCCTCGTCACAGCCTTCAGGCAGCGTCCCTGAAGGGCTACAGCCACACACTGCAGAGCAAGATGTGTTACTGGAGGTCTGCCAGAACAGGCTATCCCTCAGGCACCCCTGCCACACCTCTGCCCACACGGACGGATGCCACTCACGCTGACAGAGAGGGAAGTGGAAGTAGCCGGGGGCACAGCGATCACACCGGTCCCCCTCGAAGCCTGCGCGGCATGTGCACCGGCCTGACTCGGGGTCACAGAGGCCATCAGCTACCCCAGGGCTGGAACACTGGCATGCTGCAAACGGAGAACCAACTGGTCAGTCCATGCTCAGCTGGGGCGGGGCACTTGCAGGTGGATAAGGAGGGTGCTGCACTCACGCTGGCAGCTAGGGCCATAGAATCCAGGTGCACAGAGCTCACAGTGGGTGCCCCGGAAGTTGGGTTTGCACACACAGCGGCCCAACCGTGGGTCCTTCCGGCAGGCATTGCCCTGGGTCCCTGCAGCACTGCAGTCACAATCTAGGAGGAAGGTGGGAGCGGGAGGTTCATACAGGCAGAGCCCAAACCTCCCACCTGAAAAACCTGCTTTTCCACAAAGTCATATTCTCACACATTTACACCGCAGAAATTAGAATCTTAAAAAAAAAAAAAAAAAAAAAAAGAACTCCCAAAGCTTCCACTTCAGAAAAACAATGATGAGCTGCAAAAGCAAAACATCTATCTGGGTGGGTGTGTTGGCACAAGCCTTTAATCCCCCTCTTGGGAAAGAAAAACAGGTGGATCTCTGTGAATCCAAAGCCAGCCTGGTCTACTAGCTGGTTCCAGGCCAGCCAAGGCCTACATAGTGAGATCCTGATTCAAAACATATACACACACATACATACCCAGCACGACTACTATTAGTTCTTAACTTAGGTTCCTAATTAACAAAAGCACAAATGCAGGGAAAACAAGATCAAAATGACAAGTCAGACAGAAACTTGTGGCTTTACAGTTATTTCTTGGAGTTGAGAAGAAGGAAGAAAGTCTATCAAGTGCCCAAATCATGCAGCAAAGAGTACTATGAACATCATCCGATTTTGGTTCCTGACAAGAATAATGGTCTGGGATTTGTGGAGAGTGTAGCAGTAGCCACATAGCCACATAATCAGAACATAAACAGCAAGCCATGTGGTGGTACACACCTTTAACCCCAGCACTTGGGTGGGGGGGACGGGCAGAACCAGGTGGATAGACCTTTGTGAGTCTGAGCCCAGCCTGGTTTACATAGCAAGTTTTAGGACTGCCAGGGCTATGCAAGAAATCCTGTCTAAAAAACAAACCAACCAAACCAAAAACTCTCAAAGCTGCCAATGAGGGCGTAGCCTGAAAACATCACATTTTCCTCCTCTAGCTAGCTCCAGCCCAGAATGGAAAAGTTAAACAAAAAACAAGTAATGACAACACAGGTGAGGCCCAGACTAACAGCCTCAGCAAGGCCTGTGGGGATGTCATGTTACTGCCCCTGCTCTATAAAGCACCGAAGCTGCCAGTTGAATTGCAAGGAAATCCCAGTAATAGGAAGTTTCTAGGGCCAGAAAAGAAGGTAGAGGAATAAGTCATAAGTCAAAGCACCAGAAGGTGAGGCCCACAGGCATTACAAAGCAGAGAAAGAAATGCAGTTCAAAGACCTCAGATATCTGTCACACACAAATACACAGGAGCCAGGCTAACAGCCATCTGACTGCAAAACAGCACCCACTTGGGCTGGAGAGATGGCTCAATGGTTAAGAGCACCGACTGCTCTTCCTGAGGACCTGGGTTCAACTCCCAGCACCCACATGCAGCTCACAACTGTCTGTAGCTCCAGTTTAAATAAATTCTAAAAAAGAAACCCTGTCTCCAAAATAAAAAACAAACAAAACAGCACCCACTTCCATCTTGCCCTTATAAGGATATGATCCTGCCAACAGGAGGGAGAAAAAATACCATCATCTAAAAGATGCAACTCCAACCCAGAAGGGGGCGCCTGTCCCTGAACTAGGAAAGGGGTCTCCACTCAGGCTGAGGGCAGAGCTACTACTGCGCAGGTCACCAATGGTCCAGCCGGCAGCTGTACACACAGCCAGAGCACCAACGTGCACTGTGTTAAGAAAGTGACTTGGCACCTGGACAAAAGACCACAACACATGCACCTTTGGTAAGTCAGAACCTTCTGACTTGTAGGAAAACACCCTGTGGAGACAAGACCTTGAAAAGCCATTGATTCCTGGATGCTTGTCATAGCATCTTTTGGAAGGAGGGGAGGGCGGTTGGTTAATTTCATGCCCCATCTGTCTGTAACGGGGCTGTGAAAGGCCACATTTCTGGGACCGTGGTGGGAGAAGACAGTCCCTACACACCGTGTGTGGTTCACTGCAGGATTTATAAGGATGAGCGCACACAGACGCAGAGTTCAGGGTGCAAGGGGTGGGTTGTTTGTGTTGTGTGTTTGCTGACGATGGAACCCGGGGCTTTGTGAAAGGTGGCAATCGCTGCCCCACTGAACTACACAGCTAGAGCCCCGACAGCACTGTTCCAAGAAGAGCTTCTGGAAGGGCTTCCAATGTGACTGCACATTGTTTTAAAAAAATAAGTAAAAATACGGGGCCAAAGACAGCTCAGCAGATGAGAAGCAGAGAACCAGGACTCAGGTCCTAGCATCCACATAGTGGCTCAGAAGTGTAACTTCAGGATCGGGAATCCAACACCTTTTTGCCTCTATGGGCACCAGGCATGCATGAAACGCATAGACATACACAGGAAACATGCATACACATGAAATAAAAAACGATTTTAAAATTGAACAGACTAAATGACAGGTGATCATGGTAAATGCTGGTCCTTTGTGCACAACTTCTCCCTGGAGGTCGTGATGACCTTCGGGCACTTACTCACGATCTGTCCAGCAGGCAGCAATTGTTCTCGGGTGTCGTTGTGGGGAAATGAAGGTACAGCTGAAGGGTAAAATATCAAACACAGGTCAAACAGGTCTTCTGGACAAGCCCTCTGGCTCCAGTACCATAGACCACCCCAGGGCTCCTCCCCACCCCCACCCGCCTAGGCCCCTCAGGCTCAGGCAGCCACCCTGGCCTTCCCACCAACCCTGACCCTGAACTCCTCGGGGGTCCTCACCGTAGCAGTGTGGGAAATTGGTGTAGCCCTCGGCACAGGCAGCACACTGATCTCCTGTGAAGTTCGGCCTGCAGTAACAGCGGCCTGTTAAGTCTTCACATGTCCCATCAGTGAAGTCCGACTCACAGTTACAGGCTGAGGGACAGTGAGAGAGTCGTGATGTAGAGAGCTGTGGTCTGGCCTCCTCAGGTGGGAGATCTGGGAGATCCAGTAGCTAAGACCCTGGGACTTCTCAACCCCCTCTCTCATCCAGAACTGGAGGCTCACAGCCTCCGTGGCTTAGGAACACGGCTCTACTCACGGCGACAGACATGTGGTGAGTCCAGGGGCTGGTCAGGCGCGCGGTAGAAGCCAGGCAGGCAGCGCTCACAGTTGATGCCTGTGGTGTGGTGCTGGGGGTACAGAGAACACAGAGCTCGCTACGTCTAGGCAGGTCCCTATTTCCATCACACAGGCCCTCCTTCACCAGGCTGGCCCTTGCCAAGCCTTACCTGGCAATCGAGGCAGACACCTCCACCCTGGTACACGTTGTCTTGGTTCTGGCTGGCATTGCGCCGGTCCACTTCAGGGTCATAGTAACAGTCATAGGCATGGCCATGGCAGTTGCAGGCTGTGGAGTCAGGGCCAATGGTTAGCTGGGCTTCCATGGCCGAGGAACCCCTGGGAACACCCATGAGCCACAGGCATTGGCGGCACACATACTCACACTGGCACTCATTGGCGCTGTCAGTGGTGGCGGGCTTCCATGGCTGCTGGTTGAAGCCTGGACAGCATCGGTCACAAGAGCCTCCACATGTGTTGTGTTGGCAGGCACACTGCAGCCTGTGAAGGGACACAGAGGAGTCAGAGGCTACCCCAGCGGCAGAGGGCTAGGGACGAGGTGGGTGGTATGTACTTGGCATCACTGGCCTGCTGAGTGAGCACAGGCTCCCCTTCCCCCAGCCCCCCCCCCCCCCCAGCTGTCATGCAGCTTTGGTCCAGATTCCCTACTCCCAACCCAGTGTGGCTCCAGTCTCAAAGAATAGGCACAGGGGAAGAAAGGAGACAGGGAGAGGGGATCTCAATGACAGCCTTATGTGGAGGGTGGATGTTGGGTGAGGCCTGCGAGCTTAGCACAGGTGGAACCCCCCCAGCATAGCCTGGGCCGAAATCCTGATCCAGTTCTAAGGGAGGGACTCATTGGTTCCCCCCAGAGACCTGGATCCCACTCAGTCTGTGAAATCCTGTGTCAGTCAGATACCCCCATATATCTAGGGCATCTCCCCAGGGGCAAGTGGCCAAGAACTACTTCCTCTTTCCAAAGGCTGGAGGCCTGCCGGCTGTCCCAGTGGGCAGGGGGACAGCTGGTTGGAGAGGAGGACAAGGCTGGAGCATCTGCTATGCATAAACCAACACCTCCTGCATTCTACTAAAGTGTGGCAGGGTCACAGCCAAGCCGCTCAGAGAGGCAGCACACCAATTTCCTGAGCAAGAAGCCAGAAGCCCAGAGCCTCAAATCATCAAGCTCTACTCCCACCATTCCCCATCAGGGAGTCCCCCAGGGCCTTGGGAGTCAATTCTGCTTCTGCCCAAAGGCTTCTGGAAACCCTCAGCCTCGGTGGGGAAGGAAGGAACAAACTACCTGCCAGGACAGACAGGTGGCAGCAGAGCCTAACCCAGTTGAGAGGGAGCCAAGGGTCTGCAGCGGGCATCTCAGTTTTGGGTGGTCTACATGGTTAGAGGCACCCTGAGCTAATAAGGGAAGAGGCCAATGGGCAAAAACCCTACAAATCCACCCTGGGGGCTTCTCCCTGGTCACAGAGAGAGCCCCAAGGAGGCCTTATAAACACAATGGGGTAGGCAGATGCCACACAGAACAGAGTTAGGCCCAACTCCACTTAATAGAGCAGTCTGGTAGATACTGTATTTTTAAGTTGGTCTTTTCTTTGGGAATTGAACCCAAGTCCTGAAAGAACAGCCAGTACTTTCAGCCACTGAGCCATCTCTCTAGCTCCAAATTCCAGCGCTGTAACTCTTCCCCCATCCACTCCGAGACAGGGTTTCTCTGTGTAGCCTTGGCTATTCTGAACTTGCTCTGTAGACTAGGCTGACCTCCAACTCACAGAGATCCACCTGCCTCTGCCTCCCTGAGTGCTGGGATTAAAGGCGGTACAGCACCACACCCTGCTTCTGTAAAAGAATACTTCCGATAACTATAAACAGGGGAATCTAAAAATAGACATAGGCAGATTTGAAAAACAATTAGGTAGAACTTCTAGAAAAGAAAAAAAAATGCAATTATTAAATTTGCAAAACCCAAGTCAAGAGCAGTGCTAAAGGGCACATCTATAATCCCTGCAGTTGGGAGGCAGAGGCAGGTGGCTCTGTTGGGCTCAAGGCCAGCCTCATCTACATAGTGAGTTCCAGGCCAACCAGAGCTGCACATTGAGACTTTGAAAGCCAAGACCAGAGCTGGAGAGACAGCTCAGTGGTGAGGACCACTGGCTGCTTTTCCAAGACCTGGGTTGATTCCTAGCACCCACACGGACCTGACACCCTCTTCTGGCCTCCTCAAGTACAAGGCACACACGTGGTATACATACATACATACATACATTCAGGCAAAACATTTTCATACATAGAAAAACTTTAAAATAATTTTTAAAGGAAATTAAAGATTCTCAACAGATTAGGTAAACAACAGAATAGATCTGGCCAATGGGGAAATTCTCTGAGTGGAAGGTGGAACTGAAGAAGCTACTGGGAAGGCAGCTGAGAAGATAAATGGAAAATAGGAGGTGTTCTCAGAGAGAGAGAGAGAGAAGTATGCTGTTGCCCCCATACTCTTCTGGTGGGAACATAAAAGAAGGCAAGGGCCGTGGCCATCCAATTAACAAAGACACACATTCTCAGATCTCAGAACCAGAGAGCAGAGACCCAAGAAACATCCCACACATACACTCTCCACACTTATGACTAGATCCACCGGGCATACAGGCACAGCCGTCAGGAAACATGGTAGCAATTCCAACAGGAACAGCCAAAGGGACCCTGGTAAAGAACTCCTCCAAAGGTCTGAAGGCAGTCATCAAACAGGAATCAAGGCCAACTGTGCTCTAGTTAATCGGCCATCTTCTAAAGGTCACCCACTAAGGAAACAGAGTTCCAGGGAAGCAAGGGGCCCTGAGAACAAAGAACTGGGGACAAGAGGGTGACCGGAGCACTGGAGAGAGAACGAATGTCCCAGGCAGGGATAGCGTGGGGCTGAGGACCAGTTCACACAGGGAAGTAAGTGCCAGGGTGTCTTGTCACATCTGAGCCATGTAAGCCTGTGACAGCTGATAATCACAGCCAGAGGCTGTGGCAGGAAGGTCTAAGTCTGGGCAGACTACAGAGTTAACTCAAGACAAGCCTGAGCAAAACAAACAGCAGAAAGAATGATGGGGTGGGGCCTGGTGGTGTAGCTTAGCATGCTTGCTTAGCATGCACAGGATACAATGTCGTCATCAGAGGCAGGAGCCATGGTATGGACAAGTGGTGGGGTGGGGACAACACTGGGGTGACAGGATGAGGGAGAGTTGGGAAAGGGGGCAGAGAAGAGCCAGCTGCAGGAACAGAAGATCTCCCTTTTCTAGACATGAGTGGTGAATGGTGGAGGAAGCTCTGTGATGATATTCTGTTGAAGTCTGAGGCTCTGGGGAAAATGCCAGCATGCACCATTCCTCATGCCCTGGAGGGAGGGCTGGCCTGAGTTCAGGCCCAAGCATGTGAGACAGGCACAATGGTGAGCCTCTCCCAGCAGGTAAGGACAGACCCAGACTCTGGGGCCCCACTTCCTCTGAGGCTAATTTAGTTTTCTAATAGGCTCCATCCATTCCTGGCCATAGGGAGCTGCACTCCCACCTGGCATTAACTTCCCAGGCCAATTAGCAGCGCCTGGAGCTGGGCTGCCAGGGACTCATTCTCACAAGTGTCCCCAGAAGGCCCATATTACAGCCTGCCTGAGTCCTTCAGCTGGGGACATCATGCCATACTTAAGTTGCTCTGAAGGAGGAGACAGCTTTGTCGTGGGGGAGGGGTGGGACGGGGACTCTCATCCCAGGCTCTTGGTTTCACCTACTTCCTCTATAAACTGGAGCCTTCAGTGAGGCTGTAGACCCCAGGGGAGGTCCTATGCTGAACTCAAGACTTAGGACCAAACTGAGGCAATTGAAGGTCAGCTCATACATCTTGTGGGGGAAGGCTGGGGGCTGGGGTGGGCTGCCTGGCCAAGCAGTACTGGGTGAGGACATGAGAGTCTGTCTCATCATGACCTACCCACTGGCAGCTCTGCCATGCAGCTCTACCCAGTCCTGTCCCTGCTTTGTTCTGACTTGCGGCTGGTGGAGGAATAATGGATGCTGGCTACTTCCTCAGAGCAGGTGTGCTCATGACAATAGGGCCTTGTCTGTCAGGAGTTCAATATATGGCTGCTTGGGGGGGGGGGGGGGGGGTTGGGGGGGGGGGGGGGAAAAAAGGGGGGGGGGGGGGGGGGGGGGGAGTTTATGAGCAGGAGGAAGGAAAGAAGGACTAGGTCCTGAGAGCAGCTTCCAGGCAGAATAAGAAACATGGAGAGCCCTACAAAGGGCCAGACTCCAGTCATCCATTCAGGAAGGGACTTACTGCTGGCTAGGACGTCAGGCCAGCAGGGGATGCAGACTCAGGCACCTATCTAATCAGGTGATGGCACCTGCTGGTGGTCATAGATTCTGGGTCCTGCCTCATCGGCTGGCTCTGGGTGGGTTACAGGGGCTTAGATGTATCAGGGCTAGAGACAACTTATAAAAGGCCAGAGCCCTAGCTACATGGACACGTGAGATGGGGAGCACACTTGCTGCTCCTGTCCTTGACCTTGGCCCTTGCTTGCCTTTAGTGGGATAAGGGTCAAGGGTCAAGGCCTTTGTGCCCTGGGGGAAGGTTCGGAAGGTGGGGTGGGATGCCTGGACAAATGGTACACATCCACATCCATCTAGGGACACCGGTGAGTGCCAAGAGGTCATGTCTACCATTGAAACCCCACCTCTGTGGAATTCAGGGTAAATTGCCACCCAAGACCAGGCCAACCCAAGAGGCTCATATAGTACTGCCTCTCCAGGTGGGGAAACTGAGACTAAGAGCAGCAGTCAGGGCAGGTGCCATTGGGAAGCCAGAGATGTGATGAGTGGGTAGGTAAGAGGAAAGAGAGCCAAAGGTCTCACCTGAAAGGATCCGAGGGGTCCTTAGCATCACACACATCCGCATGGCCATGACAGACGCAGCGGCCGCCGATGCTGATGTCTTTGATGCTGTAATAGTACTGCAGTAGAGGCCATGGGTGTCAGGCGGCCCCTGACCATGCCACCCACACCTACCCACTCCCCACAGCCCCTACAAGGAACCGGCTCTGCCAGCCCTCCTTCAGCTCTCAGCCACACCCACACGCTCACCCTTCTGGTGACGGTGGGGTCCCGCAGCGCCTTGCCCATAAGGTGGCCCAATAGTGTGTTGGTTCGCAGGAACCGCAGGCGGATGTTGGTGGCCTTGGTGAAGTCTCGGAGGAGTGGTGAATAGGAGAAGTTCATGGCCCCGGGGCGTCCGTTCACCAAGGACACCACAATCTGCAGATGGCACGGCAGGTGAGGCCAAAGTCAGTGGCAGGGACCCCCACCACCACCTTCCCCTGACAAGCACAGCTGTGCACACCCACCTCGCCGTTCTCCAGGGGCACTATCCGAGAGTACTCTGTGGTACAGATGACATCGTCATCCTGTGTGATGCGATCTAGAGTCCGAGGTCCAAACCGCTCCAAACAATCCCTCTTGGAGGCTGCAGGAAATGATGAGAAGGTGAGAGCAATGGCTACCAGAAATACACACCCATCCTGGACCAACCTAGCATGCTCTGAAGCACAGGATTGCTCTTCCATGGTCTACTAACCAGGAGGATTTACTGAAGAGAGCAAAATCCTAGCTCAGAGCCCTTGCCACAGGCAGCCAGGCCAGGCTGGACTGCAGGGCCTTCACTCTCCCATTGCCCAGGCCTCTCTCTCCCTGGGATGTGCCAGAGAACAAATGTTCCTTAACCTCATCCCAGGGATAGTCTGTAAGCCCACCCCCAACCCACCCTACCTCACCCCCACCCCCACCCCACCCCTACTTCAGCTAGGGAGTTTGGGGGACATGTGACCAGACCTATATAATCAGAGCATCCCCACCTTGCCAACATGACTGGTCAGGGTGGCATGTGGCCAGGCCAGCCAATGACTCCAGCCCTCTCCTGCCACAGGCTATAACGCTGGCAGGAGGTAGGCCCAGAGCTGCCAGGCCTCTTTATCACCACCAGTGTGACATCAGCCATGTCCAACGCCAAGCATGGGAATCAGAAAGACCCCATTTACCCCTAGGTGGCGCTGGCAGTAATGAGGCACATAGAGCCCAGCACAAGGGCAGGGCTTGGCATCAGGGGCCTTGAAGCAACTATAGCCCATAGCAAGCGCTCCCTAGTCCTACTGCTCAGGACACTCACAGGCAAAGAACTGCCATGGCTGGTAAGTGTGGCCGAAGTCTGTGGACCGCTCCAAGACCCAGAGGTCAGGCCGAGGAGAATTGGCAAACTTGATGAGCACGTAGGCCACATGGAATACCTGTGGGGACAATGAGTGTGACATCACGCACGCACTGGGCTCCTCGTGGACCTTCTCATTCTCTCAGATGTGAGGGACAGCAGTTGATACAGAGGCAACATGTCCGAGATGACATGACTTTCCCGGCAGGCTCGTGTTTTGAATGCTTGGTCCTAGCTGGTGGCACCATTTTGGGAAGTGTGGAACCTTTAGGAGGCGGGGCCTAGCTGTCTGCTGTGACGTGAACAGCCTTTGTCAGTATGCTCCTGTCACCACAAACTGAGCTGTTTTACCACACCTTCCCTGCCAGGACTGATTGAAACCTTCTGAAACCATGAGCCAAAATAACCCTTTGTTTCAGTAAGATATGAGCCCAGCAAAGCAAACGCTATTGATAAAGAAACTGGATACTGCACACCCTTAATCCCAGCATTCAAGAGGCAGAGACAGGCAGATCTTCTGAGTTCAAGACCCAGCATGGTCTACATAGTGGGTTGCAGGACAGTTGGTCTGTTACACAAAGAAAACCTCCCTCATAAGGAAAAAAAAAATCTGATACCAAAGCAATTGGGCCACTGTTGTCACTAAACCTAATCACATGGTCCTCAGCCCCGAGAACAGGTGTGAAGGAGGAGCATGGAAGATGTGGGAAATGTAGGTTAGGAAAATCTAGACAATGGATGTAGAGTTTGCTGGGCCATTCTGACTCAAGTGTTAAAAGCCAGGACCCCAGTAGAGATACAGCCAATGAGGTTTGCAAGGAGACCGTTCCATGCATGAAGCACTTCCCACATGACAACCTGACTCTCATCTCCAGAACCTGACATGAAGATGGATGGAGACAATCAGCCCCAGGTTGTTCTGAGCTCCATGTGTGTACCATGGCATGCATGCCTACACACACACACACACACACACACACACACACACACACACACACACACACGCACATAGAAATCAATAATAAAGAAATGTGGGCTGGAGGGATGGTTTAGCAACGAAGAGCACTAGCCGCTCCTCCAGAGAACCCAGCTTTGACTCCCAGCATCCACATGGAAACTCGAAAGTCTCTAACTCCATCCCAGGGGATTCATCACCCTCGTCTGGCTTCCAGGGGCACCAGGCATGGATGTGGCACACAGACATGAGGTTTCATACTGGAACAATTTCCCACAGGAAATCTAGACTGGGGGTTACATTCTGGCAAGGAATCCATCTATACTTTACTTGTGCCCTAAAAGTATAAGTGAGGCTATAGCCGAAAGCAATGATCTAATTAATTTTGTGCAGTAAATGTCAAGACAGCACAGCATTCAGACTGGGTCATGGTTATTGCTGGTCGCTTTTGGTCAGATTTACAATCAGAATCAGGAAATAAAAAACAAAGCAATGATGTAAAAATATGTCCAATATGCCAGAAAGGCAGCTTATTTAAATATAATTAAAGAGATTAGTAACTTTAATTAGAAGTCACATAATTAGCACTGGGAAAATAAGAAAGGACCCTGAGGGCCTTCGATGAAGGGAGGTGACTCCACCAGGCCCCACAGCGTGAAACTGCAAATTCTCCTGAGAGGCTTTACAATGCTGCTGCTGCCTGCTGGCAGAAAGCTACCGTGAAATACATCCTGACAGTTTCAGGTATCTGTGTACAAGGGGCCCATCATTGCTCAGGCTGGTGACAGAACTTGGCATCATCTACATGGTAGTGGATTTGCTGAGGTGGAGAATACAAGAGTTGTGGGGTCATGGAGGCGTCTACCAAGACTTCAGAGAAAAGCCAATACAATGAGTAACAGAGTCAGGCTCCAAATGAAGCCTGAACTACAGCAAAGACCTGGGTATTGATGATACTGGGAACCTGGAAGATATGCAAAGAGAAGCTACAGGCACCAAGCGGAGTCGACCCCAGAGAAGCCAGCAGGCCATTTGGATGGGGCTACCTGCCTGGTAGAGCTCAGATGGTGCCACTGTATGCCTCAAATGTTGAGCACGTAGCTACAGGATTTAATGTTTGTCTTTTTGCTTTGGTCCCATTCCTTCCTTTTACAATATGGATGTTGCAAGATGTAGTGACACACACCTTTAATCCCAACACTTGGGAGGCAGAGGCAGGCGGATCTCTGTGAATTTGAGGCCAGCCTGGTCTACATAATGAGTTCCAGGACAGCCAGAGCTATATAGTGAGACCTTGCCTCAAATAAATGGATAGACAGACAGACAGACGAATAGATTTCAAAGGGAATGGTAATGCCATTTTATATTGGAAATAACGTCTCACTTCTCGGTCTTACAGATGTTAAGAGTCTGCCTTGAGTCCATAGGATAATTTGAACTTTGGATTTTTGAACAGTGCTAGAATTGGTCACTCTAACCCTCGGGGCTTGATGGAGCTCCTCCAAAGCCTGGCCAGGCCCAGCCTTGAGCTTCCAGCACTCCATGGCAACCTGTCATAGGACGCCTCCTCAGGAAAGCACACTTGTGGACCAACAAACCAGCTCTGCCCTGGATTTCCCAAAGACCATCCTCCCTTCATAGGCAGAAGCTCCTGCCCACCGCCCTCCCAGACCCACTCTACCTGAGGCAGTCCCTCACCTGAAACACCCCGACTTTACTGTCACCAATCTTATCTTGCCGTGTGGGGTGCACACAAACTACATCAGCCCAAGAGTAAGAAGAAGCAGGAAGTTCCTCACTCATCCTTGTTGAGAACTGGCCTGTCAGAAACGAAGCCCTGGGGATGAAGGCATTGGGTGGGCAATTCGCCCGTTTAGGTGCCTGGGACTGGGCTTCAGCTCAGTGCTAGAACACTTCAAGAATATATGCACCCTTAAATTCTATCCCAAGAAAAACACACCCAAAACACTTCTCATTCTTGGGCAGCCTAGAAGTTCCTAGCTGTGTGTCCAGCTCTGCCCACAGTGCTGGCGGGCCAGCCTCACACCCTCTCCCTAGATGCTTCTGGAATAGCCCAACGGCACCCACTCCAGGTTTGCCTATACTAAGGAAGGGGAGGAAATGGTTTCCACAGCCTGTCCACAAGTCTGAAAGCTGAGAAGAATGCACCCTCACAAGTCTTGGAGCAAGACTGGAGCAAGATGAACAAAGGGGAGAAGCCATTTTCCCGGCTGGGCTCTGTTCCAAGTGCTGGAACTAAGGAGGCCAATGGTGTGAACAGGCTGGGCCTGGCCTGCACAGGGGAAGATCCCTGCTACCTGCTGCTCCAGTTTCTCACCAATACAAGCTGGAGGTCACTAGGCTTAAATGTCACCATGTTTGTAGGACCCCATGGGGAAGGGAGGGGAGCCCCTAGTCCAGGCATTTGCTTTCTGTCACTGTGAAAACAGACTCGAGGCAGGAACTGAAGCAGAGATCATGGAGCGATGCTGCTTTTTAGTGGCCTGCTTCCCTCCTAGATTGCTCAGCTACCTTTCTTAAATAGCCCAGGACCACCTGTCTAGGAGTGGCACTATCCACAGTGGGCTAGGCT
The DNA here is from genome assembly GCF_907164565.1 of Psammomys obesus. Lineage (NCBI taxonomy): Eukaryota > Metazoa > Chordata > Mammalia > Rodentia > Muridae > Psammomys > Psammomys obesus. Next base: position 1,634,265 of record NW_026596234.1, on the reverse strand, counting down.
CTCCTGCCACCAATCATTATCAAGAAAATGTCACACAGACATGCCCACAGGCCAGTCTGATGTAGGCAATTCAATTGAGAGTCCCTCTTTCTAGATATGTCTAAGTTTGTGTCAACTTGACAAAAACTAACAGCACAGTTGACCCCTTGTCAACTTGACCCCAAAACAATCACTATTAAACTATAACCTTTCCTTTCTCACCTTTCTTCATGACCCCTTCAGGCCTGGGGTCCCCACTGCAACTGAAGCTGTACATTCACCAGTGACCTCTCCTGGCCCCTCCCAGTGACATGGCTCAGCTTCTCTCCATGACCCCTTCAATCTGCAGCTTTCCCGGGATCAAATCCAGTACCATGTGGGAGACTCTGACAGGTTGTCAAGTTTGGTTTAAGAAAAAGCCTTGACCTCATGGACCACAGCCACTGTGTATTCCCTGAGGGACTACTTCCCAGAAGATTTCACCCCAACTATGCTGGTCTCTTCTTTAAAAAACTTCCCAGCTCCAGCCAGTGAGCACCAACTGTTACCAGGAAAGCAAAGTTTTCACATCCGTAGGGCTGGCTTCTTGTTAATCAGAGCTGATTCTCCAGACCCAGGTGACCAGCACCATAGGTTCTTAATTCAAAATATCACACAGTAGATACCAGTAGAGTCGCTGAAGGGCTCTTGGACTTCTCTCTGAAATTCCCCAAGCCAGCTCCTCCACTGTCTGCATGTCTTTCAATGTTCTTATCTTCAAAGGTCTCACAACAGCTCATTACAGCTCTGAGCCTAAAACTCCAACATCTGCCACCTCCTTCCCACAAAATAAAGACATGAGACACACACCGCAAGGTCAGGCCCGCCACAGCAGTGCCCACTCTCTAGCACCAACTTCTCTCTTAGTTTGCTGTCTACTGCTGTGATTAAAAAGAAAAAAAGAAAGAAAAAACAGAAAGCAACTTGGGGACCAAAGGATTTATTTCACCTTACACCGAAGGATAGGCCAAGGCAGAAACTGAAGCAGAAACCAATGCTGCTTCCTGGCTTGCTTCCCCTGGTCTGCCCGGCTACCTTTTCTTGAGTAACTCAGGCCCACCTGCATAGGGACAGCACTACCCACAATGGGCTGGGCCCTTCCACATCAGTTATTAATCAACTCAGGAGGCAGAGGCAGGTGGCTCTCTGAGTTTACTGCAGCCAGGTCTACAAAGCTAGTTCCATGACAGCCAGGGCTTCACAGAGAAATGAGAGAGAGAGAGAGAGAGAGAGAGAGAGAGAAAACCAGACTCCAGGCAGGCAGTACACCAGGACCCCAGGCACAGTCTGAGCTGTCCCTGTGGGGATAAAGGGGTGGGGACAAGCACAGCCTCTCTCCCAGGGTAGGGGCACAGGCCTATTCACAGGCTGCCAGTTCTGAGGTCATTGTTCACTTCCCTGTGGGGGAGGGCAGGGAGGTACACCACCCAGCTGGAGGAGGATTCTAGCATCTTCAGGGACAACCTTACATCCCACCTCATGCCTGACCTCCTCAGCCCTGTGGCCTCAAACTGGAGGTCCAGCTGGTCTGGGACAGTGTGTAATGACAGAGGGACCCTCATGACCAAGACAGGCCAGGGACAAGCGAAAGAGAAACTTTAGGCATAGCAGACAGGGACACTGACTGCTCCTGGGAGCTGGCAGCCTGGCCCTCACGAGTCCCTGGGGCCCACCCCCGCCTTTCCCTGGGCCCGACCCCAGGCTGCACCCTTGCTGGAGGCTCTGGCCTTCCCCAGTCAGCTGGGCCTGCATTTTTCCCAGCTGAGAGCACTTTTACAAATACTGATTCCAAGCTGCTTATGGGCAGGGTAAGGGCGCATGGAAACTTCTAAGTTTGTACTGGGGTGGAATGCACTTATCCATCTCACCTTCTGTCTACCTGCCGAGCTAAGCCTCTGTGCCACAGTGGCCTGCATAGCTGTCCTTCAAGGGCTTGCTGGCTGCGATGCTGGAGGACAGGAAGGCTGTGCCCTAGCACCTCCCATCTATCTCCAACCTGGTCCCTGCTCCCAGGACTACAGCAATGCCCGTGGTATGACCCGGGAGGGGCACAGACCCCTGGCTTCAGCCCTTCCCCCCCCGCCACGCCTGCTCCTCTCGGCTGCCAAGGCAGCCTGACCTTTCTGCTGCTGCACAGCTCTTTGCAGAGGGAAAAAAATGTCTTTTAAAGCAAAAAGCAAACAAAAGCCGCTGGTTATTTTTAAAATTCTTGCTATTTTGGGGCAGGCACGTCTCCAGGGCAGCAGCCGGGGCCAGGCTCTTGGCCACCATGCCCCCATACCCCCTACCCAGCCAGATCTCACAGGGCCAAGACTCCAAAAGATGGGTTATGCCCCATAACCCTGCCTAACAAGGACTGGCAAGAGTCCCATAAACCAGGCTGGCCATCGAGGGTGGAAGTTTGGGGCAGGTTCAAGGGACCATGTAGCCCTATGAAGGTACTTCTCCACCCTAGGGACAGGGCAGTAGGAAAAGGTACATGGAGAAGGGTCAAATATGACAACTCCATGATGATATGAAGGTTCCAGAGACCCAACTGGAAGACGACAGAGAAGATGGTTAGGAGATGCCATCATAGTCGGCCCTAGAGCCACCTAGAACAACACTGGTAAGGAGGGCCATGCAAAAATCAAGTGGGCTGAGGCTGGAGAGATGGCTCAATGGTTAAGAACACTGATTGCCTTCCAGAGGACCCTGGTTCAGATCCCAGTCACAACTCTAACTCCAAGATCTGACACCTTCACCCAGACGTACATGCAGGCAAAATACCAATGCACATAAATAGAAAAAAAGCAAGTGGGGTTGATCTCAGGTCTGGACCTCACACTTGTGAAGATGAGAGGGGAAGTGGTGGGGCCTCTCAGGCCCTGGGATGGAGACATACCAGAAGGTAAGCCTCCTGCCCGGCAGCCTCCTAGACCCAGATACCACTTCACCAAGAGGTAGGCTATAACCGGCCCCTCCAGGGAAGGATCAGTGTCCTGTCCTGAGTCTACAGCCTGGTTCTGCCCTAGCCCATCCAGGGTTTAGAGAGACCCAGGCTGGGTGCAGGTGGCTGTGACATATGTCCTGGGACTAAGGGGACCAACCCACCATTCTAGTGGAGTGACTCAGCAGACGGCTTGTGACTCAGCTGGGGCCTGCAGGAAGAAGGCTCATTGCCAATTCCCGGGGACAGGCCAGGGTCCCAGGCGGTCCTGGGTGGAGGCAGGAAGCCCTTCCTAGCCCCGGGCATCCGGCTAATGCCCTGACCACTCCCTTCAGGTCACGCTCCAGGGCACCTGGACCTTCTGAGTCCTCCATGACCTTGAGTGGTACAGTCTAGCCCTCAGCCTCTCTGTCCTTCTCCACCTCAGCTAGAAATCTGCTGCCACCAGAAGGGGCTGCAGTGGCACAGCCATGATAGCGTCTGCTCAGGCTAACAGCTGGGTAAACAGACACAGCCATGCCTTCAACACACCAGGAAGTCTAAAAACAAGCCTCCACCCCAAGAGACAGGGGAATGGAAAAGCCCACGGAGGCACCATGCAAGCCCACCACTCAAAATCAGAAATAAAAAACATAAAATGGAGGCTGGGCGCAGCTTGGTGATGGAGTGCCTGCTTATTGGCATGTGTGAGGGCCTGGGCAGACTGCATCCAATAATTCAGGGAAAGCATGGGATAGAAGCCGGTATGGTACCACATGCTTGTAATCTTAGCAAGCACTTGGGAGGCCGAGGCAAGGAGTTCAAGGTCATCCTCAGCTACATAACATGTTCAAGGCCAGTCTGGACTACATAAGATGCTAGCTCATAAAAAAATACATAAAAAAAACCCCAAAAACTGTGGTATACACTAAGAACTGACAGCTGCCCGGGGCTGCAGGTGTGTCTTAAGCACAGCAGAAAGACTGGTTCTAAGGGGAACAAAAGGTTGTCAACCAGGAGGTCCCAGCTAAGCAGTTGCCAAACAGCCCCTGCATAGCAACAGGGGTTCAGGGATGGGCTCAGGGACCCTGCCCTGAACACCCCAGCAGGCCCAAGCTCTCGGCCCCTCCTCCCTGTGGATCAGCCAGGTCAGGCCAGAAGGTCAACTAGTGCAGCAGCCGCAGTAGAGCTGATCCCAGTAGGACCCCCCACAGCTGAAAGCCAAACAGTTTAGTCTCCACTGCGAGGTACAGCCAGAGGAGAGGCCTGCAGAGCCGAGTTTGTTTAAAACCAGAGAAAACAGGAAGCCTTTGGGGGCTTCCAGCTCCCTGGGGGGAGGTCAGAGGGGGTGACACAGGAGTGTGCATCATTCTATTCAGAGTGAGTAAAGGCGTAGGTGTATGTGCTACTGAGTGCCAGTGTGGCAGTAAAGGAGCAGCCAGAGTACTCAACAGACCTTGGGCTGGGTCCTCATCTGAGCTAGGAGAAGTAAAAAATGGGGGAGGGAAAGGTACAGGAAGCTAGCAAGGGGAGAAAGAAGCGGAGAGGAGAGGTGGAGAGGAGATTAGAGGGAAGGGCGGGGTAGAGGGAGAGGTATGCAGTGTGACATGAAGCAAGCCAGTGAGGGAAAGAGGGTGGCCCCAGCTCAGGCTTGGTCTGAGGTCCTGTCTGCAGGAGCCCTTCTCTATCCTCTCCCTGAGAGTACTGACTCTCCCAAAGGAGTCAGGCTGCCACAGCCCTGCACCTGTCCTGGCCACTGGACCCTGTAACTTGTAACTTAAGCCTGGCCACGGCTATACTTCCTGCCACTTCCCTGGACAAGCCAACTGGCCTCAGGACATTGGCCACATGGCTGTGTGCCCAGCCAGGCCCAGGGAGTCCTGCCAGAAGCTTCAGCCTCATGACCACTAGCAGCCTGACACCAACAGGCCTGTCCACAGGGCCCCAACCCTGCCAGCCTGAGGGAAGCAAGACAGGGCAGTCCTGCAGAACATCTGACAGTGTGCCACCATGCCATGGCAGGTGGCGTGACACATTGTTCTCCCAGTCACAGAGAAGAGGACTTGGGGTAGAAGGCAAGATCCAGGTCATGCAGCCATCCCTGAGACACAGGACCCTCACCCTGGCCTTAATTTTAACCAGCTCAGTCCTCATCCTAAGTACCCTTAGTGTCCTTGTATACTCCAACCCTTCTTTGCCCTTAGCCTGGCACCTCAGTGTGTCCTGCAACTCAGGGCCTCTGGGGACTAGGACCTGAGTAGCCTGCGCAATAGCAAGAGAGAACCAAGGCCCTGTCAGGAAGGAGACTAACACTCCTCACCTCTCTGAGCTGGCCTGGGAAGGGTAGCTGGTACTACAGGTAAAGAGGAACTGTAGCTGATAGCCTTGTGTGGCCAGGTTTCCAGACAGGTGATGGAGAAAGGACACAGGGGCCTGCCAGCTCATCCCTGCCCACTGGGGAAGTTGCCATGGTTCTCTGGCACATGGTTCTCTGGCACTCTTCTGATTCTACGAAGAGGAAGATGGGAACCTGACTACTGGGCCCCAGAAACTTCCAGAGGACACAAGGAGATATAAGAGCCCCCTTCAACCCTTGGCAAGTCAGTTTCCTTTCTCCTCATCTGGAACCTCTTCGTGGGGACCCTCCCCAACAGAAAGAATCCTCTATCAAAATGCAGTAAGTGCCCAGTCTCTCGTAGGTGTCCTTCCAGGTGTCTTGGTTGCTTGGGGACAGGTCCCACAGGGACCAACCTTCCAAGCCCACAGCAGGTTTGGACCCACACACCAGGGCATAAAATCCAGGGCAGCCCAGCAACCCAGCCCGCCCTCCCCAGCCTGTAAGGCTCTCTGCCAGCCACCCCCACCCCCTTCCCAGGGCATCCGCTTTCACCAGAACAAAGGCGGCTGGCCAGGCGCTTCCTCATGCTTCCTGAAGGAGCCCCAGCCCAGGGCTAGCGCCTTGGAGAACCTCCCAAGCTTGCATTACAGAACCCAGGAAGAACTTCCCCCATGAAGAGCTGGAGTCACTCTGCCTGGCCCTATCCTAGAGCGTCCTGCCCCTACCAGGGCTGGCAGCCATTGGGCCAGCAGTGGCGGGCTGTAGTGGACAGAGGGAGGGAAGACTCATGGTGGCCGCTTCTCAACCATAGCTGGAAAGTCTTCCCTTTCCCCTGCGTCATTTTGCATCTGGTAAAACTGAGGCGTAGAGAGACAAGATGCACGAAGCTCTCTCCCAGCTTGGAACAACCCATGGCCCAACGGACAGATGTGTGGATGGCCCTAAGGCCTGGAGGTGGCAGAGTCCGTACTTTGTCAGGAAGGCAGTCCACTGCCCTCATCCCCTCCCACACAGCACTTGGGCACAGTGCCCACCTGCTCCGTAGGAAATCTGGGGTTGCCATGGAGATAGGGCCCCTTCTCCCCAGCACTACCTCACCCCCAGCCTCCTTAGGCCCAGCCAGGCAAGACTGGAAGGAACACATGAGTACCCCATTGCTGCCCCCAGCAAGTGACAATTCACGCACACACCCTCCTGTGGGTGCCCCACTGCTGTGTCAGAGAAGAAAGTGGCTTTAGGCTTCAGAGGTTCCAGAGACCCCCAGGCTCCAGGGTACAGGATTTGAGACAGTGAAAAGCTGAGAGATGAACGAAATGGACCAGGTCAAGACCAAACCAGACAGCCCAAGGGCAGCTGCCACCTACCTCCCTTTCTCCTCTTTCCTTTCCCACACTGGCTGCTGGAACAATTGTGGGGTTTTTTTTTTTTTTTGTTGTTGTTGTTGTTGTTTTTGCTTGGGTTTTCTTTTTTCTTTTTTTTTTTTTTTT
>NW_026596234.1:1622434-1627504 GCF_907164565.1 Psammomys obesus | reverse complement strand
GGGGGGGGGGATTTCTTTCCATGGGTCTGTATGTCCCAATAGCCAAGTGGAGGGGCCGTACCTGTCCTCTGAGGGCTGAGAGCCACTCTCCTAACAGGAGGGCCCAGCCTTCAATTTGATCCTCACTCTGACAAGCCTTGCTGTGCTGTCAGGCTAACATGGCCCCTGGGACCTTTGGACACAGTAATGAGTTGTGTTTCCCACCCTTGTTTTCCATCTGCCTTGTGGCCCGGTCCTGGAGCCACCTCTGTGCATGGAGCCAGGGGCCACTTACTAGCCTCACCAGGCCTGTATATGGTCCAATAGGATGCTGTCACCTGGAGTAAGCTGCTCTAGAACAGACTGCATCAGAGAAGCCATCTATGGACTGCTGCAGATGGCTGTTTGATCCCAGTCACCAATGACACCATCCCCACCAACACCACCACTTCCTCTCCACCCTGCCCACAGGCTGGGAAAGCCCTGACCTAGTAGCCTGGCCTCTTTCCAGTCCTTTAGACAGGGCTCGGACCCCTGTTGTCCTCAGCAAGGCCCAGCCCAGTTCTACCGAGCTGAGCCTGGGCAGGGGTTATCTTGTCCTCCCTGATGCTGGCGCAGGCTGTGGGCCCCTGTCTCCAGCAGGAATGCAGAGCCCCCGCCCCTGCCCACCCAGGTAGAGGAATGCAGTGGGCCTCTTTCTGGAATTCCCCGAAGGCCTGGCACCACCGGGAGCCTGCAGAGCTTTGTGTCTGTGTGCAATGGCACCAGCACTCTCAGGACTGCTCACTTGGAAACAGAGTCCACTGCCTTCCCCACCACACCAGCATGTAGCTCCTCTTTGGAATCAAAGCTCTTTAAAACCCTCCAACCACCCACTGCTGGGCTATGACTTTAACTCAGCGGTTCTCCACCTGTGGGTTGAGAACCCTTTGGGGGTCGAACAACCCCTTCACAGGGACATAGCAGATATTTACATTACGATTAATAATGGTAGCAAAACTACAGTTATGAAGTAGCAATGAAAATAAGTTATGGTAGGGGGGGTCACCACAGCATAAGGAACTGTATTAAAGGAAAGTTGAGACCAATGGCTTTAATTCAGTGGTAAGTGTTGACTAAGAATGCAGGGTACCCTGAGTTCTTTACCTGGCACCCCAAAAGTAAAAAAACAAAACGAAACAAAAAAGAAAAACCTGTCCAGTGGGCATTGTTGACTGGGTTGGTTACAGTTCCATAGTGAGTGGCTCATGCCCTGTGGCTCTGAGCAGCCCCCATGGCTTCTACACAAGAGCCCTTGTATTTGTCCCTAGTTGTGACAGCCACAAATGTCTCCCACATTGCCACTTGTCCTTTGGGAAACCTCTGTGACTCTCCTGAACTGCCACCTGCCCTGCCCTTCACAGGCCTTAACAAATACTTGTTGAGTACTTGAGGACTGAACAAAAGCCCAGAGTGGTGGGAACTGTGGTTCAGGTACCCCTGGAACTGGCGCTGGGGACAGTGGCCAGGCAGCAGGAGTTGCACAGAGCCCTGGCAGGCAGGTAGTAGGGTAGGAGTGGGCCTGCAGTCTCAACTCAAGCTCCACCCAGTTTCTTAGCTTGGCCTGGGGTAGGGCAGGTCAGGGGTGTCCAGGCTTTATTATACAGTAAAGAATACAATGTCTAGTGGTTTTATGGCTGTGAGGTTCTCACAAAGGGAACAGACAAAGAGCCTGCAGGAAACAGTACCCCAGGGAGAAGCATAAGATGCTGGAGACACTGGGAGCAAGGTGGGTTTTAGGATGGAGAGATGCCTTCATGGACCTGAGTGATGACTTCTGCAGTGCACAGGTTCTGGCTGCAGCAGCACAGCCAGGTCATGCTAGCTAGAAGTAGAGCTTTCCTGCCTGGCTCCACCCTCAGGAACTGGTACCCAGGAGGCTACTTGGAAAGCTTGGTCCACTGTTGCCAAGGATTCAGGGCTACCATCAACCCTGCTGGGCTGCCTGCCCTCTCTGCTGCAGGTAGCCTGAGGAGGATGCAGCTCAGAGAGTGCTGAATCTCCCTGCGGGGCCTTGGCTCTCCGACAACTTTTCCTTGAGTTCTGAGAACATTCCAGAAGGACCTGTAAAGCTGGTGGGGGAAAAGCCTCCAGGAGATATGGCGCCAGGCTAAAAGAGACAAGCCCGGGCAACCCATCTGGGCAGGAATTTGGTTCTGTCATTTTCCACCATCAGACTCCTCAGGGGCTTGTTTTGGCAGCTACCAACACATCTACATTACAGTTATGCTTCGATGGACAGGGGCTCTGGGGAGGCGGGTGCTTTCTTCTATAGTCCACCCAGGCTCCCAGCTGGGCACCTCACCTCATCTGGGAGATGAGGTCCCCACATTCTGAATCTCCTTGTTAACACTGCTCTTGGCTGACCAGTGCCTGGACCCTCGGTCTCCTAGCTCCTGACTCTGCAGGACTGACTTCCTTCCACTCAGATTTGTTTTCCTGATTTGTAAGATGGGATCTGACTGTATATTTTTTTAGGACCGTTAGAAAAGAATATTCCCTGTGTGGCACAATCACACACACACACACACACACACACACACACACACACACACACAGAGAGAGAGAGAAAGAGAGAGAGAGAGAGAGAGAGAGAGAGAGAGAGGCACTTCTTTGCACTAAGGGTGTGCCATGAGCTAACCTGGCTGGCAAGCACACTGAGGCAGGAATTTGCTATGTTTTTTTTCTAAGGCAGGTGGTGACTGTCTTATTTCATGGATGGGAGCTTGACCTCACAATCTAACTCAATAGGCTAATTCACAATGGACACAGGGGAAGGGTGGTAGTCTCAGAAATGATTAGGGTTGATCAAACAGGCATGTACAGAAAAGTTTCACTAGATGGAGGCTGTTTATGGAATATTGGCCCTTGGCTGTCTAGACATGTTTCACAGAAAACAAAAACAAAGAGCACTGGGAAAATGGCTCGGTGCACAACCAGAGGACCCAGCTTCAACTTCCAACACATACACGATGGCTCAGAGCCGTCTGTAACTCTGGTCACAGGGAATCCAGTGCCTTTTTCTGGCCACTGCAGGCAATGAATGGCTTTTGTTTGTTTGTTTTGTTATTTGAGACAGGGTTTTTCTGTGTAGCCCTGGCTCTCCTGGACTTGCTTTGTAGACCAGGCTGGCCTTGAACTCATAGAAATCCGCCTGCCTCTGCCTCCTCGAGTGCTGGGATGACAGGCAGGCATGCACCACTATGCCCGGGTGGCACTGCATGACTTGTTCATACACACAGACAAAACACCCATACACATAAAATAAAAATGAAAGTTAAAAAACAAAAACAAAACCCACCCACAACTTTTCTCTTGGAACCTTCACAGGACCTCTTCCAAGTGCCAGGCTAGGATCAAGACACCATGTGGGCCTACACACCCAGCATACTGCTGTTAGAAACAAGACTGGGATTACCAATCAAGAAATCACCACTCAAATTAACATGTTTTAGAACTAGGCATGGTGATGGACATCCTTAATCCCAGCACTCAAGAGCTAGAGGAAGGCAGATGTCAGAGTTCAAGGTCAGTCTAGTCTACAGAGAGAGTTCCAGGAGAGCCAGGGATATGTGCAGAAACTGTCTCAAAAAACAAAACAAAACAAGGGTGGGTTGAAAAAGCAAACTTCTGCACGGAAGGGTGTGCAGCTGCCAAAAGCTGGAAACGAAGCACAACCAGCTGCAAATGGTGTCAGCCTTATACCCCTAACTCAAGGGGCACTTGGCTGTTCCTCATTGGCTGAATTCAACCTCACAATTTACACCTGATTGGCTAGTTTGAAACTAACAACAAAGAAAATAGAAAGGGACAAAGAGAAGGGATGGGTTTTTAGTTGTCTTTTAAACTATTATTTTATGCATTTGGCCTGTATGTCTGTCTATGAACCATATGCATGCCTGGTGCCCATGGAGGCCAGAAGAGGGCATCAGATCCCATGGAACTGGAGTCAATGTGGTTGTGAGCCACTATGTGGGTGCTGAAAACCAAACCCAGATCCTCTGGGAAAGCAGCCAGTGCTCTTAACTGCTAAGCCACCTCTCCAGCCTGAAGGGTAAATTCTAACAGATAAGCATTCAAGGAAGTTGTGACAATGAGTCAGGGTGTCAGACATATGGACATTCCAAGAAGCAGATTATATCTAGCTAAACAAACATGCAGCCCTTAACAAAGTAGCAAAAGAGAAGGACCTGAGAGGAAACAGGCTTACAACTACTAAACTTGTTTGATAGATAAAAAAGATTAACGCTTTCACAATCTGCTCCCCGCATTTTATTATATGTTCTCTTCTTCAAATACTGTTAAGAGGCACTGAGCCTCCTTTCCCCAAGCATCTAAAGGAAAGAGCACTGTGGTCACTGGGTGGAGGCCATTTGGCACTAGCTGTTCCTGTAAGCCTTAGAACCGCCAACATAAGGTTGTCCACAGCAACCTACTGGAGTCATGACTCCAACTATTATAATTACAGATGTTCAAGTGAGGTCATTATTCCGTTTTCCAAATCATTGTTCCAATTCCATTAAATTAGTAAAGGAATCATCCATTCCTAAATCTGTGGCTCGTTCATTAGTGAGAGCATTGAGACATTGGAGAAGCAGGTAACAGGCCCCACCTGGAGCAACACTGTTTGTAATGAATAAGCGGCGCTGTCTTCCTCACATACACAGACTCCACCTCTTCCAGCTAATATCATGTTAATCACCAGTCTGTCTTCCCAAGTCATTTTGTTAGGGCTCAGTTGCTCAGCAACTGCATCTCCAGTATAGGTAAGGAATCTTTTCTGGTTGTAATGGGTTACTTGCTACAGTGTGCATTTTTCTTAACCATGGACCACCAGAACAAGGCTGACTTGAAACTGGTTGCTATTTGGTTTCAAGGTTTAAATTAATTTGGGGAGCTCTGGGACATTTCTATACCATCTATATAAATATGGGGGCCAATGAGTCTCCCAGGGTTAACAGATCCCTCTTTTTTCTTCTTCTTCTTCTTCTTCTTCTTCTTCTTCTTCTTCTTCTTCTTCTTCTTCTTCTTCTTCTTCTTCTTCTTCTTCTT
>NW_026596234.1:1610142-1622424 GCF_907164565.1 Psammomys obesus | reverse complement strand
TTCTTCTTCTTCTTCTTCTTCTTCTTCTTCTTCTTCTTCTTCTTCTTTTTTTCCAAGACAGGATTTCTCTTGTGTAGCCTTGGCTGTCCTGTACTCACTTTGTAGACCAGGCTGGCCTTGAACTCACAGAGATCTGTTTGCCTCTGCCTCCCCAAGTGTTGGGATTACAGTGTGTGCCACTGCCCAGGCTCTTCTTGCAGGAGGGGGTTTAAGGTGTGGTCATCTAAATGCCATAGTGAAAGAGGTAGCCAATTGGACTAAAGTACAAGTCAATCCAACCCACTGGGAGAACTTCAAATAAGGATACTCTATAATATCACTAAAGATCTGATTGTGTGACCACCAGGGATGACACTGGTAATCTTGTCAAAAAACTGGCCTTCACTGCATGCCCACTGTAGTCAATTGCTCTTCCACCTAGAGAGGTATGTGATACAATTACGTCGGGGGTGAGGGCTCTATGGGAGTAGAAACGGCAGGGACAGGGTGCAACAGGACTCATTGCTTCAGGCCCCTCAGTCTTGGAAGAGGACATTCATGCAATGCATGCTATTTGGATTGAAGGATCACCCCAACGGGAAGGGGACTATCTGAGTCCTGGGTTATCCAGTCACAAATAACAACCACTTTGACTGAGTGCAGGAACTAAGTATTTTATCCATTGTAACTCGGCATTTGTACCTCTGTGTTCTGTCTCAGTGCTAAAGGTCTGTCTGAAGTCTTTGGATTCCGTTATGGTTAGCTTAGGATATTTGTTGGTCCACAGTAGCTAATTTTTGGGTCTAAGTGATGGAAAACTGAGTATAGGTTTGGATTTGAGTAAGCAGGTAGTAAGGACATGACTTAAAGATTTGTTAGAAGTATCTGGGGCATGTTGGGGTTCTCCCTTTTACCTGCCTTGGGGTAGATTTTTCTATGGGATCTACTCCTCTAACATCAGCTCACAGTAGCTAAGGTCTGAATATTGAGGATTCTTGTTGTGAAACTTGTTGTTATTATGCATAATGGGTAACACTGTTGATGCTGACAATTTGGAGGATTAGATTTATTTATTGCCTGTAACTTTTCCTTTAGGGCTTTCATAGCAATTGCGAAGGGTAGGTTGTAAAGGGCTCTCACTAATCTGGGCTGTCCACCAATGTCAGTCCAGTTATTATGGGCTCTTTAAAGTGCTGTCTGTGTTTGGTTTCCTGAGTTTGAAGGGGCAAAAGCTCTTACCATCCTAGAGAGCTGCTTCACATATTCCCACAGGGAATAACCAAGCATGCATTAAACTGGATAGACAGAAGTATGTCGGCTGTGGTTACATTAATAGTAAAAAATACTATTAGTTGCCTTCATTAGAAACAAGAGTGTCATTAAAGTCTTTTTTAAGTGAGCCCACGGAAAGCAAGTTAATAGATCTGCCTTTTGGAATATTCCGAGTTAAAAATTGCCCCAGAGAGCTAAGGCAGCAAGAGAGGATCAGGAACACAAAATCTACATTATAATGGCAAACATGACAACAAAGCAGGTGGCTGCAGGTTGAGAACAACACTGGGGTGGAAGTGTAGAGTAGCTTAGCAAGGGTTGCTGTGTTTCCTGAGGACTGGGTTTAGAGACTGCTCCAGTACTTCTTGCATGTTCAAATGAAGTTTGCTCAGACTCAGTGGACATTCCTATGATTGCAAGTGATTTCTTGGTCTGGCATATGTGCCCAGACCCTTTGGGCAGTTCGTGGCCTTTGAGTAGAGAGCAGAACTTGGTCAGATCCTTCCTTCTTGTCTTGCTTATGCTTCCGGGCAGGAAACTTGAGTAGTGGTTCCTGGGCTAATAGCCCCTACTACCCAAGGGAGGGCACAGCAGAAGACAATCCAAGTTCGTAGTGTCTAAGGAACTGGTTCTTGACTTTAAAGGATGGAGCCCTCCAGTAGGATTCAACAGGATACATGGCAGACCATCTCATGTGGGGGCAGTCCTGATTGTTAGGAGGGTAATGGAGAGACAGGTTGTCAGGGTGATTTTGTTTCAAGTATTAATTTGGCCAAATTACACTTTTAGAGCTTGATTCATCCTTTCTCCTTGTTGTGGTTTGAGTAAGACTGCTCCCCATGGGCCTATATATTGGAATGTTTAGTCATCAGAGAGTTGGCACTATTTGAGAAGGATTAGGAGGTGTGGCTTTGCTGACAGTGTGTGTGTCCACACTCTAGGCCCAGTGTTTCTCTCTGCGTGTAGGTGAGGATGTAGCTCTTAGCTACTGCTCCAGTGCCATGTTGTCTTTCACGCTGCCATACTTCCTGTCATGACGGTAATAGACTAAACCTCTGAAGGTATAAGCAAGCCTCCAATTAAATGCTTTCTCTTATAAGAGTTGTCTTGGTCATGGTGTTTCTTCACAGCAATAGAACAGGGACAAGGCAGTCCTCTACCAGAGGACAGGAGGGTGCCAGAGGCTGTGATAATCCCAAATGATTTCAAGAGTCTGGGTGAATCTTCTGACAATGGCTGCAGCAAAATGGCTCCTATTTTCGGAGCCAATTATTTCAAATCTAGGAATTTTACTTTCTAAACATATTTTGATTACCTTTTTAGGAGTAGCCCTGGAGAGAGGTATAGCCGCATCCCAGTGAGTTAAGTGATCAGCTATTACCAGGAATACCTCAAGTGGCCACTTCCAGCATTTCCATATAGACAACGGCACACTCTGAAAAGGCCTCACCTCTGGGTTCCTCCCTCCAGAAGGCTGTGGTCTCACAGCTTGCTTATTTACTTTAGGTCAAGTAAGGCATCCTTGGACTTGTTAGCTAGCTATGGTATAAAGATCATGAATCCATAAGTTCTAAGGTAGCACACTTGGGGTCCCAGTGACTGCCTTAGTGTATATGAGGTAATAATTCACACATGTGGGCATAAACAGTATTTTCTGTCCGGTAAAAACCATTTCCAGCCTTTTTCTTTCTTTCCTTCCTTCCTTCCTTCCTTCCTTCCTTCCTTCCTTCCTTCCTTCCTTCCTTCCTTTCTTTCTTTCTTTTCTTCAATACAGGATTTTTCTGTGTAGTCCTGGCTGTCCTGGACTTGCTTTGTAGATCAGGCTGGCCTTGAACTCAGAGTTCTGCCTGCCTCTGCCTCCCCAATGCTGAGGTTAAAGATGTTAGCCACCACACCCAGCTATCTTTTCTTTCTTTCTTTCTTTTCCCAATGATTTATTTTTAAATTATATGACCACAAAAGCCAGAAGTTACAGACAGTTGTGGGAATTGACAGGTGCTGGGAATTGAGCTTGTGCCCTTGCAAGATCAGCAAGTGTTCTTTTTTTTTTTTTTTTTTAAGATTTTATTTTATTTTATGTATATGAGTGTTCTATCTGTATTTACACCTGCCAGAAGAGGGAATCAGTTCACATTATAGATGGTTGTGAGCCACCATGTGGTTGCTGGGAAAGTGCTCTTAACCACTGAGCCATCTCTCCAGCCCCAGCAAGTGTTCTTAACCACGGAGCTACCTCCCTAAAACCCCTCCCCCATCCTCATCTTTGGAGACCACACCTTGTTGTTTTTCCTTGGGGGCAAATAGCAGGGCAGGGACTTTAGGATAGGAGGAGTAATATGAATGAGAGAGAAAAGGGAAATTTCTACTAAGTGGCCTTTTTAGGAAATTTACATACCTGATTGCTCCCCTTGATTTCAGTAGTTTCTCCCTCTTGGAGCCCAGGGACATGTCTTACTGCAACCTCTTCAGGCAGCACTAAAATCTAGAATCTGAGTGGTAAGTTCTTGTGGACAAGGTGTCATTCCTGTTAATTACACCCTGTTCTGCCCAACTCTCACCAAATGTGGGCTACACACCAAAGGTTTAGAATCAGTCCCTGCCTCTGTCCTGCCCTTTAAGGAATTTCAAAGCCCAGTTTCAAGCACACAGTTCACAGATCTGGGCTGATCAATTATCTGGTAATCTCCCTGATCTTATGGTGCTGTGTCAGTCAACATTCCCATTCACTGTAGGACATTAGCGGTTACCCTTCAACCATTCTGGAGGATCCACCTGTAAAGATCCTAAGTCCAGGGGCTGGAGAGATGGCTCAGAGGTTAAGAGCACTGGCTGTTCTTTTGGAGGTCCTGAAGTCAACTCCCAGCAACTACATGGTGGCTCATAACCATCTATACAGAGACCTGGTGTCCTCTTCTGGTGCGCAGGCTGCATGCAGGCAGAATGCTTTGTAAATAAATGAATAAATAAATCTTTTAAAAAAAAGATCCTAAGTCCAGTCATTCATTTGCGTGTGTGTGGGGTGTGTGTGTGTGTGTGTGTGTGTCTGTGTATTTACTTTTTTGTATGAATGTTTGGTTTGCGTGGATGTTTGTTCACCATGTGTATGCCTGAACTCTGTGGCAGTCAGAAGAAGACATCAGTGCCTCTGGTTAATGTTGTCTGTGAGGGAGGCATTGTAGAGGTGCCAGCAATTGAACCTCTGAAAGTACTCTTCACACTGAGCCATCTTTCCAGCCCACCCCACAGGTCCAATCTTAAAGCAAGTTTCTCTTAAGTGAAATGGGACCTTAGCTTGCTGTTCTATGCTGTCCAAACAATGTGCTCAATTTCCTTTATAGTTTTGTGACAGCCAACAGAAAACTGGGCTGCATTCAAGGATTCGACAGAATCAAGTCACCTCTCTCTAGTGGAGTGAACTCTATACTTCAAGATGTGAGAATTTGTGAGCTATCTCCCCACTCTTTGGAATATACTAGTTTCTCACCTTCCTCTGTTGAAAGAACGGCAGCTGCTGCCAGTCCAAGGTAATGATGTGAGTAGTGAGATAGTATGCCACAGATTGCCAGTGTCTCTGTTCTTGTGTCAGGACACCAAGTACTGTCCTTGTATTAACAATGACAAATATATGGCCTTTCTAAGTTGGGTAGGGCTAACACTAAAACAAGGCAGTAGAGCTGCTGCTGCTGCTTCCTCCTCCTCCTCCTCCTTCTTGGTTTTTCAAGACAAGTTTTCTCCATTTTGTCTGGCTGTCCTAGAACTCACTCTGCAGAACAGGCTGGGCTTGAACTCAGATATTCTGCCTCCGTGTCTCCAGTTCTGGGTTTAAAGGTATGCACCACCACAGCTTGGCTTCAATGAGGCTTCTTCAATATCCTCTATTCACTTAGTTTCTCTTGGTTTCCAAGATGAGGATCTGGTTCTGCTCCTAGCTGTCTCTGACTTTATCACATGAACAGAGCATTCACAAACCCAATCCCTCCCCTTCCTAGGAGAGCTTTGCCAAGTGGGAACATTTGGTCAAAAATGGTCTCAGGTTGTTGGGGTCTGGTGACCTAGAATGGGAGATTCTCAATTTCCCTCTCATGCTGTTCATCTAAGGCCAATGTGTGTTGACTCTAACACAGGGTCTATCTGAGTTGAAGGGTTTCAGACAATTGAGGAAGAGAAGGCAGAGGGAGCAGCAGCAGCTATAATAGGTGTATGGCCAAGAATCTGATGTAGCTGAAAGAGGTGCCACACACCTTTAATCCCAGCAAACAGGAGGCAGAGGCAGGCAGGTCTCTGTGAGTTCTGAGTTCGAGGTCAGCCTGGTCTACAAAGTGAGTCCAGGACAGCCAGGGCTACACAGAGAAACCCTGTCTCAAAGAAAAGGGGGGGAGGAGGTAAAAAAAGAAAAGAAAAGAATTTGGTCTAGGTTAGAGGGAGGGAGAAACAAGAAAGCAAAGGGTCTTATTTATATTCTTGTTTATCTTTGTGGTTAACCTAATCTGTTTTTAGAGGGAGTAGAGTTATGGAACCTTTCCTCCAGCAGTGACTATATATTTCCTCTTGGGCAACAGGACATTTTGAATTTACTTGCTCAGCTGAAATGCTGGAAGACCCAGTCCTTATCTGAGCTGAATTGCGGCTAAATTATTGAGGGTTTGAAGACTGGCTCTGGAGTCCAGATTAAGCAGCAGAACTTTTGATATTTGTTGTGTCTTTTTGTCTTTATTGTGTGTGTGGAATCTTCTGCCCAATATTTAAGCATGAACCTCAAAGGCCTGTCCAGCAATCTTCTTTTTTTTTCTTTCCTTTTTTTTTTTTTTTTTTTTTTTTTGTATGTTTGCTTGCTTGTTTTTCAAGACAGGCTTTCTCTGTGTAGCCTTGTCTGTCCTGGACTCACTTTGTAGATCAGGCTGGCAGTATTACTAGCAGTCCAGAAAACTGCAAATGCAGCAGGAGGAAAGCAGCCTTCTTCCTTCTCCATCAGTCTCCTTGAATCGTCTCTCTGCGTTCTGGTATTTACACCCACAGAATTAAACTCACTGCAGCTGGCAAAGACCACGCCCCTCTCTGAGCTGCATGAGGCAATTATCAGCTGTGAACAAATGAAGACAGTCCCATATCCCACACTTGGGATTAAAACAAAAGCATAACATAACTGGGTTTTAAAGAAAGCAAAACTTCCATTGCAGAGACCTGCCAGCCTCTGCCTGCTGAGTGTTGGGATTAAAGGCATGCACCACTTCGCCTGGCTTTCAGTCACCCTTTCCTATGGGTTTCTTACACTCTAGTACTTAATGAGAGGTTCAATACTCACCCCTTCTATGGAGGTTTCTCGTACCCCAGTTTTGAATAACTGGTCTCCAGATGATTCCTTATGTGGCAGTATTTTGTGTTTGTTGCTTCTTAGCAATGGACATGTTGGAATAAACCCGACTAGGTCCAAAAGGGTAGCCAAAAGGCTGGGTGAAGTCACCAGGACACTGATGGGGCTTTATATTGGGATTCCGACTCATCAACATCTTCCATCCATTCCCAACCACCCTCCAGGAGCACTCCCCCCCCCCCATAGTGTTTCTTACTTTATTCTGTACAGAGTTCGAGCCACTGCAACTCTTGCTTGTGCCCTTCCTTGTACTGTTGAGAACCTTCCAGTCCTAGTTTTCTTGTCCTTAAAAAAAGAGAAAAGTTTATCACTGAGCATAGTAGCTCATTATACCTTTCATCCCAGCACTTAGGAAGCAGAGGCAGGTGGATCTCTGTGAGTTCCAGACCAGCCTAGTCTACACAGCAAATTCCATAGCTATGTAGAGAGACCCTGTCTCAAAAAAAAAATAATAAAAGTGAGTTATGTATGTTTATGCTGTTTGTGCAGATGCCTCTACAGGTCAAAAGAAGGTATTGGATTTCCTGGATCTGTAATTTGGGGTTGTTGTTAGCCACAGTGTGGATGCTGGAAACCAAACCTGGGTCTCTAGAAGAGCAGCAAGTGCTCTTACCCTCTAGGCCATCTTTTCAGATTCCATCCTGGATTTGTTTCTTCTCTAACCCAGGGGCCACTGCACACAGGCCTGGGAGGCATCTACCCTGGGAGGGGAGCTGTGTACCTCCTCAGGAAGGCTAGAATCCTGGGCATGCCTCCATGGCATTACAGATAAGAATGGTGTCACAAATCAAGAACTCACCACTCAAACTAAGGGTCACAGCAAGGAAAACTTCACTTCTGCACAAAAGAGTAAATGTCCACCAAAAGTTGGAGGGCAAGCACACTTATTCTAAGCTGGCCTCCACACTACACCCTTAATGTGAGGGGTGCTTTGGCTGTTCCCCACTGGCTGAGGTTCAGCCTTACAATCTACATCTGTTAGCTAATTTGAAAAATGGCAATAAGGGAAAGGGAAAGGGTGCAAGGAGAGGGGGTACATTTTAAGTTAACCATTCCAGGAAATTGTGTCAATGAGTCAGGGTGTCAGATATATGGACATTCCAAGGAGTAGATTACATCTGAGTAAACAAACACACAGTCCTTGACACAAGAGCCCAAGGGGAGGATGTGAGAGGAAGCAGGCACACAACTACTAAACTTGTTTGCTGGAAAAGATTAAATCTTCACACCACTGGGGATATGTTCTTGAGGAGCCCTGTGTGGGGTAGGCCCCAGCTCTTCCCAGTGCCTAGATCTGCTTGCTGGTTCGAACATGCTGCACGTGTCTCCAAGGGAAGAGCTGGGGTGTGGCAATAGTTGAGAAACAAGCCAATCCTAACCCTTCACGTTTATTACAATGCTGCCCTGCCTGGGAATGGAGAGACCTAGTACCAGGGTTAGCTGTGCTTAGGGTCAGAGGTCAGCCTGGAGGCTGGGTCTGGGTACTATGACTGGGGTCAGAGGTCAGCTTGTTGCCGAGCAAGACTGCTTCCCTTGAACCTCACAGTGCATCTCAGTTGGAGGGAGTTGTTGGCCAGTGTTGGAGCTAGTGGGATGCTGAGATACAAAGGCTCTTCTCCTGTTACTTGGCTCAGAGTGGGGTACTCAGCCCTTCTAGACCTCAGGGAGTGGGGCTGACCCTCTGTTAGCACTGCCTAACAGCGCCTCACTTCAGCCTTCCATGCCTAGGAGAGAGAGTTATACGACTGTCTGCTGGAGACCAGAAAATTGTCTCTACCATGGCTGGGAAACCCAGGGGCCCCACTCTGAGTTGGGAAATGTCAGAGCTTTCAGCCAGGAGGAGGATGAGGGAGAAGGGACTGAAGCTCTTGGTCAGACCTGCCCACGGAGAAGGCCTCTCTCTTACCCTGACCTGTCATTCATCCTGACCAAAGTCCAGGCCTGTTAGTAAGGTTTTCTTGCCCTGAACTAGATTTTTTTCCTCACATGCTGCATTTGATGCTGGCCTAGCTCCATCCCTTGGCCCACACATAGTGGACCCATTGCATCACAAAGTCTCAGTTTACACATATGTGAGGTGGGCCTTTAGAACAATATAGGGAGCCCAGTGCACACAAAAACCCAGATAATCAGATCAGCACTTTATAAGATTAAGACAAGTTCAATAAGACTTCTAGAGCAACCAACCCAGGATTGGAAATCTGTCCACCCAATTTGTAAATTATAATATTGACGATGGTGATCATAATGAGATTGTAATGGAGGTGATGATGGTGATAATAAATAGTGATGGTGATAGTGGTAGTTATGATAGTGGTGGTAATGATGGTAGTTATGATTTGGCAATAGTAGTGGTGATAGTGATAATGATGAAGGTGTGATTGCTGGTGAACCAAGTATCTTCTCAGCACACACTTTACCTGAGCTACAGTGCACATGCTAACCAACTGAATATAACTCCAGGCTTATAGGAGGGCATACTTACCATCACTCCAGTTTGTAGTTAAAGAAACAGCTATCTGATCACTCCAGTTTGTAGTTAAAGAAACAGCTATCTGATCTGTCCTAGGTCACAGTTTAGAAAGCAGAAGTGAGGTAGATGGAGGGATGGCTTAGTGGTTAAGCACGTTGGTTCTTGCAGAGGACCCAGGTTTGATTCCTAGCACTTACATGGTGGCTCACAGCCCTCTGTACAGCAGTCCCAGGAGATCTGGTATCTTCTGACCTCTATGGGCACCACACACACCCATGGTGCACAAACACACATACAGGCACAACACTTCATACACATAAAATGACAATGAATGAGTCTTTAAAAAAAATAAGTTGAAGGTGGTGGCTCATGCCTGTAATCCCAGCACTCAGGAGGCAGAGGCAGGTGGATTGCTGTGAATTCGAGGCCAGCCTGGTTTACAAAGTGAGTCCAGGATAGCCAAGCCTATACAGAGAAACCCTGTCTTGATAGAACAAAAAGCAAAACAAAAAAGCTGAAGATGGAGCAGAAACGAATAGAAAGCTGACCAACAATCCCGACGTGATAGTGATATTAGCTGTCAAGATAACATAGAAAACTTTTAAAGAGCCAGAGGAGGTCCAGCAAAACCACTCAGTGGATGATGGCATCTGCTAACAAGTCGTGAGCCAGCACCAGCCTGCTTAAGACTAATGTCTTGATTTGGATCCCTGGTCCCACATGGTGGAAGAAGGGAACTGACTTCCTCAAATTGTCCTCTGACCTTCACATGCATCATGTCGTAAGTGCACCCGCATACTTACCCATGCCCACAAACAAACAAAGTGTAATAAGGATAAAAAACATTCTCTTTACAAAAAAATTAAAAAGCCAGCCCACAATCCCTACGTGGTATTAGAAATCAAGATCATATAGGAAACTTGGGGTACAGTGGGGTAGGGCAGGCGTGATCATGTTCTTGGGGAAGAGATCCAGGCCATTCAGGAACCCTGACAAGATTGCCTGGCAGAAGAAGCTTCAACTCTGAGGCCTAAGATTCTGCAGGAAGGCATCAGCATAACGGTGTCTTAAGTTTGGGGTCCTCCTGCTCCCGTCCCTCTTTCTCACTTGGCCACTGACCCATTCCTGCCCTAAAGATCTTTACAAGAGGATCTGTCCACAGATAACTGGGGTGAAGGGACTTAGCTAGTTTGGAGGCAGCTAGGAGCTGACCTGTGTAAGCTTGCCCTTGCTCCAGAATGGCTCTTGGATGCCCTCCAGTGGTCACTAGGGACAGTACAGGGGGTTGTGAGGTGACCAGGATGGTGCCTGCTGTGAGCAGTAGTTTCATCTCTCCTGCTGATCCTTGGGGGCTTGAGGATAGAGAAACTTACTGTGGCTCTTTCGGTTGGGGTATTCACTCCTTCATCTTGGGGATCTAGAGTTTAGTGCAGCAAATTATGTTATAAAAGGGTCACCCAGATATCATGGGCCCTGAAGGCGGAATTGCAATCCCAGTGCTGGGGTGCTAGAGAGGTAGAGACAGATGAACCCCTGGCTGAATCAGTTGAGATCCAGACTAATGACAGATTCTGTCTCAAAACACAAAGTGGATATCACTTGAGGAGCAACATCTAGAGCTGACCTCTGGGGTGTGTGTGTGTGTGTGTGTGTGTGTGTGTGTGTGTGTGTGTATGTGTGTGTGTAGGCCAAAGGTTGATGTTGGTGATGTTTACTTTCCAACTCACTTTTTTTTTCTTTTCTTGTTTTTTTTTTTTTTTTTTCTTTTTGTGACAGGGTTTCTCTGTCAGGGGTCAGGACAGTAGCCTTGGCTGTCCTGGACTTGCTTTTTAGACCAGACTGGTCTTGAACTCAGAGTTCTGCCTGCCTTTGTCTCCCAGAGTGCTGGGATCATAGGCATGCTCCAACTTACTTTTTGAGACAAGGCCACTTGCTGAACCTGGAATTGGCTGATTCACTAGATTAGTTGACCAGTAAGCTTCAGGACTTCTGTCTCTGCCTCTGCTTCCTTAACCCTTGCATTTCAGGTATGTGTTGCCACACCTGGATTCTAGGGATTGAATTTGGGTCCTCATGCTTGTGCAGAAAGCATGTTGCTGATTGAGCCTTTTCCTCAGAGTTTCTCTGTGTAGTCTTGACTGTCCTGTGTAGAACTGGCTTTGTACAGCAAGCTGGCCTCAAACTCACAGAGATCGGCCTGCCTCTGTCCCCCAAAGTGCTGGGATTATAGGTGTGTGCCACCACACTGGCTTGTTTATTTATTTTTGAGACAGGACCTCACTGTGTCACTATGTAGACCACTCTGGCCTTGAACTCACAGAGATCCACTTGCCTCTGATCAATTAGTGCTAGGATTAAGGGGTGTGTCACCTGGCCTCTGTTTGTTTTGCTAGCCTGGTAGCATGAACCTATAATCCCAATTACTTGGAAGATGAAGGGAATAGGAAGTCAAGTTAAAAACTAACCTGGGCTACAGATTTGAGTTTAAAGATAGACTGTGAAACTTAAATGAGATGCTGTCTCAGAATGAAAAGCAAAATAAGGGCTGTGATAGGTGGCGCGGTATCTCAGGGATTAAGAGTGCTTTCCAGAGGACCACACTGGGCAGCCTGCAACTGCTCGTAACTCCAGCTCCAGGGGATTCTACTCTTTCTGGCTTCCATGGGCTACAACACTCACACATACAGACACCCACCCCCAACACACATGTAATTAAAATACTTGTAAAAGGCTGGGATACAGTTCAAGGATTGAGTGCTGTCTAGCTGGACTGAAGCTTTGGGTTCAATTCAACGCACCAAAAACCAAGTGGTTTGTATGGAAGGATGAAAAAGTTTAGTGCTGCTTACTCTGCTGTCACTTTGCTAACTTTTTTTCCTTATTAAAAATTTGCTATTTATGTGGTATTCTGCCTGCATGTGTGCCATGTGGTTGCTGGGAATTGAACACAGGACCTCTGGAAGAACATCCACTGCTCTTAACCTCTGAGCCATCTCTCCAGCCTGCTAACATTGCTCTTAACTTTTCATTTTTGATTTGTTGTGCTCGTGACTGACCCCAGGGTCTTGGTAATCCTAGGCAAGTGCTCTATTCAGTTTACATCTCCAAACCTTCTTGCTTTTTTGACACAGGCTTTCCATTCTATCTATCTATCTATCTATCTATCTATCTATCTATCTATCTATCT
>NW_026596234.1:1556479-1610132 GCF_907164565.1 Psammomys obesus | reverse complement strand
TCTATCTATCTATCTATCTATCTATCTATCTATCTATCTATCTATCTATCTATCTATCATGTATACAGTATTTGGCTGGCATGTAGGCCCGAACGCACGCTAGAAGAAGGCACTAGATGATTGTGAGTCATCATGTGGTTGCTGGGAATTGAACTGAGGACCTCTGGACAAGCAGCCAGTGCTTTTAACTTCTGAGCCATCTGTTGGTATATATATATATATATATTTTAATGTATTCACCTTACCCTTGTTCATTCAAATACTGATTTCTCCCCCACCCCACCCCAACTCTCTGGTTTCAATTCGGATATTGCATTGTGATACTCATTCTAAGCATCCTGTCTCAACTCAACACAAAATAAAGCAACTAGACACAATGTTGAGCAGGGAGGAGCCAGAGGACAGGAAAGAGGGGAGGAGTGAGAAGGCAGGAGTGGAGTGGGAGAAGGGGCAAGAGGAGAGCTAGGAGAGTAGAGCTGGAGGAGAGATCTTGGAGGACGTGGAGCATGAACCAGACCTAAGATTTCACAAAAAGCAAGTATAATGTGGGAAATCTAAATGTTAGGAAACTGAGGGCTTCGAGGTTTAGGAGGGAGTAAATATTGCCCAGCATTGTGTTCTAGGTTAACTAAAAACCCAGTCTCTGTGTGGTGATTTGGTTATACAGCTGTTTAAGATTAGCAGCAATCTTTACTAGAAGATAAACCATTAGTAAATATTAATAAACATCTACAACAAATAATAAATATTAATCGTCTCCTATAACAGACATCTCTCCAGCCCAACACAGGCTTTCCTTATATAGTTCAGGCTGACCTTGAACTTACTATGCAATAGGGGCTGGCTCAAACTTCAGGCAGTTTTGCCTTCTCTTCAAAGCCTGTCCTCACAGGTGTAAGCCACTGTGCCCTGTTTTACTTTTTGTTTTGCATGTGAGGGAGTGGCCACACATGTGCTATGCTATACATGAGGTCAGATGATAATGTTCTGGAGTTATCCACAATGGGTTTTAGGAGTCATATTCAGATTTTCAGGCTTGTAGGGGCAAGAGCCTTTACCCGCTTATCCATCTCATCCATAATTGCATCTCATTGGATACAATTATATAATTTTTATGAGATACTAAATGATGTTTGTTTTTTGAAGACTGGGTCTCACCAGAACTCTGGCTGTCTTGGAACTCTCTGTGTAGACCAGGCTGCCCTTGAACTTACAGAAACCCATCTGACTCTGCCTCCCAGAGTGCTGGGACCAAAGGCACCCACCTCCATCACCTGCCCACTTGCAAATTTGTGAGTTTATAGTTTTCATCAAAATTGGAAAATTTTCAGATACTATTTATCCATGTATTTTTGTCTTCTGCTTCCTCTTCTCTGAGATTCAAATTACATATGTATTATGCTGCTTAAAATTGACCTTCAGGTCACTCATATTTCTAATTTTATTTTAGCTTTTCACTCTCTAGCCCAGGCTATCCTTGAACTTGCAGCAATCCACCTATCTCAGCCTCAAAAAACCTAAGTGCTGTTTTTAGAGGCATGAGCCATCACATTTTACTCATGCTTTTTAAAATTTAAAACTGCCAGGTGGTGGTGGAACATGCCTTTAATAGCAGCACTTGGGAGGCAGACGCAGGAAGATTGAATTTGAGTCCAACCTGGTCTACAAAGTGAGTTCTAGGACATTCATGGTTACACAGAGATCTGTCTCAAAAAATAAAAATTTTATTTTATATTAAATATCTTACAGGGGCGAGAGAGAGCGAGAGCAGCGCTCAGCAGTTAAAAGCGCTTTCTGCTCTTGCAGAACATCTGGGCTTCATTCCTAACCCCCACCCCCACCTCACAACCTTTTGAACTCCAGTTGCATAGGAGAGGATATGATGCCCCCTTTAGGCCTCTTCTGGAACTGCATGCACACATTACACAGCCACACATGGAAACACCCCACAAAAAAATTTAAATATCTTCTCTCTTTCTCTCTTGTAAGACAGAATTTCTGTGTAGCCCTCATTGTCCTGGAATTCACTCTGTAGACCTGGCTGGCCTTGAACTCAGAGATCCACCTGCCTCTGCCTCCTGAGTGCTGAGATTACAGGTGTGAGCCACCACCTGGCTAATAAGCTTACTTATTCAGTTATACTTTTTTTTTCTACTAAAAGTTCAAGCTTTCCTACTAATTTCTATTTTAGATTTTTGTGACAAGGTCTTACTTTGTATGCTAAGATCAAACATTTTTTTTTTTTTTGAGACAGGGTTTCTCTGTGTGTAGCTTTGGCTGTCTTAGACTCTCTTTGTAGACCGGACTGGCCTGGAAGTCAGAGATCCGTCTGCCTCTGCCTTCCCGAGTGCTGGGATTCCAGGCGTGTGCCAAACTCTTGACCCTCCTGCCCATACCTTCTGAGTGCTGAGATACAGGCATGCTTCTCCCAGAGCTTTTGAGCAGGAGTACCTTCCAGGAAAACCCTTACCATGCCTGTGTCTGCTAACTCTAGCATCGGAGTCAGTTCTGGATCAATTTCCAGAACAGAACTGCTCTCTCTCTGACTAGTGACCAAATTCCCTTGCTGTTTACACTGGTAGCCTGGGAGTGCATACCAGACAATCTGAACTTCCCTCTTGGGAGTTTCATGCAGACTATGCATTTTTTTGGAGGTGCAAGGAAGTTACTTGGTAATACTTTGCTCCATGTAAGTCCTGTTTTTATGATGTTAGGTGGGCCCTGAGCATTGGTTAGGGCTGTTACCAAAGGCTAGACCTTTCTGAACACTCTACCTTGTGCTATGCACACTAAGCTTTTCCACTTGATTCTGGTTCCTGCCCTTTTTAGAACTGCGGAATTTGCGTAGTAGTCTACTGCCGATTTCTGGGATTCCCCTTTGGCCGAGTTCTCCTTCCTGGACTCTGGCTGCTCCATCTCCTGCTACTAAGGAGGCCTTGAGGGTTCAACTCAACATACATAGATGCAGCCAGACCAACCGCAGATCTCAAAGCTAAAACATACACAAACCTGCCTGTACACATGCCTCATGCCCTATACGAACAGTGACTTTAAAAGAGTCAGTGGCTTTGGTGTTTTCGTGTCTGATACACAGTAAGGATCTAGTGGAAATTCCAAACAATGCATGAAGGGACTCTGGCCAGCTAGATCGTGGTAAGCATGGTTCTGGCAGGCCTTGCCCTTTCCCCCATTCCCTCTGCCTTGCTAAAAACCATTAGATTCCATTCCCAAAGCTAGCCACCAAAGTCTATTCCCTTATTTGGCCACTTCCTCCTTCAGAGGCTGACTATCAAGGTCCAGCTATCAAAAGCCACCTTGGCATCACCTAATTAACATGCCCAAACAAAATATACCACCACATCCTAGCCCATTCTAACACAGACCTCCTCTTTTTCTCTTAAAAGTTCAACCTGCAAGGTCATTGGCTGCTGCTTTTCTGCCCGAGTCAGAAAGCAGCCACTCTAACTTGTCTTCCCCGCTTAATAAAGGATCTCTCTATAAAAACAGGTGTTTGGGTGAGGTTAGTGCCTAATCCGGGTGCGAAAGGGAAATCTGTTCTCCGAACAATGCTCACATGGCTACTTGCTTTCTGGGTGTGAGGAGGAAATTGTAGCCCCGGATTCACCATATCCCATGACAGTCCTGGGAAAGTGATCACTGCCTAGATGCACATCGCAGGGCGGGCTATCGCCAAGACCATTTAACTGGGTATATATGCCTGCAGCTCCAGTCCCAGAGAGATGATGTCAGGCGCACAATTCTATAGATCAGTGAGAAAAGTGGATCCACGTGCGAAGAAATGTAGTCATAGGAAAGTCGTCGACAGTGTAGACAGAATCTTGTGTCCAGGCTGGCTTGCAGCCTCTTCAGCAGGGCCTTACTGCACGTTACTCTGGAATGTCATCGCAGCCTGGGAATTTTCTTTTTTGGAGGCAGGAGTGAGGATTAGAAGTGGCCTCAGGGACCCGCCTGGCTCGGCATCCCGAGTGCTGCAAACAAAGGCGTGCACTCTCTGGCCAGACTCACATTTCTAAGCCGGCAGAAAGTGTAGCGCCGGGAGCAGGGCGGGACCGGGTGAAAGGAGCGGAGCTTGCTTTGAGTTGCGCCGGGATGGAGAACACGCAATTCACTTCGCAGCGTGGGAAGGGGTCTATAAAGCGAATGAGAACGTAGCGGAAAACCAGCGCTCCACTTCATCTGATCCGACTTCCCCTTCCCCAAGAATCGGGCTTCCCGTCCCGAGGCCACGTCTCTGTCCTCAGCAGTTCCAACTGAGACGCTGCCGCCGGATCTCAGCACTGCTGGTACAGGTCCCTGCCTCTTTTCGGCACGGCCGGCCGTTCCTCTCCGAGGTTCTGGCCTCGGTTTCCCGGGGGCGGATTTCCAGGCGCAGGTCTAGAGCGTCAGCATTCCAGCACGGCGGCCCAGCTCCCTTTAACCCCGTTCCTATTCTGGAGGACGACCGGCGTAAGCTCACAGGATTCCAACCAGCGGCGGACGGAGGGGCGGGACTCTGTGGTGGAGGCGGAGCCTGAGGAAGAAAGCAAGCCTTGGTTGGGGGTGGAGCTAGGGCCGGTGCCTGAACTTTCTGCGGAAGAGCCGGGACTTCCTTGCACCGGAAGCGGAAATAGAGGCACACAAACTGGCCTCTGAGGAGGTGGAGCTAGGCAGCGGGACCCGGAAGCATTTATCTACGGCCCGCCCCTCCCGTCCAATAGTGCGGCGGAGGGACGAGCTACTTCCTTTCTGCGCTCCCGCTGGACCAGCGAGCAGGTAGGCCGCGAGGCGCTCTGTGGGCGCGACCTGGGCCGGGTCGGGCGCGGTGGCATGGCTGGGAGCGCTCGGGAATGGGTCTGGCTAGGGCCGCTGACTCGGCATGCCGGCCTGGCCAGTCTCATGACCCGGGTGGTGATTCTGTAGGTACGGCCTCGACATGCAGAACGACGCCGGCGAGTTCGTGGACCTATACGTGCCGCGGAAATGGTGAGTCTGAGGTCCTCCCTTTATGGGGCCCCATCAGCCCGCTTTACCCACCGCCTTTCACCTTTTTTCTTTCTCGGCTTGCTACACGCACGTGCTTTTTTTCCTCAGCTCCGCGAGCAACCGCATCATTGGTGCCAAGGACCACGCGTCCATCCAGTTGAATGTGGCTGAGGTGAGCTGGGAACCCGATGGTGAGGCTTGTCCCCGGGGTAACGAATGAGGCACCTAGGCCTCAGAGCCTGGGTTCTCGTATTGGTGTTTGCTAACATTCAGGGTAGACTTAAAGCGTGGGGTGGGGTCGAATCTCCCAATCGATTTCTCTCTACAGGTTGACAAGGTCACAGGCCGGTTTAATGGCCAGTATAAAACCTATGCTATTTGCGGGGCCATTCGCAGGATGGTGAGTTTATTTGATTACGTCGACTTTTGAGCTTTGATGGTGGTGACTCTTCCTCTGGAAGAAATGGTTGGCACTTGGTAGGTCGGTCAGGCTTGCTGTTTGCTTTTCGTTTCCCCTTTCTTGACCCTCTCAGACATGGAGGGCTGCTGTAGGCAGACTGAGTTTCACCTTTATGGGAAACTCATCTTACCTCCCCTTGGTGTGGCTACAGATTTGGGTGCATGTTCTGCCATGCTAAGCCGGGACCCAGTCCTGTGGGGATAATCAAGGATTCTTTTTTTTTTTTAAAAAAGGGCGAGTCAGATGATTCTATTCTCCGGTTGGCTAAAGCTGATGGAATTGTCTCAAAGTAAGTGTGTTTGGGGGGGAACTCACACTGGGGTTGAGTGGACTGCGACTTCCCAGTAGTTAAAGTTTCTAATACTATTTTCCTTTCTTTGTTAGGAACTTTTGATCAGATGAGGTCGGGAATATTTGTCATAAATAAAAGTGAGAAAGTATCTCTGTCTGCTTTTGGTGTGTGGCTGGTGTTTTTATTGTGACCAGAACAGAGAGGCAGTACACTCATCTCAAGGTAGACAAACTAAGAAGTATGTTGCAAAAACAAGTTTTACTTTAACAAAAACATTTAAACATCCATTCAAAACCTATCAGACACACAACATTCTGAGGTCAGATATTCTCACACAGTTGTGTCCACTATTGGGTGCTAAGGGTGCAGCACCAGGTCTGTGGCATTGGGTCACAGTCCAGCTGGACACCAGGGATATATTCAGATTTCTGGACTCAGTCTATAGGATTGTGGGTTCATCCTGTCATTTGGTTTAAGGGTTGGTTTTGTCACAACAGTCCTTGGTTCGACATGTCAGCAGCTCTTGGTATTAAGGAGGGCAGGGAAGGACTTCCAGCAGATAAGGTTGGTAGATGAATAAATCCTACTACATAAATAATACAGGCTTAGGTTATTACTATTTACCATCTTCAACATTACATCTAGAGGAAACTGCCCAGGCATGTCCTCCAAGGGTAGTCAAGTCAGATGACCCGTCTGCCAGGACCACTGTCTTGAGCCCAAGATACTCTAGGAGCATGAGCATACTTATACTGGCATAAACATGGTTGGGACCCAAGACTGGTTTGTCACTATCTTGCAAGGTTCCTATATAAGCTATTAGAGATTCTCTGGGCCTAGATGGTTGGACACTGTCCTGAGAGGCATGAACATTGTTGGGGCTGTGGTGAGGTGGATCCAAGCAGTTGCCAGCAGTGGGACTGACAGTGTACCATGGGCTAGTGACCAGTGTGCAGGAAGAGTGGAAGAACGGACCTAGGAAAGCAGAGGAGGGGCCTGTTCAGTGCTAGCAGAGGGGCAGTGGCACAGTGGATGCATAAGCAGGTTGGCCTAGACAGCATCTACTTTGCTCAGGAGTTAATGATGAACTCCCTGTTAGAGGTCAGTGCCTTCCTGCTTGAGTGTCAAGTGTGGTTTAGTCACCAGCAAACCTTATCAGGCTAGCTTCTGTTTGTATAGAGACCAAATTTCAAATTATAATACCTTTTCTACATGATATTGCTTAGGAAAGTCAGGAGCCTGAAGTCAGCAATTGTCTTAAAGGTCCAGTGATGCAGGGAAGTTTTCCTAGTAGAAGGTGGGGTGGGGTGGGTAGTGGTATTGGCCAAGCCCCACTGTATATGTGATGGCATAAGGACTTCACAGTGATAGATGCTTTAACAAGGTCTAAGAGTGAGCAAAGTCAGAATGGGTCAAGGTGTCTGTCCTTCCTTTCACCTTGACAGAAAAAATGTGTTGATGTAGGGAGCTCTGATGGGGTCAGGGTCTTGGCGTCATGCACAGCCATGTCCAGAAAAATGTGTTAAGTCTGGCAATTCCAGCATGTTCAGAAAAGTCTGGACACCAAGGTCTCCACAGGAATGGCTTCACGGCTGATGGGTTGCAAGGCCTAAACAAAATAAAGGCTGGACCTCAGGACTGACAGTGTAAACCAGGTTGGTCTCAGGCACATGAAAAACAAACCAAGCCCCACACTGTTCATTTACTCCAGGAAACTCCTCAGAAGTGCCTTGAGGTGCAATCAAAGTGCCACTTCGGGGTGAAGGTGAAGTTGCCAAGGAAACCCAGAGCCACCTTGGGCTGTGAGGAGAAGTGCAGTATTGGAGGAGGACAGGGACACTAGTCATCTCGGTGCTCTAGCCAAGCTGCATGCCTTCCTACCAGGCAGTCTTCCTGTGGGGTGCACTGTTCTGGACTAGAATTGCTGGGTGAGGCGTCTATAGTGAGGTAACACTTGGTTCTCAGGGAGGTACAGGGCCAGTTCCAAAGCCACAAGCACTGTGAACTCAAATCCAATGAGATCTCTCCTGTTGAACCGGAATCTTTCCTCCAGCTTCTGCAGTGAAGGAAGCAAAGGGTCTGGGTTAGCTCCACCTGTGGTCCCCATCTAAGGCTCAGTGCCTGGCACTGGGGTGCTCATGCTGTGCTCACACCTCTGCACTCACGTCAATCAGCTGCTTCACTTCGCTCTTGCGGAGGTCACTGCTGATCTTGGCAGCCAACAGAACGCAGGCACCAGCACACAGTTTGCGGTTCTGTTTGTTGAGCTTGCCCTGCAGTACAAGCTTCTCAAAGTACACGTAGGCCATGGACACGGTCACAGGCTCCAAGCTGCACTCTTCAGAAAGGTTCCGCATCTCACGCTTTAAACTGTGGGTGGGATGGGAGCCATGTCCCTGGGGCAAATCTATGTCATGAGACTACGATGAAGCAGCAGCCACCCTTTCATAGCTATGCCATGTGCTGTGGGCTGTCAGAAAAGACACTACGTTCTCCAAGGAGAAAGCCCAGAGCCAGGTTACGTGGCTGGGTAGGGGCATGCCTGGCCCTTCCTTACCTCCTAATTTTGCTCAATGTCAGTTTGATATGAGGGAACTTCTCCCTGAAGGTCTCGTTCATGTCCTTTTTGAGGTCTGCAGGCTTCACATACTCTATTACCGTGGTCTATAACAGAAGTAGAGGTATGTGGGGGCTAGATGCCTTGAGAGTGGATGCCCTGCAGCCTGGGTTTACAGATAGGGGCATGTGGGGCTTCAGAGAGGCACTTGGATTTCTGAGAATAAAATGGCTCAGCTTGTCTATGGATAGACAAGCCCAGGCTGCCAGGCATTCAGAGCTGATCCCAGGAGACTGTCCAGCATGGCTGGCTATCCTGCTTTGGCACACTGCCCTTGTCTATGGCCTTGTCCACCTACCTGCTGGTGCTAGGTGGGGACAAGGCACCGTGGGATGGTTGTTCTGGGCTTCTGGGCATGGAAGGGTACTTAGTTTATTCCCTGAACCCTGAGCAATGTTAAGGCCATGGAACTCACCATGTATGAAGCAAAGATAAGTACCCGTTTGTGCTTCCCACATGGCCACTGTGGGTCATCCAGGAGGTTGGGGTTGTATTCTACTGCATCTCCCCCGTCGCTTCCTATAAGCAGAAACAGCCATTTATACCCTAGATCCTGTTCAGAACCCATGCCACCTCTCCACCAGCACACCCAATAAAGATGTACCACATCACAGGAAGCCGTCAGGCTCTAAGAGGGGCTCCAGGTCAAGGGCCAGAGATTGGGTACAAGGAGCAACATCTGGACAGAGCCCCCTTCCCACACCGATCCTTTCCTTTGCCTGACTCAGGCAGAGCCTAGGGACACACTATCTGTAATCCTTTTCCTCTGAGAAGGATGAGTATGACTTATATTGTCTGCCCAATCACTGTCCCTAGCCCAGACAGTGCTACTGCCTCCCTTCTGCCATGGTGAAGGCACCTAGGCTACCTAGTTCTGTGCCAGCTGGTGTTGGCTTGGTAGGCATAGATTTGTGTCTTGAACCTGGTGGAGCCCGGGGAATGCTGGTCCGAGGCTGGGGCAACAAGCCATGGCTGTCATTCTTGTGTGTAACCAGGGCATTAGTAGGATACAGGAACTTTGCATAAGACACGACCTGGAAAAGCAATCACATTAAAGCTCAGTCCTGCTTCCCCAGGTCTGAAGTGCAACTTCTGCTCCCCTCCACCCTCCAGTTAGGAGCCTGAGGGTCATGCTGCTACCCACTTAGAGTAGGTACTCTCATGTCAGAATACCAGTTCCCATCCCTGGTCTGGGGTTTGCAGTCGGGCTAGTTTCCCTGTCTTGGAAGACCCGTGAGTGGCCTACTGGTCCAGAAGCAGGGCTAGATGTGGAGAACTCAAGTAGACAGCTGGGTCACCCACAGCTGCAATGGCCATGTATGGTGAACTCTTAGGCCCTTTCCTGGGGTGGCATGAGCCAGCTAGTGACAGGTATAACAGGATGTGTGGCTTGTTCCCAATACTGTGTCTTAGATTAATGTGTGAGGCGCCTATCTGCCTAACTCTGCTGGCCATTGGCTAGCCACAGGGCTCTTGCCTTTCCATCTGCTCCCAGCTCAACGCCTTCCAACTCAAAGACCATCTCGGAAGAAACAGAAACGCCGCCGGATGGGTGCCTCTGCTTCTGGCTGTCCACCCTCAGGTCACTGCAATGTATAGGAGAGGGAGGGCTGTAGTCCCCCTGCCTGTAGTCAGTGGGTGGATGCTCGGCCCATAGTGAATCCACATACAGCTTAGTCTGCTCGTCCAACCATGCAGAAGAGCCCCTGCCACAAAGCCCAGGAGTAGTTGGGCATGACCTTGGAAGGCATGGCAGAAGGTTTAACCTGAGGGAGTCTACATACATCTCATTTCTGCCCAGTGGCAGATGTCATCTGTCAAAGCACAAGGGAGCCACAACTCTGGAACATCCCTGAACACATACCTGGATTTCAGCTCAAATTTGCTTCCCGGGTGCCTCTAACCCTTCCACTGCAGTCACACAGCTCAGCCGCTAGCCTGGGATCCTGAGAACTAGCTACCTCTCACTCTGGACAGAAGGTTTCTCTGTGCCTACTATTGTTCTGTGGGGTCACATATAACACTGCCCCGCCCCAACAGCTGTTTCCTTCTTCCCTGAATTACATTGAGGACACAATTGCCTGGGTTAGTCACAAGGTTTTAGGAGCATATCTGAGAGAGGGACAGGAATATCTCAGCCAACTTATATATAGTTTGAACAGAACCTATTGCCCCTGGAGAATAAGAACCTAAAATGCAAGTTCCTAGACTGTGGTGGAAGATGATATGATGACACTCATGAACCTAAGGACCAGAACCTATCAGTTTATGTAGCATGGGCTTCCTTACCTGATTCGTAGGCCCTCTCCATAGGGCAGGACTGAAAAGGCTGCACACAGGGACCGCTTGGCACAGATGAGTACAATCCTGTGGGAGGTCCAGGTCAGAGCAGGGCAGTAACTCTGTCCTGCCTACATTTGGGTAATGAGAAACTGCTAGAGCCACAGAGGGGACTTGGATTTAAGAAGCCAGGCCTAGCATGTTAGCACTTGGGCCTGACTCCTGAGAGTTGTTTAGTAAGCTCCCTATTCCCAGGCACAGAGCATTAGGAGCACAGTAGTGCTGCTGGGTAGGTCTCCACTGGCCCTGTAACATACAGGGCCATAGATTTCATGTTTCCTGGGAGCACAGTCACCCAGGAAAGGGCAGCCTTGTTTGCACAAAGGGCCACAGGAAGGTGCCAAAGTTCAGTGTCAGGATGCAGTGGTCCAGACAAATGCAAAACCTAATGTTACTGGAGACCATTCAGATCTAATATAGAGCTCCGCTATCCAGGGGGCTTAGCAGTGCTCAGAGCTGTAATCACAGGCTACCCTACAGTCTCGGTGCTCAGGATTTGCAGGGAGCTACTTCTGGCCAGGCCCTGTAGTAATATTCCCTGGGGACACTTACCAGGTGACCTACAGGGGAGTAGGGGGAACTCTGGGATCAGAGTGACTGGTAGTGTGTCAGCAAGGGACATGCTCAGCACTGCTCCTGCACCAGTGCAGCAGGACATGTGCAGCTGCCCAGAGCCCAACTTAGCACTGTTCTGGGGAGTCAAATACCAGTTTGAGTTAAGCCTCCTACAAGTCCCCTAATATACTACATCTCCTTCTGTGTGTCCCCAATGTGACTATGCTTCCTTTTATGTGTTCCAAGTATATCTGTGCCTTATCCTGTATATGCTCCCCAAATATGACCACACCTTCTATCGTGGACACATTTAGGGTGGGGCCCATGTTTGCCTTTCCAGTTCTCTTTTTCCCAAAGACTTGTGTCAAGCTAGTGGCTCTTCCCTGGATTGTACAGTGGTGGCCATGTTAGCCAGTGTTTAAGTAATAAAG
Organism: Psammomys obesus; assembly: GCF_907164565.1. Lineage (NCBI taxonomy): Eukaryota > Metazoa > Chordata > Mammalia > Rodentia > Muridae > Psammomys > Psammomys obesus. Next base: position 1,598,454 of record NW_026596234.1, on the reverse strand, counting down.
AGGAACACAAGTGCCCAAACCTAAAGGGGACAGGCCATAGGCGATGAAACAGGAGCCCCATGAACTGAAGTTGCTGCTGCCAACAAGGGTAGGGCCTGGGACCTCATATGGCCTCCAGAGATGTGGTCCTGCAGTGTAGGCCAGGCCCTATACTCTCTTACCTGCTGTTCTTTGTGTCATACTGCCTCATGTTCTTGATGAAGTGGGTTTTCTTCAGGCCTTTATGTCTTGGTGATCCAGATGCATGCTTGGTTCTGTAAGGTAAAAAGCATATCATTCTTGCCCTCCCTGGACCTTCTTGGGCCGCAGAGGTCAGAGGCTCAGGGCCTTGGAGCAGGGGCAGGTAGGGTGTATACCTCTGCACCGAGGCACATCCCACTGCATCTTCCAGAAACTCGAGGGAACAGCGCTGAGATGTGACTCGTCTCCTGTAGGAAGACATTATGACCTCAGAAGAGACAGCACACAGACTCCAGGAAGCCTTTGCAGCCAGGGTTTCTGAACAGAACTAAACTAGTGTGGGAATATGCAGGCAGGGCCATCACGAAACTGAGAGGCTTCAAGACCCTGTGAACCAAGACTGTAGCAGGGAGTGGGGGTGGGTGGAATCATTTTTCCTGCCACAAGGCTGCCAACCTTTCCTAAGTGGGAGTATCTGGTGCATGACAATTCCAGTACACACACATACACAGACACACACATATACAGACACACACCTCACAGGAGATGCTCCTGGGTCTAGAACATTCTTTTCCAAGTATGCAACTAAGACTCTCCCCCTGGACTTTGGGTTCTAGCTCCATGTTGTCAAATGTCAGTCAAACAGGGTCTAAGGTACTGAAGCTCAGAAATGCCTATCGTTGAGGACAAGGAAAATATATGCATGTCAGGCACGGGGATGTGGAAAGATAGGATCACATGGGGAAGCTGCTACTACCACATAGGCTGAGCTCCAGCTTATTACCAGAAACTTCTAAAAGTAAGAGCCCCTGGGCCTTTAGGATCGGCACCTGCAGATCTGAGTATGCCCAGTAAGAAACAGGCCTTTCGTACTGGGATGCTAGGGGATTTATGTTCCCTCCAAGTCTGTATGTTAACCTGGGATTTCAGAACATGACTGAGCTTGGAGATATGGTGTTTACAGAGATTAGCTGAGGTGGCCCTTAATCTAGTGTGCTAGTGTCCTTAAGATTAGGGCAAAGACACACAGAGGGAGGACCATGTGATGACAAGGAGGACAAGTCTATGAGGCCAAGGGTGAGGCCTCAAAGGGAGCCTGCCACACCTTCTTGGGCTTCTGGCTTCCAGAATGTGAAAAATAAAAGTCTGTTGTTTGGGGGCTGGAGAAATGGCTCGTGGTTAGGAACACTGGTTGCTCTTCCAGAAGACCCAGATTCAATTCATAGTACTCACACATGGCTCAATACCATCTGTACCTCCTCCAGTTCTAAGGGACCCAACACTCTGCTCTCTGTGGGTACTAAGCAAACACACAGTACACAGACAAAGAGGGAGGAAAAACACCCATACACACAACTTATCAGCCCACTGTCTACAAGGGCTTTGGAATGACTCTGGACTTCATTGGTGCAAGGTGCTCCCAGGGTGCCTGGCAGGGCTGCTGTGTGCTTTCCACACACAGGTCCTTGGATGGTGCTGAACATTTTGGCAGCAGCCACTTACACTGAGGAGCTGTGTGTGGTGAATTATCAGGCCCACATTGTCCCTGCAGCATCACTGACTGAGGTCCCTTTCCAGCAGGACAGTTGGTTTGCATGAAGTGTGGAATGGTCAAACCCCTACCTGCCAGGTAGGCCCTGGCAGATCCCCAAACCATGCCCTTGCCTGTGCTTGTTGCAGAAGCAGACGATAGATCTGCTACCTCACATCAGCACTTCAGAGGCTGTGACACTCACACACAAGTGGGGGTGGCATAGAGAGGCCAGTCTGTGGAAGGTCACACAAACAGTACAATTCAGTCCAGGTCCTGGTGGGCTCTGAGACTGTTGCGATGACCCAAGTCCATAGTTCTCCCTTCTTACCTACACTGTCACTTAACCCCACGAAACAACAAAAAGCATAGGAGCTTGCAGGAAACTAACCCAGGTGAGCTGACTAAAGCACTTGCTGCTTTTGGTGCCACCTCCAGAGGACCCTTTCCTGACTAACTGGGCCTATGGTAGGAACAAGACACCAGCCAGAGAAGAGAGTGGGCCAGGGGGAAAGGTTAGGGGGCCTACAACAGGAGGGACTGGACCAGTCAGAATGGCAGGCTCAGACAACCTTACAGACTAGAAAGGTACTGTATGAGTGTTGGGTGGTGGGAGGCAGAATCTGCCCAGGGGAACTAGCCAGGGCTGGAAGCACAGGTCTGGAACAGAGGAATGCAGCTGGCCTGATGTGGGACAGAATGTAGGACCTGAGGGAAGAGCCTGTTCTGAGGCCCTTAGGGCCACCTGCCTGCATGGCATTCCCTGAGGTAATCATTCAGGAAACGTCGGGTGGCTGATCATGGCCCTGGGATCTCATTTGCAAGTCCAGAGAGGCATCGTGGGAGAGCTGTGGCAGATCTTAACTCAGTTGCCCAGCTTGCTCTTCTTGCTATTTTCTGGTCTCTCTAGGGATTGTGTGCTCCCTCGGCGCTTGTGCAATGTTCCTAGTTGGTCTGATATCTTGTCCCCTGTGGTTTTCTCTTTCCTCAGAAGCATGCCCTTCCCCCCCCAACAGGGTTTCTCTGTGTAGCTTTGGCTATCTGGAAACTCACTCTGTAGACCAGGGCCTTGCTTGAACTCAGAGATCCACCAGCCTCTGCCTCCCAAGCACTGGGATTAAAGATGTATGCCACCATGCCCGGCAAGCATGTTATTTGTAAATTTAATCCCAACTGTACTAGATAGGCACTACTCTTTTTCAGTTTCAGGTAGGGAAACTGAGGTACAGAGCCATTCAACTTGTCTAAAATCAAACAGCTGGCAAGAGTAAGAGGCCCACATCCACAGCTTAGCTACTCTGAGGAAGGGCCAGGTTCTCCTAGCGAGACCCTGTACCCAAGAGACAAGACAGGATCACAGTCACAGTGTGCCCTGAACTGACCCCGCTGGGAGTGGTAATCATGTTGGCCAGCACAAGGGCTGACATGTGAGATGTGAGTGTGTATGATGCTCCAATATGACACTCTGTGACAAAGGTGTCTTGGTAAGGAGATGGTGAAGGAGGGTGTGAGGAAACCCAGGGACTGTTCTCTGTGCACAGTGGCAGTGAATGGTGTATATGCACAAACATACATGGGGAGCCGCACACTCAGTTTCCATGTACTGTTCCCCGTATACCTGGAATCTCAATTTGGAAACAGCTAAAAGCAGACAAACACTGAAGAACAACTGCACTTTCTGTTGCCTGAGCTGACACTCCTCAAAGAACCAGGTAAGTCCAAGTGTGGCAGACCTGGGCACAGTGCCTCAAGCTGCACATTTATACAGAACAGTGTCTTCCCTAGCTCCATATGCATGTGCCTTAGCTCCAGGGCAAGTGCCAGAGCCCTCTACAAGTGACCAGGGGTCAGGAATGAGAGGCAGGTTGCTAAGAGAACTATGCCATTTAGCATTACACTTTATTCACTTTGTATCCCCCCATAAGCCCCTCCCTCCTCCCCTGCCGATCCCACCCTCCCTCCCCTTTCTGCATGCATGCCCCTCCCCAAGTCCACTGATAGGGGAGGTTCTCCTCTCCTTCTTTCTGAACTTAGTCTATCAGTTCTCATCAAAAGTGGCTGCATCTGTTTTACTAAGTTCTGGTCAGAAGTTTTAAAGAGATTATGTTGATTTTATGCATGCATTTTATGCATGCAGCTGACCTAACAGCTCAAAACTGCCCCTTAGGAACCTTGCTGCCAAGGGAGTCGCTTCCCTGCTCTTCAGTCAATATCTGAAACCTGATGACAGACCTTAAAAACAGCTGGTATGTGACAGGCTTTCGTACTTGGTGATTTGGGAGATGGGGAGAGGTCTAGAGGCACGGCCACCTCCCTGTGGTTATGATTCTATGCCCATTAGGGATCCAAGGAGAGTGAATGGGCTGTGAAGGCTCGGGACAGACTGAGTAGCCACCTGCCCCATGATAGCCTCAGTGAGAAGCCTTGGCAGTACCTCCATCCTTCCTGGCCAGTGTGCTCAGAGCCCTGGAGCCTCCCCTGCTAAGGATGTACAGACTGCAGCCATAGTCTCATCAGGGGCTCGGGGCTCTGTTCACATGAGTATGACCACATCATTTGGCTTATTGCAGACTCATATCTTCTAAATAACAAACAAATAAAAAAGAAAACAAAAACAAAACAACCGAAAAAACAAACTCCCAAACCCCCAAACCCCATGGTCCCCTGATAAGTCTCAGTCTTAGGCAAAGCTAAGGTGCCTGGTCTCAGCACTCTGTGTAGAGGCTGGTTATCTAGCAGTTTCACAGAGGGAGGCAGGGGCCAGGTACCTAGACTGACTAGAGAACTGACCACTCCAGTGGTTTTCAGCCCTTAGTAAGCAGATGCTGGGCAGAGACTAGTCTTTGGATGCAAAGTGGCTCAGGTGCTACTTAGGACTGGCCTAGGCCCTTCTTCCAGACCAAAGTGGAGCACAGCCTCCTGCCTCTAGGCTATGCCTGGCTCTCTGATGGTGGGTGCATTAGGCCAAAATTTGCAAAGTCATTTGCCTGTGGGGACTTTCCCTTCCGCCTCATTTCTGCAGCAGATACTAAGCAGGGCTGTTGTGAGTTGAAGTAGTTCCCTAAATAGTATAGGAAGGGATCAAGGTAAAAGGAGGACAAGGAAAAGTCCGTGAGGTCACACACAGGAAGGAACCCCACATGGAGACAAGATGGATCAACACAGCATAAGCCACCGCACCTGAGGCCTGTAGAAGCCACACAGGATAGGAAGCTACAGCTCAACCTCCAATGACTGGCATCCAGGGCTAAGGAGACAAAAACTGCTCCTGCTGAGATCTGTCGCCATGACCCTGGAGGTACATACACGGGCTTTCTAGGCGGAAGGTAGCAGTGGGTGAGTTAGCTGGAAGACACACTTCAAACTGACCATAGATCCTAAAGATGGACCTACCCCAAGGCATGCAGTAAAAAGACAATCAGCAGTGCTACAGCCCTATGCAGAAAACCAGCAGTGGTTCGGTCACTAGCTAGAAAGCTCTAGAGCTCCAAGTTGTAACCATCAGCTTTACCAAGTCCTTAGGCTCATGTGACTTTAGGGAGGAAGAGCTTCAGGTCAGCCTATTCCACAGAGGGAGAGACTGAGACTAAGAGACCCATTAGATGTTGAAGGTCACAGAGCAATTGATGGAAGAAGGCTAGTCTGCACTCATTATGACACAGCCTTCAGGAACAACAACAGATCAGGGAACTAAGTCTGGGAGCCAGTGCCCCCTTGAATAGGCCAGCAACTATGATCTCTCCTAGCCACAGGCCGGGGAGGGTAGACAGTCCTGCTGAGGGCCTGTGCCCACGTAACAACTCTCCAACACCAGGGCAGTGTCAAGAACTAGGAAGCAGAACCCAGGACGGGAAGCCACAGGCAGCTGTAGTTCTGATAGCAAGGATATCAGAATGAAGTGGAAGGCAGAATCAGGAGGGTGGCAGGGTACCAAAGTGTGCCTCACCCACACACCAGCCTGTTCTTCAGTTCTCTGCCCCTGCCCTCCACAGGGGGTCCAGCTAACACTAGGACCCACTGGGTCCTTCTATGTCCTGTGCAGAAGCTTGGCCTGGACCCTCCCTGCAGGCTAAGGTGGTGACCATAGAAAGCTGAGGTCCTTCTGGCCACATAGGCATGTGATGCTGGGTCAGATGTCAGACAACTTTCCCCACCACAGACCTGGGAGGCACTTCACTGTGAGCCTATAACTTCTCCATGCTCAACTTGCCCAGGGCTTTCATACCGTATAGCAGCACCGTATAGCAGCACCGTATAGCAGCAGGACCTGCCCAAAAGGCAGTAGCGTCCAGACCTGGCTCCTACTGTCACTCTTCAGGTGAAGAGAATGCAAGAGGGGGCAGAGGAGGCTGAGACTGCCATGGGCCTGGTGGGCACAGCCTCGGGGGTAGGGGAGGAAGGAGTGATTAGGAATAAGAGCTGCCCTGGGCTAGGCTGAGGGGCTTCTAGAATGACCCAGGCAGGGCTGATGCTGCCAGATCACTTCAGCCCAAGCCAAGGGCAGATGGGGCTACAAGCTTCTCTGACTCTTGCATGCTAGGGTGATGGGCCCTTAAGTACTAGAATGAAGGCCCCTAGGGCCACCCTGACCCCAGCATCGCATCATGGGCCTAAGAACCCCCTCCTCTAGTCACCCAACACCTTGACCCTAGGCTGGTGGGCTCAGGTCATCCGGACCCTATGTCCTGGGCTGACCAGTCCGGTTCACCCAGATCTCTGAGTGCTAGCTGATGAGTCCTACGTGACCACACCTGCGTGCTGGTGAATGGACCCACCTCAACCTCAGCCATGTCCAGGTCGGCGTAGCTTGTGGTTTACCCGAATTCTTGTGCCCTGGGCTGCCGAACCCACAGCTCAACCACCCTGTGAGCTGGGAGGATGGACGAAGCTCACCAGCACCTGGGCTGACAAGCCTGTCAGGGGTCACTCACCCGGCGCTGGCTAGGCCTCTAGGCCACCCCAACCCGTGTGCAGCCGGCCCCGCCCAGCTCACTCACCTCTGGCGCTGCCCGTCCAGACCGAGGCCGGCGGGCGCGGTGGTGGGGCTGAGCAGGCCCTGGGGCGCGGGCCTGGCTGGCAGGCCCGGGAGGCCTCCGGGTGGAGCGGGCGGCGGCGCGGGCGGCTCGCGGGCCTCGGTGGGCGGTGGCGGCGGTGGCTTCTCGCCGCCAGGACCCAGGCTCGGGGGCCGTCCGTCCAGGGAAATGTTGTTGAGAAAGAAAAGAGCGGCCTGGCGCCGCCGGGAGTCCCCGCGCCTCCGCGGCACGGACGGCGGGTTCCGGGAGGCCGGCGCGGGCCTGGCGGGGCCGGGGGCCGGACCCGGGGCTCCTCCCGCCGCGGCAGCGGCCATGCTCGAGTGCGCCGCCGCGCCGCGCCGCCGCGCAGCTGCCTATTGGCCGCGGCGCGCCTGCATGCAAATATCACTCCGTCACTCCCGCCCATTGGCCTATGCAAATATAGTCCTACTGTCCCTGCCCATTGGCCGCAACGCACCTACATGCAAATGAGGCTCCTTTGAGCCCTTCCATTGGCTAGCGAGAAGTATTTTGCCCTGAGCTCCCCTGGGTCCTAGAGGTGGTTGTCTTTTGTTGGTTACTGGTTTGGCGTAGTAGCCACGAGGCTCTATACACCACAAGGTCGGTGGGTACATGAGCCTGTGTCCTGTTCTCAGATCCAGGACGCACTGTGTGGGACACCTTGCCACGAATGCTCATTAGGGGACTCGGGGGTGTGGCCACTTGCCCTCCAGGTTGTTTCTTCAGAGCTGAGGTTCCTCTGGGCTGGGCATCCTTAGCAGCCGGGTTATGCCAGTGGACCCGTCTGGCCTCCCTCACTGACTGCAGAAGACACCCATCTATGGTGTGAGGACAGCTGGCACCTTCCTGGGTTGTGTCCGTCTCAGCATGGACGTGGTCTTGAGTCTGCGTGGTGCTGGAACTTCTGTTTCCTCTATGGCCTGGTGTCCAGGGCTTGAGTATACAGACCTCTGTGTGTGTGTGTGTGTATCTGTGTCCTTCACTCTGCCACCACCTGCTCTTTCCCGCTCCCAGCTTATGTGAATTTCTTGTCTTTAAAGTGGGACCTTGGTGTTCGGTGGGTCATTGAGGACGCACGAAGGAAACTCTCCCTGATGTTCTGGTCACTGCCTGCTCTGGTCCTGTGGCTACTACAGCGGACTCCGGGTGGAGTTTGGACAGGGAACCCTGGGAATCACTTTTTTACTTGGGAGGAGAAGCCATTAGTGGTGTGACCCACAGGAGGCCACAGTTCCCTCTCTGCCTTCTAGGCTCAGGTGGGCAGATCCTGTCACATACCCCCTTCTCTCCTTGGCAGGCTCCCTCTTTCTTCCCTGCCTTTCCCAAGCTGGCCCCTACCAGGGATCAGTGATAAGGTGGGCAGTTTTCCTTTCGAGTAGAATGCAGGGCATGGTCCAAATGTGTGGTGGGCACTCCCAGAGAGTGACATTTCTGTCAGAGGGAAGCACTAAACCCTGAAGGGGTCATGGTGTCTGTTGACCTGGGTGTGGCGCCCATCACACCCAGGCTGCTATTCGCAGCCACTGTCTGCAAGTGACCATGGGAGTGACTCGCCTTTCTGAGTTTGGCCCCCAGTGGCATGGAGTGCTAGCTGTATGCCTAATCTGCCTTGGCATGGGTGATTGAGATGTTGTAGTGCTGGGTCTGTGGCACAGTGCTGTTAGGTCCTTGCTGCTAATGTGATGGGGGAGGGGACAACAAACTTGTGGCTGTCAAGTGGGAATGGCGAGGACCTAGCCCACGATGCCTGACACTGTGGGCCATGTGAGGTGCTCGACGGACATTTAGGCAGGGGCTTGGCTGCTTCCTTTGTGCGGTGTTGTGGTTTGTTCCCTCACCAACTGAACCTGACCCGGAGGTCAGAGGGAATAGAGCATACAGCTTGTGTTTTATTTAATTTTGAAAAAAAAAAACAAAAAAAACAAAAAAAACAAAAACCTCAAGAAACCCGTGACAGCAGTTTGAGCACACACATACACTCACGCACGCACCCACCTACGCACACGCACACATACCCCTGAATGTCCCTTGGAATTTAGTCCTTCTGGTCTGTCAGGTGACAGGGAAGGGAGGCCACTGTCTGCCCAGGGGAGAACGGTACCTCATCAAGCCCAGACCTCACCCGGCTCCAGTGACAGCTTCCCCCATTCTGGAAGTTCCAGACTCTTTACAGTTGTGCTCGCAGCACCCTTTATGCCGTCGTTCCTTCTACCTGGCTTGGCCAGCTTGGGCTTCCTTACTCAGTAAAGTGAGCTCTCTTTAGTCTTTACCTTGACCTCTTGGCAGACATCTAGATGCTTATGAAAGTATGCTAGGAACTGCACACTTCAACTCATGCCTCAAATCCGAATTTAAGCTTTAGCTGCCACCTTCTTTGACCTCCGCAAGGTGGCTTCTCTCTCTTCCTTATGTCTGTCCACACTGGACCCTGACTCAGTGCTTTTACCCCTTAGCCTACAGTGCCCGTCTCTGCCCTGGGAATGGCTGTTCTTAAACTTTATACACACAGGAATTTTCCTGAGTCTCTTCAATACCTTCAGCTCCAGTGGCCCAGGACTGATTCTTAAGCTCAGAGACCTGCCTCACTAGCACCAGGTTGTCAGAGCGCAGGAGCTCTGCAGAACATAAGGGCCGCCTTTGCTCTGTCTTCCTGTCCTTGGATCGAACTAATCCTGGGTCACATGGCTCAATGACTCTGACCTCAGCCCTGCCAGCTACAGATATTGCCATTTGTATTCTTCTCTGAGCTCTTCGGAGTCCTCATCTGACCAGGCACCCTGCGCGCGGCCTTTTGCTTTTCCTCTTTGCTGGCTGCATTTGTCTAGACGCCACAAGGGGGCGCCTGAGACTGCTGTCTGAAGCTTCTTTCCTGCCTGGAAAAGTCCGCAGGGTTCGGGCGGGACCTCCAATTGCATCAGGAGGTGGGGGCGTTGCCCAGAAAAAGAAGCTGGGCTGGGGGTCCCCTATTCCCAGCCTTGCCTCCAGCGGTAGGTCCATTTTCCTGTTACAGGGTTGGGAGTGGGGGGGGAGCTGCCCGGAGACTGGGGAGGGGTTGTGGCTCACCAGCCCCTCTGGCAGTGAGGGGCTATGTACACTGACTGTTGCAGGCTCTCTTCAGGTTGGGTGGTTTGACTTGTGCAGGCAATAGTCTGTGACCGACAGCTACCTCTGGGCAAGCGCAGTGTCCCTCAGCCTGGTGGGTTAGGACTCCCGACAGCTGTTAATGGAGGAGAGGCTGAAGTCCTCCATGTCCCGTGGGCTCCTGGGACCTTCCTCTGGTGTCAGGGTTTCCTTTGGTTTCCTCTTCCCTTGAGACGGCTTCTTGGGGGCTGTGGGAAATTCGAAGTTAGGAGAGACATGGCAGCAGCCCTGTGGACTTGTATGTTCTCCCTAGAGGTTTTTCTGACTTTTCAGCTTCTAGGCTCGGAAGAGCCCAACTCGGTGAAGTCAGTTGGCCACTCTTTTTTTCCTGACAAGGTAGTGAATGGCTGGGGAATGGGAGGAGAACCACAAGAGTATGGCAGAGGGCCACCCCCGTCACAGAGCCTAACCCCGGGGTCTCTCTCACTGCTGCAGAGCGGCTGGGACCCTGGCTACAAGGAAGGGGATCTGATCTGGGCAGGTGACACCTAGGACCTCCTGAGATGCCAGGTCTATGGAGCAAACCTGTGGCTTTGGGCCAGTTAACTCATCAAGCCTCCGTTTCCCCACCTGTCAAGCAGGGTCAGTTCTACCTACCAGTCGGAGGAGTTAAAAGCCCAAGGCAGAGACAACTTCGTATCCCTCCCAGTCTGCATGGCTCAAGATAATGCTGGGATGTGTGTCGCCCTGCTAGGTAAAGTGGGAGCGTGAATGAGCCTTACAGGACATGAGCCTGTTCTTACTGACTTCCAGACAGTTTCCTGGAATAGAGGAGTGCTACCCACAGGATGCCTGGTGCCAGCCATCCTTTGCCCAATTCTAGCTGGGAGGATAAGGGGGAGAGGTGGCTTACTCAGTGTGAAAGTTGGAGGGTGACACACTGGTAACCTGGTGGACCACACCTCACTTCATGTGCACATAGCAGGAAGTGCTTGGAAATGACACAGGCACCCTGGCCTCCACTCGGAGCAAACACAGGCTGCGGTCAGTCCCTTTCCGGCAACAATGGCTTATTGTGGTAGGCCCGGCCAAGCCTGCTGAGCTGTAGCCTGGGCAAACATAGGCCACATGCATATTAGCTTAGGTGTTCAAAGACTCGCCATTGTGCATTGGAGCAGGAAGTATCCTGATACTCTTACCCGGGACCAGGCTGAGATTCCTGCTATCTTATCAGGCAGAGTGGAGCTCAAAGGCACCGCCCTGGGCAAACACGTGAGCAACCCTAACACTGAAGGAACACACACCCCAGGGCCGGCCAGATGTGCTTCTGTGCCTGCCCAAAGGTCCAGGAAGAGGGTCCAAGGATACCAGTCCCAGGGAGCTGCTTGCAGAGAGACAGTAATAAATGTCCTCAGTTCCTCTCTTTCTTTCTCTTTGTGCCTTTGAGGCAGGAGCTGATATAGCCTAGTCTGGCCTTGAACTTGCTACATAGTTGAGGAGGATGATGTGATTCAACATTGCTTCCCCGTGTCTGGGTGTGGTGCTGTACACCTTTAATCCCAGCACTCAGGGGGCAGAGGCAGGACAGTCTCTGTGAATTCAAGGATAGCCTGGTCTACAGAGTAAGTTCCAGGCCAGTCAGGCCTACATAGTGAGACCCTGTCTCAAAACAAAAGATTGTTTTCTGTGGAAATGCCTTTTTTAAAGTGTTGGCAATGGAATCCAGAGCCTCATGGATTAGACTAGCTAATCTAGACTAGCCTAGCGGCGAGTCTGCCAGCTGAGCCAAGTCCACAGTCCCTTTCAGCTCCATTCTTATCCCATTGAAATTATGGAGCTCTGGTGTTGGTCCTCTTGAGGGAAGGAAGCTGAGGCCCAGGAGTACTGCAAGGAGGTCATTTGGTTAGGATTCATAGAGGCCCTTGCTGGGGAGGCTTGGCTTCTGTCAGGCTCTAGCTGGTCCCCAGATGTCAGGTGGCTAGAGGCACACCCATCACATACCTGGCCCTATTTGCCTCTCCAGGAGGTAGTTACCTTTGTCCTGCAGGTCTGAAACCCGCTTCCTCTTTTGTTGTGGACCCTGTGGATGGTCTTCAGCATGCCCCTCCCCTGGCATGCTTGGCTCCACACTTGCCTCAGAGGTCCTGACCACCTGGGCAGAAGGAGACACACTCAGGGCAAGGAATACCTCCTCTCCTGCCTGGGCATCTGCCAGGACTACCTTGAATGAATGGCTGAAGACCTACCTTACTGTCTGAGGTATCCGACTCTTCCAGTTGCTCCAACTCTGGCCTCTGAGCCGTGACCTTGCTGGCCTCTGAAAGACAAATGGGGTCAGCAAGGCTGGTGGCCTTGGGCATGCTGTCCAAGGACAAAGAGAATAACTCTTCAGAAGAGGATGCAGAGGGGCTGGTAACCTACCCCAAGACTCTTGCTGAGATCTGAACCCAGGCTCACCTGCTGGGTACCCTCCTGCTTGGCTCCTCAGCCCTGTGGGTTGGAGCCCTCCCTTCCTCCAGTGTGGATAGAGGATGTCTGCTGGGCCTCAGAGCCTCTATCCACAGTGGGAGAGACCCAGCAGGAGGCCAGCAGGCTGTCACTCCAACTCTCCTCCCACTGCACATCACTTTCCACTGGACTGGGGCTCCGAGTGAGGGCTTTACCTGTGGCCTCATCAGTGTCAGGCCTCTGTAGGTGGGGCACTGGCCTTGGCCTTCCTCCAGCCTCCTCTGTTGTCCTTCTAGGAGAGGTCAGACTGTCGTGGATCCCTGAGAGAGGGTGTGAGGTGTCCTGGGAGAGACAAATTAATGGTTTGAATATCTCTGTGTGTCTCCTTCCCTGAGCCAACTCAATCTTCAGGCTGTTAGTAGGTGTCCGTCCCTTTCCGTTAGAGTGTGAACAAGACAGCTGGGCTGCTCTTTGGCATCAGCTGGTGGGGCAGAGAGAAGAAGGCAGACCTAGGAGGCGTAACTACCATCTTGCAGTAGATGTGCAAAAAGAATGAGGACAGGACTGGGATCCTTACCTTGGGAGCAGAGTGTTCTTCAGGCTCCTGAGCTTTGGTCTCCGAGCTGCCGTTGCTGAGAGTGTGGGGGCTGTGAGTCAGGGGTCTGGACAAGGTGGGCAGCTGGGGGCTGGGAGTATGGACAGCTGTGGGGCTGAGAGGCAAAGGTTGGCCAGTTGACTTGGAGATGTCCCGACACCGTCCCCGGTCAGAGAGGTCCAGAGGCTTGTCTGGGGGGCAATCCTGAGTGGCCACATGTGTCTCTTTCCTCCAGGGGCTACTGTGGCCTGTAGACCGAGGGTGCCAGCCATCAGGCTGGGCCTCTGCACTCAGAGCTGTCCTGGGAGCCTCACACTCAGAGCTCTCAGAATCTGAGCCAGCTGGTGAGGAAGATGGCATCTCTTCTGGTGTGGATGGGACCCTCATCCTGGCACTGCCTGCCCGTGCCCGTGCCCGCAACTGCTGCTGGACCAGCAGCAGGTGCAATGCTCCTTCTAGCCGTGGGTCCTGTATGCCTACCAAGGCCCCAGGCTCCTCCCATGCCTCTGCCTCTCTAGCCTTCGGGCCCTGGGGCAGGGGACTATTGGCAGGTGTAGCAGGAGCCAGGGGGCTGCTGTGGGGGCTTTGCAGATGCAGAGACAGGTGTCGGTTGAGGAAGCAGAGGCGATCGGTCTGAAGGGAGCGCTTCAGGGTCTCATAGGCTACGGCTGATGGCCGGGAGGCCCGCAGGAAGCTGGGGGAAAGAGAAGAGTGACGATAGTGGCCCTTGGCCATCAAGACTGGTTAAGTGAGCTCTCAGAGAGAGGACAAAGGCACCTCAATTCATGAATGAGAAAGCAGAGGCCCAGGAAGGTCAGGCAAGCCACCTGAGGTCACATAGCCATGGGAAAGGACAGGCTGTCAGGCTTGGGCTCTGGAGATCAGTAGGTATAGAAAGTGGTTGATTTGATCAAAGAGGACCCAGAGTCTGGACACTGTGCCCTATGTCTCCTCCTGTGTCTGTGTCTTAGTTATCTTTAACTGTCAATTTGACACAGCCTAATGTCACCTTAGAAGACAGTCTCAGTTGAGGGACTGCCCAGATCTGATTGGCTGATGTCTGGCAGATTGTCTTAATTATTAATTGATATAGGAGTGCCCAGCTCATGGTGGGTGGCATCATTCCCTGGGCAAATGCCTGTATAATAAAACTAGCTGAGCTGGGAGTGGTGGGGCACGCCTGTAATCCCACGACTCAGGGAGGCAGAGGCAAGAAGATGTCTGTGAGTTCGAGGCCAGCCTGGTTTACAAAGTGAGTCCAGGACAGCCAGTGTTACACAAAGAAACCCTGCCTTGAAAAGAAAAAGAAAAGAAAAAAAAAAAAAAAAAAAAGAAAGAAAGAAAGAAAGAAAGAAAGAAAGAAAGAAAGCTGGCATCTTCTTCAATGGTTCCTGCTGTGAGTGAGTCCTCCAACAGAGGTAATGCTGCATAGACTAGCAAGCAGACCTATCTTCAAGTTCCCGCTTGAGTTTCTGCCCTGACTTCCTTCAGTGATGATCCTTGACCTGTGAGCTCAAATAAACCCTTTCCTCCTTGCTTTTGGTCAGAGTTTTGTTTCTCACAGCAACAGAAAGTGAAGCAGAAGATCTTGTGGAGGTAGAAACCAGCTACCCGAAGTTGTCCGATCCTCCTGTCCACCTTCCACAGCCCTGGTGGCTCTGCCAGACAAAGAGACTCAGGCTTTGCATAGGTCTTCTGAGGCCCTAGCCAAGGCATATGCCAGTGTCCTGCCCCACCATGGCCTGGTCACTCAGGAAGTGTGGGAGCTGTGAACCAACCCAGATGTCGAGAAAGTCAACCCCGGAAAAGATACTGAGCAGCAGTCCCCAAGCTGCTGGTCCTCTGCTCTGGGGTACCAGCAGAGAGCTGCTCCTAGTAGTGGGTGGGACCTCACCTGTCCACACGGAGGCTGTGCTCATATGTTGGGCTGGGTGGGCTGCTTCTGGCGGACGGTGGCGGGGGCGTCCCATTGGCGGTACTGCAGTCTGGTGGGCAGGCCCTGGAGCCAGGCCGCACCACGGCCACTGTTGAGTGCAGTTGGTTGGAGATGCACTGAGGGCTCTATACAGAGTGGGCAGGTTAGCCTGGCAGGGCACCTCACCCAGGCTCAGCTCCCCCACCTCCCATGACACTCAGTGTCCCTGCCTGGCCTGGGGACAGGCCCGATGGGTGTGAAGCTGGCACAGGGTACCTAGCACACAGCAGGATGCTGCTGCCAGCCCGCTTGCCTGGAAGGCACTGAGCGTAGGGGTGGGGGTCAGGAGGTGGGATCTCACCATGTCCGGGGCCCGTGACTCGGGCAGGTTGGCAGCTGGGGAGACTCTGGCCACTGGGGATGACTTGTGGCTTGACCCCTTATCTGTGATAGGAGGAATGACAGGGAACTTAGGGGACGCTGAGGGATCCCCCAAGTCTCCCAGCCTTTCCCCTAACCCTGCAGATCTGTGCCTGGCTGTTCTTCCTCAGCCTCCTCTGGACCTCCTGGCGGGATCTCAGTGGCACCTTTCCGGCTACTGGGGGAGTGGAGTGGCACGGGTGACGGGGACTCTGAGGTGCCCTCCCAGGCCTGGGATGCAGTCTTGTCTCTAGAGAGGAACAGGGAGGATGATGAGGATGTAGAAGCTAGAGCACCTGGGGCAGCCAGGCCACTCTGTAGGGCTGGATTTTGGGAAGATACAGGCCTGCTGAGTGGGTATCTGGGCCTGTGCTGTCCCACTCACCCCAGGCTCCGAAGCCTCTTCACTTCTTCCTTCAGAATCTTGTTTTCCTCCCTCAGCCCATTCATCTCATTGGCTGCAAAGAGCAGTGGCAATGGAGGCCGTAGGTCAGGGATGGAGACAAGGGATTCCTACAGTACCAGGGAAGCCCTCCTTGTTTTGCTCTAGCCTGGCACATAGCAGGAGGGTATAATAATATTACTAGCTATGAGATAGTGTTGGGTAAGCCCCAGCCTGAGGCTTGCAGAAGAGATGAAGCCTGTACCCCAGATTGTCCCTAGAACTCCCCCCAGGAAGGTCAGGAGAGCGGGGATTCCCTGGCCTAGGAACTGAGAAGAGACACAGACCATTGGGGGCCTCCTCCCACGTGTCTGGGACCAGAATATGCCATGCCTCTTCCTTTCCCTGTGGTTCTATGTGGGCTGGGGTCCCTGGGCTGTGGGTGTGGCTCACTGAGGATGCAGAGATGCTGCAGGCTTTGCAGGTGGGCACTTTCCAGTTCCAGCTGCTTCTTCTTGGCCAGCTCCTGGGTGACCATGCAGCGATCGCACAAACCAGCCCGCAGCCTGGGAATAGGAGAAGCCATACAGAGGCAGACATTCTGCTTCCTTCTGCCCCATTGCCAAGTTGCCTTTCCGCATTGTGTTCCACAGACCCCCAGGCCTGCCTCCTGCTGAGGGCTTAGCAGTGCATTGTAATTAAGTTTGGGAAGGAATCTTAGAAACGAGGTTCTCTTAAGTTTCTGCAAAGCCCTGCAGTGGAGACATCTCTCTGGTTTGGTCTGTGTAAAGGCCCTCAGATTGGTTCTGGGAGGAGCCACCTCACCTGTTCTCCAGCACCCTCAGGTTCTCCTTCAGTGCCTTCTGCTGCTCCCGGAGCTGGTGATTCTTGGCAAAGAGCTCCTCTACCCTCTGCGTGTCTCTGTGTGACAAACAGCTGAGGTGGGCTGCTGGTTTGGATGCCCAGTGTAGCCTGGGTCGTGGTGGGTTCTCCCTCGCAGCTCCCTGTGGGGTCCTGTCCTGTCTTGTCTTATATTTGTGTTACCTTAGCTATGGCACATATGGACCTTGGTCTAGTCCAATGGTTCTCAACCTGTGGTCGTGACCCCCGTAGGGGTGTTGAACGACTTTTTCACAGGAGTTACCTGAGACCATCAGAAAACATAGGTATTTACATTACAATTCGTAACAGTAGCACAATTAAAGTTATGAAGAAGCAACAAAAATAATTTTGTGGCTGGGAGTCACCGCAACATGAGGAACTATCTAAAAGCGTTGCAGCATTTAGAAGGTTGAGAACCACTGGTCTAGTCAGAGATGGGACACAGGAGGGTGACCTGCAGGCCAACCACAGCAATTGAGACTGAGCTGGGCCTCACAACAAGAACTGTCACTGGTACTTTGATCTCCCTCAGTCTCCAAGTGGAGGACTGATGTCTCAATGGTCTAGTCCTAGCTCTTCACCTAAGTAGTATGTCACCTTGGCCATTCTAAGCCTCAATTTCTCTTCTTCATTAGGGATGCTGGGTGGGCTGCCATTAGGGATGCTGGGTGGGCTGCTTAGGGGCAGTGTGAGTGGCCATGGCCTGTGGGAACAGCTTCCCTCCTGCCTGCTCCTCTGGCTCTGCTGGGCTGACTCACCGGCACCGCTCTGAGTTCAGTTCCAGAAGCTTGTTCTGCAGGCCTGGCAGACGGGACAGAGAAGGTGCGTGTCAGACCAAGCCTAGCTGCCTTCTCATAGCAGTGGTAGGGCTGAGGAGTGACGTGGGAACTCCTGCCCTGGCTGTCTAATCCAGACCCCTGATAGCTGCCTGACTCTTGGGGGCAGCCCCTGGGAAGGGTGTGGGGAGGACACCCCATTTGCACCACTGTTCAGATGTTATGTTTTCCTGACCTGTGGCCTGGGACCCTAGCTCAGCATCTGATTAGAGATTGGCAGAGACCCTGGTGCTGGAAGTGGCTGGCCACTCGGGAGGAGCAGAGTATCTAAGAGGGGCTCCTTTTTGAGGGTGGGGAGGAAAAACTAGATACAGACCTGCCAATGTCTGCTGGGCTCACAGAATGGATGTAAGACCTGGTACTTGTGTTTCCCTTCTAGTTAGTTCTATTCATTCCTCAGATCAGCATAATCTCTGAGGGTAGGGCTGGTCATCTACTCTCTCAGCAGTTGCAAGTTCTTGGCCTCTGGGGTTAAGCAGTCTCTGCCCCGCCCTGAGTTCCTGTGTAAGCAACCAAGTCCCTTAGGTATAATGAGGGTTGTCTGCCAGCCCAAACCAATTGCCAAAAAAGGTCCCCTCCTCTGTTAGGGAGTGGCCTGGTTTGCGCTTGGTCAGTGGCTACTCCAAGACTCTCAAGCTCCAATCCTATTAGCCCTAGCTTCTTTCCCTAAGCACATGGGCAGGTATTGTTTCTGTTGCTTCCGGGTCATTTCCCATAACACTAGATATGAAATAAACAGGCTTTCAGAGCAAGTCCCACAAGACCCTCTTCTCACTGCCACACTTCTTTGGCATCCAGTGAGGCTGATCCCAACCTGGCCTGGGGGTTCCCAGAAAGACAGCCTGACTTCTTCCCTGAGGCCCAGGGAAGTGGCTGGCTTCTTTGACCTTCAGGTAGCCCTTTCTGGAAAGCCTCCAAGGACTGAACTGGAATTGCAGTGAAGTGTGTGTGTGGGGGCACCGTGACCATTGAAGAACTTAGCAGGAGCTGGAGGGAAGGAGGTGTCTGTGTGCTGCTGCAGACACTTCAAATGGCCTCAGGAGCATCTAGAGTGGGCGGCCTCTCCCTCTGGGTGAGATGAGCCATTGGGCTTGATCTGCCAGTCCTGAGAGGACACAGCAGGGACGTGCTTGTGGTCATGAGGTGTTGATAATGACCCCTGATAATGCCCCTCTTCTGGTCCACACCATAGGCTATAGTCTAAAGGCATTCCGGATGAAGCAGTGCTCACAGCCAAGTCTGGGCCAGGCTGGGCATCTGAACACTTTGCAGCTTGTGTCCTTGGTGTCGGGATCCTGTCCTCCAGCCACACTTACTGAGCACTAGAGGGGATCCTCAGAAGCTCCCTGACCTGTCGAGACCCTCAAGACCATCTCCGGTTGAGCGCAGTAGAGCCTTCCATTGACCACTCACCCAGGACCTCCTTCTCATGGGCCTCCTTCAGCCTGTTCAGGGATTCCATGAAGCTGTCCATGACTCCTAGTGTGCTGGCCACTCTGCACTGGCTGTGAGGAGGGCTGGGACCTCTACTTCCCTTCTGTGTCCAGCCTGTAGAGAGGGGAGTGGAGAGAAGGTTGGCTTAGGAAGGGGCTGTGGGCTGAAAAGTAGGTGAACTTTTCATGTGTGGGGCAAATCTGCTCACTGTGAGGGGATGCCCAGGGGTAGAGGTAGAGAGTGAATGGTAATGTTTGGAGGGTAGAGGCTGAAATGGTTAATAGTGGAATCTCCATGGGGTCAGAGTAGTGGCACTTGACTTCTGGAGTACTTGACTTCTCGAGGCTGGGCTGGGAGTGGGATGAAGGGACCCTGAAGTGTAGTGGATTCTTTGTCACACAGTGGCTGTGGTGGCCACAGGAACTTACTGGGCAGAGACATCTATGGTGTAGGGAGAGAAACCAGGAAGAAGGTGAGCTCCCAAACTGGTTTTACAGACCCACCTAGACTCCAATTCTCTTATTGCTGGCCACTGTAGTGGAAGTGATGGTTGGTGGCTCTGTGTTTGGTGGGTGAAGGGTATGGGAATGAAGAATTGGGAGGTTCCACAACTGGAGGCTGGAACCTGAGGCTCATCTCAATGAGGGATGTCCTTGTGGGTTAGCTAACCACCCCAAGCCTGAGTACCAGAGGCTGAGGGGCCCCGGTTTTAGGTCACATGACTCTAGCTGCCTTTTTGCTCCCCTGAATTTAATACAGTTGTCACTTTCAGCAGAGCCATCTAATCCTCAAGACATCTCAGGGACTTTCTCTCCAAGTGGGAGAACTGAGGTTCAAAGAGATCTCCACCTCTTTCATTGGGGGAAGTAGACTTTAACTCAGACCTTGCTCATTCATCTAGTGTGCGCCTGGGATGCTTTCAGTGTGCCTGTATGCTCAGTTGTGTAGGCTTTACCTTGCTAAAGGCTCAGAGAGTGGGACCGGCTGGCTGGGACAAACAGGGCTAGAAAGGGGCTGAGCCGGCACCTGCAATTCCACCCAGACTCGCCCAGCGGGTGGCTCTTCCCAGGCCCCTAGCACCTGCGGTATGGGCTGGGCCCACACTTGTAAAGGAGCCAGCCAAGGGATCCTGAGGTGCCTGTAGGCTTGGGAGAGGCCTATATGGGATCTGGGTCTACATGCTGTCTTCTTTCTGCCTTCTAGCCCATCACACACACCAGTTGGCTATTACTCTCAAGGTCCCCAAAGGGCAGCCTTGAATTCTCTGACATACACTGCCTTAGCTCCCTCCAATGTAGAAAGGTGCAACCTGTCCAAAACCCGTGGCCATGACAAAACCAATCAAGGTCCTCTTGATCCTGGATAACAGTGCTATAGGCATGATGTGACTTGCCTGATAAGCAGAGGGCAGACATACACATGACTGAGATAAAGTGGAAGTTAGTTTCCTGGGCCCAACTTGCCTTGGCTGTCCCTGTGTCTAGTTTACACCGCTCTGGATTGTTGGGGGTCTGGTGAGGGAAGGAAAAGAAGGGTGGCAGTTTCCTGGGTGCAGTCTTCAAACCTTGGCATTTTGGTGCAGAAATGGGTGACCGTGGGTAGGATGAACCTGGCTTTTAAAAATATATAGTCCATGCCCAGAGGCCTTGTGCCACCGGTCAGCAGAGCAGCTGTCCCCAGTAGGGCTTTTCTGTGAGTCTAGGCTTGCTGAAGGTGGCTAGCAGCTTGGGAGTGCAGGGAACCTTGTAGGTGGGTGTGGGTCTTTTCAGAGGCCAGCTGTATTTTGCACCCAGGTGTAGGGAGCTGTGAAAGGAAACAAGCCTGCAAGAGTTGCACAGGCTCAGTGCAGCCTTTAACCCGGAAGGGTAATGCCCAGGAAAGTGTGAGGCTTTTGGGGGCTGCAAGGAGCAGAGTGGTGATGGAGGTAGGCAGAGACCCCAAACTATATGGCTTAGGGTCACTATCCAGAAGCAGGAGTACTGCTTGCTCTCAACACCCAGGCTAGAAGGTCTGTGTAGCACCGCATCCCTGGGAAAGAGCTGGCAGTGGGATAAGTCTGCTGGATTTGCTGCTGCTGCCTGAGCAGCTTGGGAGGCAGGTACAGAGTTGTGGGTTAGCTCTACCTACACAGACAGTACACACCTTCAGGCCTATTGTGACTTCCTTTGTCTTCAAGGATTCGGGGACAGAGGTGGGGTTTGTTCAGCATCAAAGCTGACAAGAGGAAGGAGGCTGCATGTGAGATATGGCCTCTATGTGGACAGGTTGGATGCTACTGGATTCTTCCCTGCTTAGGAGAGCGTTCTGCAGAAGCCTTCTATCACATGTCCTCGCCAGGAAGGCTCACTGTGAGTCCTGCCTGCCTCCTAGGAAGCCAAGTTGAACCTCAGGTTCCTCTCCTTCCTCCCTGTTCCTCCCAGTCCCTTACTTGCTGCAGGGATCCCCACTTGCTCCATGGGATCTCTACTTGTCTCAAGGGCCCCTGTCTATACCTTTGGGTCCCCATCTATCACCCATATGCTCCGTGGAGCCTCCACTACCCCAGGGGCCCCTACCACTCCCTCAGGAGCCCCACCCAAACCTCAGACCTTTAACCTGCCTCTCACAGCTCCCCCAGTGGCCCTGAGAGGAGGCAAGGGTTTTCCATAGCCAATCACAGCAGGCCAGCCAGATGTTGTCCCAGAGGAGAGCCACAACCCCACCCCAGAGTGCTAGCCTGGTCTTTGAATATGGTTCTTGTCCTTCCTGTGTAGCCTTGGGTAAGTTGCTTCACCCCCCACTCCCAACCCCTGTTTTTTCATCTGGAAATAATGACACACCCCTGTCCTGTATTGGGTTTCTGTGTGACTTCAACCAGTATCACATATTCTAGGCAAAAGGCAGGTGGCACATATTCTGTGTGTGACAGAGGGGGCCCTGGGCCTCTTCTCTCCCTCTTGTTTAGCTCCCAGGGAGCTAACAGTGTCCTCCCTCCTTGTGACAAGCCCGAGTCTCACAAACAAAAAGACCTTTTGAAGGAGGACAAATCCTTCCCCATGTTCAGAGTGGAGGCCTTCACTAACAGTGGTTACAAAGTGCTCACCAATCCATGGGTCTTGGTGGCCATTCCCCGGGAGGTGTCATCTAGTCCCTACAGATGAAGGCTCGCTCATGGCCTTCATGGCCCCAGCTGTAGCTCACAATAAGACCAGGTACCATTGGCCCAGCGGCAAAACCCAAGTGTTTGGTCAGTAGCCATGCCTGGGTGTTATTCTCTGGGACAGGAGTCTCTGGACAACTCTTGCTGCCTGCCTACGTCACTGGCAGGGGATGGCCTCCTTCCCTTTCCCTCCTAGCACTTTCTAGAGTGCTAAATCAGAGGACACCAGTGACACCGCCCTGTCAGGCTATCCTTAATGCCTGGCCCCTCAAGGAAAGAGGGCTCTTCAGCAGACTCTGACCCTTTAAGGATGGGCTGTTGGTCCATCCATCTGATGCCCACCTATCCACAAGAAGCAGTACTGACCGCAGCGGTGGCGATGACAGCAGGTGCTGTTGTGCACACGCAGCGCCCTGCCCCTTGCAGCTCACTAAAGATTTTCTGGCTCAGGCATGTTAAAGCGATTACCCGGCCTGCTGTCTACCTTGACAGGCCCCTCCAGAGCCAGGAATACCACCAACTGTGACTGGGGCCCATTTCCTTCCCTTGGAGGAAGTATTGAGCATTCCATGCTCCCACATGCTCTTCATGGTCACCCAAGACAGTCCTATTTGACAGAGATTCGAGGTTCAGAAATGTTATCTAGCTACAATAATCAGCTGACAAGAGACATGGCCTAGACACGAACAGGCCTCCTGGCAACCTCTTGGGTCATTCTGCGTGGTGGGCTGTATTGAAAGAGGTTTCCTTGGTAGGGTGACTTCTGATGTCTCTCTGACACATAGACTCCTGATAGACAGGCAGCCACCACAGACAGAACAACCCCTTCAGTTTGAGAAACCACATCTGAGTACATGCCAAAAGTAAATGCCTTTGCACAAGCTCAGCCCATCCCCAGCCACACACATAACCCTCACACGGGGCTAGGGATGGCTGTGTACACAGGCAGGTGAGCACAGACATTTGCATGTCCCATGCTTGTGTGCACGCTGCCCATCTGGGCACAAGTAAAAGAACAAGGCAGCTTTGATAACAGCTCAGGTAACAGAGGGCCCTGCAACCTGACTCCAGCCTCCCGGTCCTGGGGGTAGGGGACCCAATAGGATAGTGACTAATGGGTGCTACTGTCTCCCACTGCCTGCTGCAGTATTGCAGCCATTGACCTAATCTTAGGGCCTGACAATGTCCCCTGCCAAGCTCTGAGCTATGGGTGGCTGGAGCTGGCCTTGTACTCCCCTCATTTCTATGGCTGCAATATCTCCGGGCCCACGAGGAGCTAGGCAGCGAGAGGTTCAGGACACAGTGCTGGCCACAAGCCTATTTCTAGCCCCTGGAAACCCCTGCTGAGATTGGGCCACAGTGCCATGCCAGATTTTGCTTTTGCTGCACCCAAACCTCTGCCCAGGAAACCCTTGAGCCCTCCTCCTCCTTGCTTGGTCTTCGGGATCAGGCATCAGGATCAGGCATCAGGTAGTCCTCCATATTACCCACAGGTGAAGGCAGGCCAGCCTGCCTGTCCCTGCCTCCCGCCTCCCAGGCCTTCTGCTTCCTGCCTCCGGCCTCCTGCTCTTAAGCCTGAGCTGGGTCTCCAGCCCCCATGGTGAGCACCCCAACAACTCCAGTCCACCCAGCTCCTGGAAGGGCCCTGCCTGCTGTAACCGTGTACTCACATGGCCACTCGGCCAGCCTTGGACCTTCAGGGGCCTCGGTCCTCAGTGATCCCCACCTGGGAGAGATAGGAGCAAAGCAGTATGAACTTGCAAGACAGAATTTTGACCAAACCCGCCTGACAGGTTTCCGATTCTCCCAGCCGGGAGCTGCAAGGAGGCAGGGACTGCCCAAAGCCACCCAACTGGTCTGGCCATCTCAAGGAGAGTGGAAGAACCGGCTGGCCATGTGCATAGAGCTGGATTGTTTCCCCACTCTCCCGGCTGCTTGGGTGCCTTAGCTTGACCATCACATGGAGCATCCTGAGGGGGCCCTGGACAGAAGCAAGGCCCAGGAGGCTATGTGGACATTTATAAAGGAAGGGAAGATGTTGCTGGCCTTGCCACTTGAGGGTCAGATGTCAGCTTGCCTTGGGCTGACCTTGGGCAGGTGAAGTTTTGCTGTTCAACCTTGGTTTCCTGGTCTGTGGCTAGAATGGCCTTGGATAGATTCAGTTCACTTGTCCTGGCTTGGTTTCTTCATCTGTGGCTTGTTGATAAAACAAATAAACATAGAAATAAACAAACAAAACAGGAACAGCCGGGCGTGGTGGTTGCACACCTGTGATCCCAGCACTCCTGGAGGCAGAGGCAGGAGGATTGCTCTGAGTTCGAGACCAGTCTGGTCTACAAAAAGTCCAGGACAGCCAAGGCTACACCAAGAAACTCTGTCTCCAAAACCAAAATCAAAACAAACAAACAAACAAACAAACAAACAAATCCCCAAGACCTGAGTCTCTGGAGACTGCTATTTAGAGACCTTCGAGTCAAGGACTGTCCAGTGCCCACTTTGGCCTCCTTGAGACAGATAGCTGGCGTCCGTTGATGGGGGAGGTTAAGCCTCTGTGGGTGTCCTGAGCGGGTGGGCATTTCTGTATTTCAGGACAACTTGGATGCTCCAGCCAGGTGGAACCCTGGGGTGACAAAGGGGGCAGGGGTTGACTTGGTCTGAGCACCTTGGCTCAAGGTGCTAGTGGGGCCAGGCACTGTGATGTCATGGCATTTTCTTTCTGAACAGTGACATCGTGGCTGCACTCCTGTAGTAAATGGTATCCTCTGAGGCCATGAACACCCACATTTCTATTCCCTTCTCTCTTGCTTACTTGTCCATCACCATCCCTTACTTCAGCTTGTCTGGCTCTACCCAGAAGCAAGGGGCCCTCATTCATGGGGCCACAGACGGTAGGTAGTGAGGCTCTATCTAGGAGAGGAAGGAAGCTTGGGTCTTGAAGGACAGAAGACTTCCTGCTGGTGGCAGCTGGCCCTGGGCTTGGGATGAGAATGGACTGTCTCTAGCCCCAGGATGACCTTGTGTAGGCTCCAGGAAGGGAAAGGCTTTAGGCCAGAGAGTACTATAGACACATGCTCTCCATATTCTGGCTGGGCCTTTGTGAGAAGTGTCTGCCTGCTCACCATGTGTGTCTCTGTTTGCATGTGTGCCACAGAGAGGGAGTGGGCATGCTCTGTGTGGGCTCAGTCTGATGTCTGGAGAAAGAGGATTTGTGTGCATGTGGATGGATGCTTTGCTTGATTTTGGCTAATGCCTGAAGTGTTTCCCCAACTCATATATATGTTGATTTCTTAACCCAAAGGCTGGAGTACTTGGGGACTTGGGTGGCAATCAGGGCATAACAACAGAGCCGAGCCCCGTGAATAGCACCAGTGCCATTATAGAGAGATCAGAGAGCTCCAGCCCCCTCCACCAGATGGGACAGAGAGAAGGTTGTCATCCAATCTGCTTTTGGACTTCCAGGACCACAAGAGGTGCATTTTTGCTTTCTGTCAGTCCCAGCCTAAGGCATCTTGTGCAGCAGCTTATGGCTAAGCCAGATCTGGTGCACAAGTATTGGCATTTGAAGGTGGCTGGTTGTAGTTCCTTGGCTCATGCATGTTCAACAGGGCATCTGCACGGGTGCTTTGTGTGCGAGCTTGTTCTTGCGTGTGTGGCAGGGTCTACAGTCTACAGGCTCTATGTGCATATCTGGAGGCTTTGTGTGTGTGTCTAGGGGGCTGAATATACATTCCTGGGGGCTGTGTGTGCATGGTGGGAGGTTGTGAGTACACATCAGGAGGCTGTATGCACATGTCTTGGAACTGTGTATGTGCATGCCTGGGGATTTGTATACATGCCTGGGGGTTGTATGTAAACATCTGGTGGGTTCTCTGTGGGGAGGAAAGTCACATAGTCCATATAAGCAATGTAGGCTTACCTCTGGACCAAAGCTGAGGTTTGGACCCTGCAATTCTGCCCTGCTTCCTTTGTCTCCAGCTCCTGCCCCAGTCTGCTGAATACTAGCTTTGTCTTTTGTGACTTGGGTCACAGTCTGTCTGGGCCAGGGACTTGTCTGCACAATATGCTTCCTAGGCAGCTCAGAAGGAGCCCTGAGGATGCAGCTAAAGATTTTATCAGGGTCTACCTCAGTGAGTACTCAGCAGTGGGACCCTCCCTGCTTGGGGCTGGATGGATAGACAGGAAAGTGGCACTAAGGAATGATGTTAGTAACTGAGCAGAGACGGTTTTCTCAGAGGTCCACACACATTGGCAGCCAGGCTGATGTCCCAGCAGCTGTATTTATACCCAACCCAACTGGACTGGCCAGTGAGTAAACAAAAGAGGCAAGCTCTGAAATGGAAAACTCCTTGCTGACCCAAAGGCAGGGCTCTGATATCTACATCTTTACTCCATATGGGCAAGAGCAGCATAGATGGTAGAGAACAGGATTTCCATTGATAAGCAGCCCATGAGCCAGCTTCTTGGTGGATGAGACAGTCAGTTTCGTGGCTATGGTTGTGCGTAGGAGACCTCATCTGGGCATATTCATCCTGTACATCAAAGACCACCAGCTTACTTTTATGCATCTGTAATTTATTATGTTTTTTTTTTTTTTTTTTTTTTCATGGTGCTGGGGCTAGAACCAGGGTCTTATACATTCTGGTCCACCACTGGGCTACATTCCCAGCTCTTAAAAAAATGGAGGGGCTGGGAGTGTATAGCTCAGTTGATAGAATGCTTGCCTATCATGCATGAAGCCCTGGGCTTAATGTCCAGCACTACATAAAACCAGGTATGGTGGTGCATGCCTGCATGAGTTTGAGGCCAGTCTGGGCTACATAAGATCATGTCTCAAAAGTTTTTTTTTTTTTTTTTAATTTGAGACTGGTTGTCACTATGTAGCTCAGGCTGGTCTTGAACTTTCCATCTTCCATGGCTGTCTCCTAAGCATCTGGGATTCAGGTGTGCATCAGGCCTGAGTGGGTCTTTCTTCCTTCCCTCTCTCCCTTCTTCCCTCCTCCCCTCCATCTTTTCCTTTCTCTCTACTTTCCTCCCTTCCTTTCTTTTTCTCTCTGCCCTCTTTCTCCTCCCTCTCCTTCATTCCTTTCTTCCTTTTCCTTTTTTCAGAAGGGGCACTGCTGTGTTGTTCAAATCAGTCTTAAACTCCTGGAATGGAGTGATCCTCCTCTTGTATGCCATGACTACAGGCATACAATATTTAAAAAATTACAATGTAATAAAATTGGGCTTGAAAATTAGTAACAATTAGGCTAAGGATATAGTTCAGTTAGCAGAGTGCTTGCCTGGCATGTGTGAAACCCTAGGTTTGATCCTCAGCACTGCATAAACTGTGTGGTAGATCATGTCTGTAATCTCACCTCTTAGGAGGTAGAGGCAGGAGGATCAGAAGTTTGAGGTCATCCTTGACTACATAGAAATTTTGAGACCAGCTTAGCACACATGAAACCCTGTCTCAAAGGAAATGTAGAGCTAAAGTTTAGGGTAGTGCTAGGGTCATAGTAAAACAGCAGGGAAGTACAGTCTTTCCTCTACTGCCTCAACAGAGCCTCCTCCACAGCCGACGTCTCCCTTCAGCAGTCCTTGTCCTACCTGAGCCAACATCTACTCTCTGAGACATTGTTAGCAACTAAGGAGGGATGATACTTAGGGACATGACGTGGGATTGTAAGAATATGTTCAGCTGCCCACTCTACCTACTGACAAGACCTAGGGTCTATCGGGATCCTAACATCACCAAGAAATTAAAAAAAAAGATCTATTTATTTATGCATATGAGTACTGTCTCAGCATGTACACCTGCATGCCAGAAGAGGGCATCAGAACACAGCACAGATAATTGGGAACCACCATGTGGTTGCTGGGAATTGAACTCAGGACCTCTGGAAGAGCAGACAGTGCTCTAAACCACTGAGCCATCTTTTCAGCCCCACCAAGGGATCTTTGATCGCTCCTCCTGTGGTCATGTTTGGAAGGCAAGCATGTATTAGAGGACATCAACTTGGTACCCTCTGTTTTTGGTGGAAGATGGGGCAGATTACATCTAATCAAAATGAAGCAAAGAACAGGTACAGATGCACAAAGAACCAGGGGATGTTGTAGGGAGACCAGAAGGGAATTGCAAGGTTGGAGTGTATGGGGTGATGAAAGGGTAGAGGCGATAAGTCTAGAGAAAGCAGGAAGGGGAAAGAGAGACAGGTGACCTCCTCCCCAAGCCACTATTGTCTTTGAATATCAAAGTTGTTGGAGGTCAAACTTCCTCCTTCTCTTCCTTCTGTTCTTCTCATCTCCTCTTGTGCTAGGGATTGAACCCAGGGCATCATGCATACAAGGCAAAAACACTACCAACTAAGTCATATCCCCAGTTTCTCAGAACTTTTGATATCTTACAAGGTGGTTGCTGTTGTTGTTTTCCAAGACAGAGTATCTCTGTGTAATAGCCCTGGCTGTCTTGGAACTAGCTTTGTAGACCAGGCTGGCCTTGAACTCACAGAAATCTACCTGCCTCTGCCTCCAAGTGCTGGGATTAAAGGCATGCCCCACTACCGCCTGGCTGTCCTATAAGATTTTATTTCTGGTTATGGGCACAAATGGCTGCAGACTGCTTGTATCTTCATATTCAGGAGACTTTTTTTTTTTTTTTTTTTTTTAATTTCATGTGCATTGGTGTTTACCTGCATGTGTGTCTGTGTAAGGGTGTTAGATCCCCTGGAACTGAAGTTACACACAGTTTTGAGCTGCCATGTGAATCCAGGTCCTCCGGAAGAACAGCAAGGCCTCTTAACCATTGAACCATCTCTCCAGCCCTTCAGGAAACTTTTGATGGTCAGAGTCAGCGTATGGAGAGTTTGGCGTAAGCTCTAGTTTACTCATCTCTGACTCTCTTTGCAGGGCTGAAGTTGGCATCCTTTGCTAGTGCATCCAATCAGCAGGGGAGGCAGCACGGCAGAACTTCAGTGCTTTTGGTGTGTGGGGGCAGCTCTGGAGTCCTGGAGAGTCACAGTGGTGACCCCCGGCCCCAGCAGGGATCCTCTGGGCCCTGCTGACGCTAGAGACCCTTGAAGCTCCCATAACCTCCAGCCCTGCTTCCTGAGCCCCTTGGGGGGAAAAGCCCAGCCCAGAGGTGAGGCGGCCCTGGGCTTTTATCCCTGAGCAGGGAGGGCTGAAGATAAGGCTTCAAAGACAGCTGCCTGTGAGCACACCTTTAAAAGCTGCCCGGCCACTAATGTTTGTGTTACTGGACTAATAGATAAGAGGTTGGGTGGGCTGCCAGCACCAAGCCAGTCCAGCCCTGTAGCCCTAGCCCCTGGATAAATGTGTCACCTATTAATGTGGCCCTAGAGGAGGCATCCTGCAGAGGGGGGGTTCTTTCTGTGAAGTTAAGGGCCTCTGTCTTCACCTTCCTACAGACAGGTTTCTGATGGCCTGTAGGGGAGGGGGAGGGGGAGGAGGAGGAGCTTTCTCATGTCAGCTGACTACATACCCAACATGAGACACGTGGCACTGGGGAGGCAACTGGAAAGGAGAGGCATCCCGCTTCTGCCCTCCACATGACCTCAATGTTAGCACCCTGTTTTTATAGTTACTTTTTGATAACACAGGCATTGCAAGGATGATCCACTTTGCCCAGCCCTGAAGCATGCTGAATAAGGCCAAAGTCTCTTTTCCCAGGGTTCTCTCATCCCCTTGGGATGAGCCTGCTTCTTTCCAGCTCCTTCTATGCCAGCATTATAGCCACCCTAGCACATACAATTTAGAGAGTTTTCTGTGGCCACAAGTCTGCACAGCCGTGGTGGCTATCTGATTCCAGAACATTCTCCTCACCCAGAAGAAAGCCCTCAGTCTACCTGCAGTCACTCTGTCCGTGGACAGCCCACTAAACCTCTCATATCAGTGGATTTACCTGCTCTGGGCATTTCATTGAAGCCGTCTGGTCTCTTATTGCACTCAGTGGTACTGCCCTCATTCTCAGGGCTAAAGACACTGCTTGTGACCTAGAACCCCTGCGCAGATGTAGCCCATGGCAGTTCAGTGTCCAAGTGGTAGTGGGAACAGGGACTGTCTCTGACATGAACTGATTGGCCTGCTCTTTGATCACCTCCCCCTGAGGGGGGAGCAGCCTTGCCAGGACACAGAGGAAGACAATGCAGCCACTCCTGATGAGACCTGATAGACTAGGATCAGAAGGTAGGGGAGGAAGACCTCCCCTATCAGTGGACTGGTGGAGGGGCATGGGTGGAGAAGGGAGAGGGAGAGTGGGATTGGGAGGGGAGGAGGGGGCAGCTACGGGGGGGGGTACACAGTGGATAAATTGTAATTAATAAAAATTAAACAAAAAAAGACACTTCTTGTGGGTAGCAATGGTATCTTTACTCCATTATCATTTGTGGGTATTTTGTTGTTCCTCTTTGGTTGCTGTCAAAAGGGTTGTTATGACCAGGCATGGTGGCACACACCTTTAATTCTAGCACTTGGGAGTCAGAGGCATGTAGATCTCCATGAATTTGAGACCAGCTTGTTCCACATAGAGCACTGTAGGCCAGTCAGGGTAACAGAGTGAGATCTGTCCCATGAGAAAAAAAAAGAGGCTTTTGTGGACATCAGAGAGCAACTGAACAGCTCAGGTTGTCATGGAACTCTTGTTTCTGCATTCTGGGAGCTCAGGCAGCAGGTACCTGCCACCAGGCTTGACTTAGCTCTGGGCTTAATTTGGAGGAACCATCAAGAGGCTAAAGTTTTCTTTCTTTTCTTGTGGTTCTTGGCATTGAACTCAGGGCCTCCTGCATGGTAGGCCAAGTGCTCCACCACTTAGCAACATACCCAGCCATAAGCAACTTTTAAAAATATTTGTTATTATTTCAAAAAATTACGTGTAGGTGTATATTTGTGTGTGGGTGTGTGGGTATGTTTATGTGAGTGCAGGTGCCCTCTGAGGCCAGAAGTGTCTGGTTCTCCTGAAGCTGGATTCACAGGTGGTTGTGAGCTGTCGGACATGGGTGCTGGGAATTGAATTCAAGTCCTTTGCAAGGTCCATATCTGTTCTTAACTACTATCTTTTAGACACTGAGCTATCTCTCTGGCTTCCAGCCCTGAGGGTCTTCAAAGACTCATCGGGTGCCTGAATTTTACCATCAGCATCTTTAGTAGTCCACCTACAGACCCTGGAAAGGCAGGATCATTTCTGCTGATGAGCGCACATTTCTCTAAAAAATATTCAATTGAAATAAAAGTATAAGTATATGCCTGTAATCCAGTACTCAGTAATCGGAGGCAGGAGGATAAGGAATTTAACTCCAGTTTCTGATACACAGTAAGTTAAGTTTGAGCCCAGTCTGCGCTGCATGATATGTTGTTTCAAAAACCAAAAACGAACAAAAAGAAGTAAAAATATATAAATGGCTAGTATTTTTCTTGGTTGCTAAGGTTTCGGAATCCCATGTCCTAGATGGCCTTGAACTTAGAGATTTACCTGCCTCTGCCTCCTAAGTGCTGGGATGAAAGATGTGCACCACTACACCTAGCTAGGAATTCCAAAGTCTTAGCTCTGGGCATACCTGTACCAAGTGTGACCCTGTCTTTCCTTTCTTGCTCTTTGCTGGAGATCCCAGTATGCTGGACTGACCTTTCTTGCCTGGGGCTCAGGGGCTCAGGGGCTCAGGGGCAAACCATAATTGCTTCAGTCACATTTGGCCTCTACAGTTTCAGTTGCTAGTAAGGCAGTAGAGGGAGCTGTTCCTGGATGGGATGGGGGTTGCTGAAAGAAAGTCCTGGGGCCAGGCAGCCTCCTTCCCTAGCAGTTTCTTTTGTTCCTGACTAGTTGGGGGCAGATCAACTGTCTGTTACCTAACAGAAAGGAAGGGGCTGAGAGAATGCCATTGACAGGTAATATGGCAGTCTTTCTGGGCAGTTCTGGGCCTCCCTGTGGACTGAACTCTGGGAAGCATGAACTTGTTTTTCTGCTCATTTGTCCCCTGGCCTGGGGCTGTGATGGCAGGGCTCCCAGGCTTGTGTGTCTGCCTAGAGTGGCCTCAGCTTCCTGGAGTTAGAGAAACTTAATGAGCTTGTGATGGAAACTGTAAATGGCTGTCGGTCAGGATAACTTGATCTGTGACTTTGGAGGAGGGCAGACGGAGGGGACAGGAGGTGTTGGTGATGAGAGCAGATCCTAGGATTGGGCTGGGCTGTCTGCTGGCACGTCACAGATAGTAAAACTGCATTGCCCTGCTGTGCGCACAGGGGCGGCTTCAGACCCAGATGTTGTAACTAATGCTACGTGGCAAGGGTCTGGTGTCAGCAGGCCATGGTCCAGGCACCAACGATCCCGCACACATCATAAAGATACATTAATGGTCTGCGTGTCTTTAGAGAAATACTAATGTTGTTTTATGAGAAACAAGAGTTGAAAATATTAAAGTCAGAATTTTATGGCCTAAAAACAATTAAACAATGAAGATATGGGAATGGAAAAGTTGTCCTTGGGTCTCAGCGCCCTGGATGGGATGTGGGGTGTGGCCTCCCCTCTGATGACCCTCTCAGTGAAGCTCAGACTCAGCAGAAAACATCGTCGTGGGGATGGCCGGAAAGCAGAGGTTTTGAGATGAGTGTGTGGTAACAGTGGGGCTGGGGTGGGAGAGCACTACGATGTCCTTGGGCAGGAGGATAGACTAGAAGACCGGAGCCCCTTAAAAGACTGGCTCCATGCGCTCCTTGTCTGAGGAACATTTATTTTTATCACAAGGTTTTATCTTCAGGATTAGCTTGAGTGACCTGCTAAAAAGGAGCAAATTTGTCATGGGAGGCACTACGGTATGAGCGGAGCCTTGGCAGAGTAGTGTAGCTACAGCCCTGCCACGAGGGCCTGTCCATAGTTCTCTGTGCCCTGCTCCAGGAGGGAGGGGTCTTCCTGCCCTGGGAACTGCTGGCTGGCTGCAGGTATTGGGGCCAATGTCTTTGCTCTACGTGGAATGTGTATTGGAGCAAGATGGTGCACATGGGGTCTAGTCTAGCTCTCTCTGAGTCATGATGAGGAGCCCAGGGATGTGGGCACGTTAGGGTTAGGCACTGACAAGCTCGTAAGTCACTTGATTATGTGTTTTATTTATATGGGTGTTTTGTCTGCACTTTTGGAGCATACCAGAAAAAGGCATCCGATGGCATGAGTCTAGTTATAGCGGTAGTGAGCCTCCATACGGGTGCTGGGAATTGAACTCAGACCCTCAAGAAAAGCAACCAGTGCGTTTAAAACTGCTGAGCCATCTCTCCAGCCCTTTAAGGCTCTTGTAAGTGAAAAGTTTAGTGGCATTTACCACATTCTCCAGTTTTGACACCACCTCTGTTTACTTTCAAACACTCCATCACAACCAAAGAGAGACTGGAGGCCCTTCAATAGTTGCTCCCCACACCCTCCTCTTCCTGGTTTACCTAGCTGGGTACCTGATGTGACTGGAATTGTGTAGTGTGAGCTACTGGGGTTTGGCTTCTTTTCCCAGGCCCCATGTTTCTGGGGGTCACACTCCTCCCCTGTGGAATGTGCTGTGACTGTCTAGTCCTACCTCCTGGGGTGTGGTGGTCATCTCCATGCTGGATGGATGAGCATTAGGTACAAGGGTTGTGTGGATACCTGTTTTCAGATCTTCTGGTGTTTTGAGGAGGATTTAAGACTTTTTCCTTTCCCTCCTCCCAGGAAATTTGCCTGATGATGGGCATGGTAAATAATTTATAGGACATCATACCTGGTCCAGGGTGATCAGGTGGAAGTGACGGGACAGGCATGTCACCTCTTTTTCTTCTCTGTAATCTGGGCTCCTTGGACAGTTCCTAGAAAAACGTACCTTCTGCAGCTTCTTCTCCCTGGTTTCTGATCAGGGTGTCAGACGCTGTTTCTGTTTGTGGCTGAATAGCATTCCTTCTCAGGGGTGAACCCCTTAGGGGATGAACCATGGTGTATCATCTGACTGATGGTGGATGTACAGGTTGCTACTTTCCGGCCATTATGAGTAGATTTTGTATAGATGCCTGCACAGGGCTTTTGTGGGCAACTCTGTAGCTACAGGCAGGATGGCTCCACGGAAGGACACAGCGAAGTGCTTTTTGGCAGCAACGCCTTCCACCTTCCTGCCAGAGCAGGTGAAGAGTGCTAGCTGCCCTTTTGCTATCCTGATATTTTCTGCCATCTCTTAGCCATTTCTGTGGCCGTTTGTCTCAATTTAAAGGCCAGAAAACAGATTCAGAGAGGTGAAGTGAGCTGCCTGAGACTACAGAGCAGCCAAGCTTCAGTTCTGGGGCCTGTGTCTCAGGCCAGGCTATCGATGCTGGCAATCATGCCCTGAAATCCACGTTGTCCACCACTTCCTCCTATAGCCCTAGTGTCCCTCTGCTGCCTGGTAAAACTCTCTGTGCCTTGTTCTCCGTCTAATTTTTCTGTGCTTTCCTTTCCCCAAGGCCTTTGCACATGCTGGCCCTCTGCACTGTTCTGGCTGCCCTTCCTCACTCTTCGGAAACAACACACTTGGCCCATGTATTCCTTCAGCATTCAAGAAGGACAACTCATTTGAGGTGACAGCAAGGGTAGGAATCTAGCTTTCTTGTAGGGTTGGGAAGGGCAGATGCCATGCCCATCTAGTTGGCCCTGAGGTCTTTCCTGGGACCCGTCTGGTGACATGGAACATAACATAGAACCCTCACTTGTCCGCAGCACCCCCTCTAGGACTGGCAAGAAAGCCAGCGTCCACCTTAAACAGAGGCTGTCTGTGGCACTGCCAGTGGGCACTTCAAAGCCTAGAGAAGCTAGACATTGATTAAGTGCAGCAAAACTTTGAAATCATGAAAGTTCAGTGCCCCCAGAGACTGAAGGGACTATCTTATAGCCTTGGACCAGACTCTGGGGGTTTTGCAGGACCTAGAATGAGCCCTGGCTTCAGCATCTGCTCCCAGAGCTGGGGAAACTGGGCACCTTCCAGGATACAGTCCCTCCTTGGGCACGACCAGTCTGGGCTTGGCCTGTGTGGTCTGCGGCATCTACGCTTCTTTCCCAACACGCACGGTTACATAAACGATGATAACACTTCATAAACATTTTTCTAACATGCGGAATGTTTGACATGATTTCAGCTATTTCAGAACTAATAAACAATTGTCAATGTCATGGCGGACAGGGAGCAGAAGCCGCAGAGCTTATGGAAGATCAAAGGCTGGAGCAAGAGCTCTTAGGAGAGACAGGGGACAGGAAAGAAGCCCTTCCTCCTCCTGTCCTTGTGGGCGGGGCCATCAGGGTGAGCTCTGGGCCTCTGGGGGAGTCCTGGCCAGGCCTGGCTCTGGTGTCCAGAGCTGCTAAGAGGGCAGGCAGGAGGAGGGAGGACTTCTCTCGACCCTGTGCTGGTCATGTCTGTGCCGGCCCAGTGAAGGGCATCCAGGGTGCAGGCTGGGGTGTGTAAGTGCCAGTGAGCTGCTGAGTGTCTGGCCAGCTGCCTAGTCTCAGAGTCCATAACTGGCATTAGAGTGCTGGCAGCAAAGCCCCTGCAAGCCATGCACCATAACATCCTTTTAAAATAACATGCATGTTCTCTGGAGAGGGACAAGGCCCAGGCTGACTGGATATCAGCATGCCCAAGTCACATTCTTATGGGCTGCTGTACATTGTTACATGGTGTCATTGGCAGGGCTGAAGGGTACCATGCTCAGGGAAGGAGGATGTCCTGGGGAAGCATAGAATGGAAGAGTGGGGAGGACTGCTCAGGAAGGCTCCCTTGCCCTGAGTTGGAACCTGAGATAGGAGGAGGGGAGGGTCATGGGAAGCTGGAAGAGTGTACAAAGGATGGTGGAGCCTCTGTAGAAAGGCTTTGGTGCTTCTGGTTGGGAAGGCAGTGCCACAGTGGCTAGGTCACAGTGGGTCAGCTCAGGGCTAGAGTGGAGACTCAGTGGGGTGACTTCTCTCCTGGGATGGTGTCAGGATTTCCACCTGCAGATGTATGGAGGGCTTCTATTCAGAAGGAAGGCAATCCTTCCCCAGCTACCCGACTTCATGGTCACATGCACTGACTGACTAATTGTTTACCTGGCACGTGCATGCTGATTAGGGGACATGTCTTCTTGTGTGGTCCCTCTGGGTTTTCTGGTGTGGGAGCAATTGCTTTTCCTTTTATAGAGGAAGACACGGAGGGTCTGAATGCTGCTGGGCTCTGCCCAAAGACTCTGGAATAATGGAGCCTCTGGCCTGGTGACAGGGCAGGAGTATGAGTCGCTGCTTGGGAAGGCCTAGACACGCATTAACAGACCAGCAGCGCATGGTATGTGGGTCACTTGTTCTCCAAAGAAAGGGAGGGAGGAAGGAAGGCGTGAGGTAAGGTGTGTACAGGGAAGATCCCTGGCTACCGTTCCCCTGGGCTACGGTTCTGGCTTGGAGGACTCCTTTGAGAGGCTGGGCTTGTGTGTCCACAGCTGAAGGTCCCATGTATTCATGTTTACAGCCCTGTGCTTCTCCAGCTGGGCACCAGATGAGCTCCGAGTACTGTGCTGGATTCTCAGAGATGCAGGCTGGGAATTCTTCAGATCTTCTGGCAGCCCTGGTCACCCCAACAAGAAGCTCATCTCCTTGTGGCTTCTTGCTTCTCTGAAGTCTATTCAAATATAGTAGCAGTCGGCCCTGAGGGAGATCACATCTCTTGCTTCTTCCAAATCCTCTGTGGTTCCTGCTTGCCTGGGAGAAACAAGGCAAGTGCCTCCTGGACACCAGCAGCCCCTCACTTCTCCATCTCAACCTCTCCTTGCTGACATTGTCTCTCCAGCTCTGCTTGTCTCATGCCTCATTCCTGACATGAGCTCCGGCATGGAGGGCCTGCTTCTGTCACACCGGCATGCCCAGAGTTTGACTGGCACCTAAGACATGTGGAAGTCCTTGCCCCCAGCACCAAAGAATGTGACCTTATTTGGAAATAGGGTCTTTGCAGATGGAATCAAGGAAAGATGAAGTCATTGTGGGGCCTAATCAAATCCAAGTGAGCCCATGCTGGAGGCCCCACTGTCCCGATGGAGATGGAGATGGAATGCTCTCCATGTGTCCATGAACTAGAAGAAGCCAAATGACCCTCCCTAGTACCTTTGTGGGCAGTTTGGCTCTACCTGAGTAAGGCCCTGCCCACACCTGGATTTGTCTCATGGCCAGAACTGAGTGAGCAGGTCTGTCCAGGGCTGAGAGTTCTCTGGACCCTGTTAGGACCTCAGAAACAAATGCAGTCAGCAAAGCATTTACTCTTCTGTGGTGAATTCAC
Source organism: Psammomys obesus (assembly GCF_907164565.1). NCBI lineage: Eukaryota > Metazoa > Chordata > Mammalia > Rodentia > Muridae > Psammomys > Psammomys obesus. The sequence continues at coordinate 1,561,315 of NW_026596234.1, read as the reverse complement.
AACGGAGACTGCAGAATTCCTTTAATGTGCTCCCAGTGGAAGCAGATAACCTCCCAAGTGGTCCAGCACTTCCTAACACATAGGGTCAGCTCTTGTCCCTGGCCATCCTGAGTAGGGTAGAGCCTGGACTTTTGGTATTTTCTTCCTAGTATGAGTGCTGACTGGGTGATGTTATGGGGCCTGGCCAGCTCATCCCACCCACTTTCTGCATTTCTCATTCTACATGAACTCCTTAACTCTAGAATGGAAGACCCCCACCTTATCTGTGGCTCCCCTTGCCCAGGTGCACCTGCAAGCCAGGACCAGCCTGCTATTGTTGAGTGGTGTATGAATATAAATCCCCTGTGTTGTATTAGGTCATTAATATTTAATATTGATATATCTTTTAATTAAGCAGTTGTTATTCCTAAATAACTGTATAACCAAATCATCACAGAAGACTAGGATTTATTTAACCTAGGGCACAATGCTGGGCAATAGTTACTCTATCCTAAACCTCCAAACCTGCATAGTTTCCTACCATTCAGATTCATCCATTATGCTTGCTTTTAGTGATATCTTAGGTCTGGTTCATTTCTCCTCGTGGTTCCAAGACCTCTCCTCCAGATTCTCCTCTCCTCTTCCTTTGCCTCCATCTTCATCCTCCCTGCCTACCTCCTTCCTTTTCCTCCCACCCCGGACCAGGATGTCCCACCCTATCCTCTCCATTGTGGCTGGTTGTTTTAATTGACAATTTAGAGAACAAATGGTGGCATGTTTACACAAACTTGAGACAGGTGATGCTTAGAATAAACATCACAATGCAATGTCCGGATTGAAACCAGATAGTGAGGGAGAGAAATCAGCATTTGAATGAACAAGGGTAAATTGTATACATTCCAAAAGAACATTATACCAGCAGCCCTGTTTGAGGTCTCTCTCTCTCTCTCTCTCTCTCTCTCTCTCTCTCTCTCTCTCTGTGTGTGTGTGTGTGCGTGTGCGCATATGTATGTTAGGTGGGGACACTAATGGGCCAGTGTCAAGGAGATGATCGTGTGAGTCTTGGTGTAAGCACTGGGGTATGGAGAAGGCAGGAATGGGGTCCCTTCATGTTGTTCAGCCATCAGCACTTGTTTGCCCAGTTGCCATCTATAGGGGAAGTAGTAGGGGGGACAAAGGAGTTTTTGTGTTTTCAAGTTGCAGGGGGCAGTTCCTCAGCATGTGTGAGAGTCATTTTGGCTTAGGGGCGCCAGAGAAAGTTCTGGAAGTGCAGCCTGTGTTTCCTAGCCTGTAGAAGTTGTTTCTGGCTGTGTGGGACAGAGGCTTGGTGGTCTTCCCTGGCGATTTGAGGCTAGGCCTGCTGACTGGCTGGGGGAATACCCCGTGGGTATGATAGCTTTCCCAGTCCCACTCCTGTGCAGCCAATGCCAGGCTTTCTGGGATCCCCAGAGTACATGCCCACACTTGAGGCACGTTTATACACTACCTAGAGGGTCAGTGGAGTCACCAGGAAGAGGCCAGCCTGGAGGCAGGTCATGTGTGAACATGGTGTGTGGGTCGGGGTCCTTTGCCTTGTGATAAATCCCAAAGTCCTTCCAGAAGGAAGCAATGAGGCCAACGTCCTGGGTCAGGTTTGCTTCTCCCCCTGCCCCCAAACTAACACGTAATTATCTGGGGACCCAGAGCATATCCTGCTCTTAAGACTGTAACATTTGCCTGATGAGTCACAGGCACTGGATTTGACCCCAATACCACACAACAGATAACAAAAACCTTAATAACTCTCAAGAAGATCCCTGGGCTGTAGGTCCATCCCAGCACCCTGCCTCAATCTCTAGGGCTTCACTCTGGGAACTCCATCTATGCAGCTGTCCTTAACATGACCCAAAGAATGCAGGTTTGTCTGGGCTGCTTAGTTTCTGCAGTGATGCCCAGGTCCCCTAAGAGCCCCCCCTCCTGGCCCTGCTCGGGGCTTCTTTCTTCCGTAGAAGTGAGCTGGGCCGAGGAACTCTTGTTCCCACAGCTGCTTCCCAAGTTCCTTAAGCTGAAGCACCCCGGCCCGTTCTCAGAGCTGTTTTATGGAGTAGAGGCACAGAGATCAGTGACTTGCCATACAGCACTGCTGGGCAGAGCTGGCGTTTAAACTGGTGGATCTGGCCTGGGTCCTGACTCCCAGCAATACTGCACAGGTCCTTCTCTGGGCACCCTGCCGTTTGGAGGACCCTAGAGGGTCAAGACCTGGGATTTATGTCTTCCACTGTCCAGTTCTGACCAGTGGGCAAGACACTCTGTGGGCTGCTCACTATAGTACTTGTCAGCCAATTGTGGGGACAGGGAAGGTCTTTTCCTCAGCAAAGAGGGTAGCCTTCTCTCCCTTCCTCCTTCCTTACCCTCCCTCCCTTCCCCACTCCTGTCATATATACTCATCCCGTGAATACTTGCTATGCATCCAGCATGCCTTGATGATGATACCCAGCATGCCTGCTTAGCCCAGCAGGTGGCAGGGGCACAGAGGCAGTGAGAACAGGGTGAAGTCTATACTCCTGAGCTTCTGGGTCCTGGGTAGGGTTTGTGCATGTGTTCCTTTGCTCTTGACTACTGCTCAGAGAACAGACACATGGCGGCCCAGCACTCCCTTATCAGCATGGCCTCCTAGCTGCCGGGCCAGCCTCCTCATAGGAAAATGTGAGTCGTTCTTCCCTGGCTGCTGGCCAGGGCCATCGGCAAACAGCTCGGCCTGGCAGCAGAGCCTGGCACGACCCTCACCCTGTTTGGGTGGCCAAAGAATACTGAGGTGCTGGCTGGAAGGCTTCATGGAAACCCCACCCCATCCATCACTAAGGTGGGGGATTGCTGTGGAGGCCTCATCTTCCCACATGCTGACTCAGCTCTTCATTCTCAGCGGAGGAATGGTAACAACGGGGCCTGCTGGCCAGGGCTTGCAGCGAGAAGCCCCTGTCTCCTGCACCAGAGTTTTAAGAACTGAGTGTGGCTGGCTCGCCCCTTTTCTCCTCCACCACCAGGTCCCTTCTCTGCTTCTCAGTGCAGTTCCTACTCCTCAGTCAGCTGCTTGACCCAGGCCCTGTTGTTTTAGCTGGACCAGCTCCATCATCCACGCAGGTACAGACCTGGGAACCTAGCTTGACATGGCATGCCATTTGTAACTTTCCTTGGTGTGGCTCAGCTTACTTTGTTTTTAGTTCTGGCCACTGAGAAGGACCTAGCCCATCTGGGTGCTGGTCTCATGCAGCACACAGAGCTGTCATGGGATGGCTGGTCCTGTTATTCTGTGGCTCAGAGTGGTACACAGACCTCAGTGAGACAGAGATGCTAAATGATGTCATTTGTTGCTTTCTGGGGAGGTACAGTCTGAGATGTTTTGGATGCACTGGGTTAAAACATACTAAACAAAACAAAACAAAACATTTCTTCCTTTCTCTTTCTTTTTCTGGTGCATGTGTATGTATATATGTGTATGCATTTATGTGTTTGGCTCTTCCTAAGACTTAGGTGTCTGCTCTGGACTTCTCCAGCCTCTTAGGGGTCTAGGTGTAGAAGCATTACTCTCACCTCTCTCTCCTTCATGTGCCATTCTCCCTGAGGATATGTGTGTCCAACTTCCCTTCTTACAAATTTCTGCCATATTGAACTAGGACTGTCCCTAATCTACCAAGACCCTGCCTTGTCTTAATGTAACTGCAATGACCCTATTTTTAGGGGTCATATTGAGGTCCTGGGGATTTGGATTCCAACTTGTATTTTGGGAAATCAGTGTTCCCCAGCTGGGGGCGCTGTTTAAGAAGGATGTGGAGCTTTTAAAAATGTAAGTTCGAAGGCTATATTCATCTCAAGGTCTAGCCCGGCCAGGACCTCTGATTCCTGTAAGGAGCCTGTCACACACTTCTGCCAACATGAATTCAGCCCTGTCTTCCCACTATGATGAACCAAAACCTTGTCATAGTGTGATACAAAAGTAGCAAGCCCTGGGATACAGTGAAGCTGTAATTCTAGCGCTTCAGAGACTGAGGCTGGAGGATCACACAGGCTACATAGAAAGATCTTGTCTAGGAGAAAAATGTTCAGGAAGAGTTGGCCTGGAAGAAGTTGGTATCTCTGATTCTTACAGGCTTATTTCATCATCTACAAACTAGTCAGGGGCTCCTGTGTGAGGTAGATGAGTGGGATTTATCAGGCAGAAATGGGAGAGACACTGGACACTGGGTGATGCCCAGTGCAGGAGCCCCTGGTATTGGAACCAGGCCACCCTCCAGGTCTCGCAGGGACACCCAGGGAGCACTCTGCTCCAGGGAAGCTGGACAAGTGGATGTTACATGTATATACAGGACCCTGTTCCCGCTTGGAACCTGTCTCTGAAGTCAGAGTTTCTGCTGCTCCCCTGCAATCTTTGTGGGATCCACACAAGTTTAGAAATGCTCAAGCTAGGGAGGGTCACCTCAGAGATTTACAGCCCTTAGTCCATACTTGTTCCCTCCAACCTTCATTGTTTCTTCCAAGACACAGACCCCTCATTATTATCCCTGAACTTTCCAACCCCACCCCCGTGTGTGTGTGTGTGTGTGTGTGTGTGTGTGTGTAAACTTTTTCCTGGTTCTGTCCTATGAAATGAAAGCTCTAGAGCACAGGTCCATGCCCATGCCCCTGTGAACCTGTATGCTTGTTACTTCAGCAGTTTTCAGCTAGTGGCTGGGCTCAGAAAGTTCTGGATGCTTGGTGAATTTGTGAAGCATTTGGATACATATCCTGATGTCAACCCATTTTACCAGCTTGTCTCCCTTCCGTCCATCCACTATTTCCTTCCTTCCTTCCTTCCTTCCTTCCTTCCTTCCTTCCTTCCTT